>NW_028246940.1:1800000-2256498 GCF_964263255.1 Lissotriton vulgaris
CATTTTTGGTACAGTCCAAAAAATCAATTTTCGGATGAAAACGATGACTCCGGACATGTCGAACGATCCCAAAATGGCCAATATGGATGAAATTTTAACATTTAATCTTTTGACTGTAAATGACTGTTGGATGTGAATTATGACTTTGTCAACTAAAATAAGTGTGTTTTAAGTCATTTCTGTGCCTCAAAGGGGTCAAAATTGAAGCTTTTGAGTAATCATAACTCTGTAAAAATGGCAATTTTGGTCACTGTGAGGGTTTAAAAAGTGGTTATTCAATATGAGGCACGATCCAATTTACATTTTGAATTATTTTTGGTACAGTCCAAAAAATCAATTTTCGGATGAAAAACGATGACTCCGGACATGTCGAACGATCCCAAAATGGTCAATATGGATGAAATTGTAACATTTAATCTTTTGACTGTAAATGACTGTTGGATGTGAATTAGGACTTTGTCAACTAAAATAAGTGTGTTTAAAGTCATTTCTGTGCCTGAAACGGGTCAAAATTGAAGCTTTTGAGTAATCAAAACTGTAAAAATGGCAATTTTGGTCACTGTGAGGCCTTAAAAAGTGGTTATTCAACATGAGGCACGATCCAATTGACATTTTGAATCATTTTTGGTACAGTCCAAAAAATGAATTTTCGGATGAAAAACGATGATTCCGGACATGTCGAACGATCCCAAAATGGTCAATATGGATGAAATTTTAACATTCAATCTTTTGACTGTAAATGACTGTTGGATGTGAATTATGACTTTGTCAACTAAAATAAGTGTGTTTTAAGTCATTTCTGTGCTTCAAAGGGGTCAAAATTGAAGCTTTTGAGTAATCATAACTCTGTAAAAATGGCAATTTTGGTCACTGTGAGGGTTTAAAAAGTGGTTATTCAACATGAGGCACGATCCAATTGACATTTTGAATCATTTTTGGTACAGTCCAAAAAATCAATTTTCGGATGAAAAACGATGACTCCGGACATGTCGAACGAACCCAAAATGGTCAATATGGATGAAATTTTAACATTTAATCTTTTGACTCTAAATGACTGTTGGATGTGAATTATGACTTTGTCAACTAAAATAAGTGTGTTTAAAGTCATTTCTGTGCCTGAAACGGGTCAAAATTGAAGCTTTTGCGTAAGCAAAACTCTGTAAAAATGGCAATTTTGGTCACTCTGAGGGTTTAAAAAGTGGTTATTCAACATGAGGCACGATCCAATTGACATTTTGAGTCATTTTTGGTACAGTCCAAAAAATCAATTTTCGGATGAAAACGATGACTCCGGACATGTCGAACGATCCCAAAATGGCCAATATGGATGAAATTTTAACATTTAATCTTTTGACTGTAAATGACTGTTGGATGTGAATTATGACTTTGTCAACTAAAATAAGTGTGTTTAAAGTAATTTCTGTGCCTGAAACGGGTCAAAATTGAAGCTTTTGAGTAAGCAAAACTCTGTAAAAATGGCAATTTTGCTCACTCTGAGGGTTTAAAAAGTGGTTATTCAACATGAGGCACGATCCAATTGACATTTTGAATCATTTTTGGTACAGTCCAAAAAATCAATTTTCGGATGAAAAACGATGACTCCGGACATGTCGAACGATCCCAAAATGGTCAATATGGATGAAATTTTAACATTTAATCTTTTGACTCTAAATGACTGTTGGATGTGAATTATGACTTTGTCAACTAAAATAAGTGTGTTTAAAGTCATTTCTGTGCCTGAAATGGTTCAAAATTGAAGCTTTTGAGTAAGCAAAACTCTGTAAAAATGGCAGTTTTGGTCACTCTGAGGCTTTAAAAAGTGGTTATTCAACATGAGGCACGATCCAATTGACATTTTGAATCATTTTTGGTACAGTCCAAAAAATCAATTTTCGGATGAAAAACGATGATTCCGGACATGTCGAACGATCCCAAAATGGTCAATATGGATGAAATTGTAACATTTAATCTTTTGACTGTAAATGACTGTTGGATGTGAATTAGGACTTTGTCAACTAAAATAGGTGTGTTTAAAGTCATTTCTGTGCCTGAAACGGGTCAAAATTGAAGCTTTTGAGTAATCAAAACTCTGTAAAAATGGCAATTTTGGTCACTGTGAGGCTTTAAAAAGTGGTTATTCAACATGAGGCACGATCCAATTGACATTTTGAATCATTTTTGGTACAGTCCAAAAAATCAATTTTCGGATGAAAACGATGACTCCAGACATGTCGAACGATCCCAAAATGGCCAATATGAATGAAATTTTAACATTTAATCTTTTGACTGTAAATGACTGTTGGATGTGAATTATGACTTTGTCAACTAAAATAAGTGTGTTTAAAGTCATTTCTGTGCCTGAAACGGGTCAAAATTGAAGCTTTTGAGTAAGCAAAACTCTGTAAAAATGGCAATTTTGGTCACTCTGAGGGTTTAAAAAGTGGTTATTCAACATGAGGCACGATCCAATTGACATTTTGAATAATTTTTGGTACAGTCCAAAAAATCAATTTTCGGATGAAAAATGATGACTCCGGACATGTCGAACGATCCCAAAATGGCCAATATGAATGAAATTTTAACATTTAATCTTTTGACTGTAAATGACTGTTGGATGTGAATTATGACTTTGTCAACTAAAATAAGTGTGTTTAAAGTCATTTCTATGCCTGAAATGGTTCAAAATTGAAGCTTTTGAGTAAGCAAAACTCTGTAAAAGTGGCAATTTTGGTGACTGTGAGGGTTTAAAAAGTGGTTATTCAACATGAGGCACGATCTAATTGACATTTTGAATCCTTTTTGGTACAGTCCAAAAAATCAATTTTCGGATGAAAAACGATGACTCCGGACATGTCGAACGATCCCAAAATGGTCAATATGGATGAAATTTTAACATTTAATCTTTTGACTGTAAATGACTGTTGGATGTGAATTATGACTTTGTCAACTAAAATAAGTGCGTTTAAAGTCATTTCTGTGCCTGAAATGGTTCAAAATTGAAGCTTTTGAGTAAGCAAAACTCTGTAAAAGTGGCAATTTTGGTGACTGTGAGGGTTTAAAAAGTGGTTATTCAACATGAGGCACGATCTAATTGACATTTTGAATCCTTTTTGGTACAGTCCAAAAAATCAATTTTCGGATGAAAAACAATGACTCCGGACATGTCGAACGATCCCAAAATGGTCAATATGGATGAAATTTTAACATTTAATCTTTTGACTGTAAATGACTGGTGGATGTGAATTATGACTTTTTCAACTAAAATAAGTGTGTTTAAAGTCATTTCTGTGACTCAAAGGGGTCAAAATTGAAGCTTTTGGGTAATCAAAACTCTGTAAAAATGGCAATTGTGGTCACTGTGAGGCTTTAAAAAGTGGTTATTCAACATGAGGCACGATCCAATTGACATTTTGAATCATTTTTGGTACAGTCCAAAAAATCAATTTTCGGATGAAAAACGATGACTCCGGACATGTTGAACGTTCCCAAAATGGTCTATAATGATGAAATTTTAACATTTAATATTTTGACTCTAAATGACTGTTGGATGTGAATTATGACTTTGTCAACTAAAATAAGTGTGTTTTAAGTCATTTCTGTGCCTCAAAGGGGTCAAAATTGAAGCTTTTGAGTAATCATAACTCTGTAAAAATTGCAATTTTGGTCACTGTGAGGGTTTAAAAAGTGGTTATTCAACATGAGGCACGATCCAATTGACATTTTGAATCATTTTTTGTACAGTCCAAAAAATCAATTTTCGGATGAAAAACGATGACTCCGGACATGTCGAACGATCCCAAAATGGTCAATATGGATGAAATTTTAACATTTAATCTTTTGACTCTAAATGACTGTTGGATGTGAATTATGACTTTGTCATCTAAAATAAGTGTGTTTAAAGTCATTTCTGTGCCTGAAACGGGTCAAAATTGAAGCTTTTGAGTAAGCAAAACTCTGTAAAAATGGCAATTTTGGTCACTCTGAGGGTTTAAAAAGATGTTATTCAACATGAGGCACGATCCAATTGACATTTTGAATCATTTTTGGTACAGTCCAAAAAATCAATTTTCGGATGAAAACGATGACTCCGGACATGTCGAACGATCCCAAAATGGCCAATATGGATGAAATTTTAACATTTAATCTTTTGACTGTAAATGACTGTTGGATGTGAATTATGACTTTGTCAACTAAAATAAGTGTGTTTAAAGTCATTTCTGTGCCTGAAACGGGTCAAAATTGAAGCTTTTGAGTAAGCAAAACTCTGTAAAAATGGCAATTTTGCTCACTCTGAGGGTTTAAAAAGTGGTTATTCAACATGAGGCACGATCCAATTGACATTTTGAATCATTTTTGGTACAGTCCAAAAAATAAATTTTCGGATGAAAAACGATGACTCCGGACATGTCAAACGATCCTAAAATGGTCAATATGGATGAAATGTTAACATTTAATCTTTTGACTCTAAATGACTGTTGGATGTGAATTATGACTTTGTCAACTAAAATAAGTGTGTTTAAAGTCATTTCTGTGCCTGAAATGGTTCAAAATTGAAGCTTTTGAGTAAGCAAAACTCTGTAAAAATGGCAGTTTTGGTCACTCTGAAGCTTTAAAAAGTGGTTATTCAACATGAGGCACGATCCAATTGACATGTTGAATCATTTTTGGTACAGTCCAAAAAATCAATTTTCGGATGAAAAACGATGATTCCGGACATGTCGAACGATCCCAAAATGGTCAATATGGATGAAATTGTAACATTTAATCTTTTGACTGTAAATGACTGTTGGATGTGAATTAGGACTTTGTCAACTAAAATAAGTGTGTTTAAAGTCATTTCTGTGCCTGAAACGGGTCAAAATTGAAGCTTTTGCGTAAGCAAAACTCTGTAAAAATGGCAATTTTGTTCACTCTGAGGGTTTAAAAAGTGGTTTTTCAACATGAGGCACGATCCAATTGACATTTTGAGTCATTTTTGGTACAGTCCAAAAAATCAATTTTCGGATGAAAACGATGACTCCGGACATGTCGAACGATCCCAAAATGGCCAATATGGATGAAATTTTAACATTTAATCTTTTGACTGTAAATGACTGTTGGATGTGAATTATGACTTTGTCAACTAAAATAAGTGTGTTTTAAGTCATTTCTGTGCCTCAAAGGGGTCAAAATTGAAGCTTTTGAGTAATCATAACTCTGTAAAAATGGCAATTTTGGTCACTGTGAGGGTTTAAAAAGTGGTTATTCAACATGAGGCACGATCCAATTTACATTTTGAATTATTTTTGGTACAGTCCAAAAAATCAATTTTCGGATGAAAAACGATGACTCCGGACATGTCGAACGATCCCAAAATGGTCAATATGGATGAAATTGTAACATTTAATCTTTTGACTGTAAATGACTGTTGGATGTGAATTCGGACTTTGTCAACTAAAATAAGTGTGTTTAAAGTCATTTCTGTGCCTGAAACGGGTCAAAATTGAAGCTTTTGAGTAATCAAAACTGTAAAAATGGCAATTTTGGTCACTGTGAGGCTTTAAAAAGTGGTTATTCAACATGAGGCACGATCCAATTGACATTTTGAATCATTTTTGGTACAGTCCAAAAAATGAATTTTCGGATGAAAAACGATGATTCCGGACATGTTGAACGTTCCCAAAATGGTCTATAATGATGAAATTTTAACATTTAATATTTTGACTCTAAATGACTGTTGGATGTGAATTATGACTTTGTCAACTAAAATAAGTGTGTTTTAAGTCATTTCTGTGCCTCAAAGGGGTCAAAATTGAAGCTTTTGAGTAATCATAACTCTGTAAAAATTGCAATTTTGGTCACTGTGAGGGTTTAAAAAGTGGTTATTCAACATGAGGCACGATCCAATTGACATTTTGAATCATTTTTGGTACAGTCCAAAAAATCAATTTTCGGATGAAAAACGATGACTCCGGACATGTCGAACGATCCCAAAATGGTCAAAATGGATGAAATTTTAACATTTAATCTTTTGACTCTAAATGACTGTTGGATGTGAATTATGACTTTGTCAACTAAAATAAGTGTGTTTAAAGTCATTTTTGTGCCTGAAACGGGTCAAAATTGAAGCTTTTGAGTAAGCAAAACTCTGTAAAAATGGCAATTTTGGTCACTCTGAGGGTTTAAAAAGATGTTATTCAACATGAGGCACGATCCAATTGACATTTTGAATCATTTTTGGTACAGTCCAAAAAATCAATTTTCGGATGAAAACGATGACTCCGGACATGTCGAACGATCCCAAAATGGCCAATATGGATGAAATTTTAACATTTAATCTTTTGACTGTAAATGACTGTTGGATGTGAATTATGACTTTGTCAACTAAAATAAGTGTGTTTAAAGTCATTTCTGTGCCTGAAACGGGTCAAAATTGAAGCTTTTGAGTAAGCAAAACTCTGTAAAAATGGCAATTTTGCTCACTCTGAGGGTTTAAAAAGTGGTTATTCAACATGAGGCACGATCCAATTGACATTTTGAATCATTTTTGGTACAGTCCAAAAAATAAATTTTCGGATGAAAAACGATGACTCCGGACATGTCAAACGATCCTAAAATGGTCAATATGGATGAAATGTTAACATTTAATCTTTTGACTCTAAATGACTGTTGGATGTGAATTATGACTTTGTCAACTAAAATAAGTGTGTTTAAAGTCATTTCTGTGCCTGAAATGGTTCAAAATTGAAGCTTTTGAGTAAGCAAAACTCTGTAAAAATGGCAGTTTTGGTCACTCTGAGGCTTTAAAAAGTGGTTATTCAACATGAGGCACGATCCAATTGACATTTTGAATCATTTTTGGTACAGTCCAAAAAATCAATTTTCGGATGAAAAACGATGATTCCGGACATGTCGAACGATCCCAAAATGGTCAATATGGATGAAATTGTAACATTTAATCTTTTGACTGTAAATGACTGTTGGATGTGAATTAGGACTTTGTCAACTAAAATAAGTGTGTTTAAAGTCATTTCTGTGCCTGAAACGGGTCAAAATTGAAGCTTTTGCGTAAGCAAAACTCTGTAAAAATGGCAATTTTGGTCACTCTGAGGGTTTAAAAAGTGGTTTTTCAACATGAGGCACGATCCAATTGACATTTTGAGTCATTTTTGGTACAGTCCAAAAAATCAATTTTCGGATGAAAACGATGACTCCGGACATGTCGAACGATCCCAAAATGGCCAATATGGATGAAATTTTAACATTTAATCTTTTGACTGTAAATGACTGTTGGATGTGAATTATGACTTTGTCAACTAAAATAAGTGTGTTTTAAGTCATTTCTGTGCCTCAAAGGGGTCAAAATTGAAGCTTTTGAGTAATCATAACTCTGTAAAAATGGCAATTTTGGTCACTGTGAGGGTTTAAAAAGTGGTTATTCAACATGAGGCACGATCCAATTTACATTTTGAATTATTTTTGGTACAGTCCAAAAAATCAATTTTCGGATGAAAAACGATGACTCCGGACATGTCGAACGATCCCAAAATGGTCAATATGGATGAAATTGTAACATTTAATCTTTTGACTGTAAATGACTGTTGGATGTGAATTAGGACTTTGTCAACTAAAATAAGTGTGCTTAAAGTCATTTCTGTGCCTGAAACGGGTCAAAATTGAAGCTTTTGAGTAATCAAAACTGTAAAAATGGCAATTTTGGTCACTGTGAGGCCTTAAAAAGTGGTTATTCAACATGAGGCACGATCCAATTGACATTTTGAATCATTTTTGGTACAGTCCAAAAAATGAATTTTCGGATGAAAAACGATGATTCCGGACATGTCGAACGATCCCAAAATGGTCAATATGGATGAAATTTTAACATTCAATCTTTTGACTGTAAATGACTGTTGGATGTGAATTATGACTTTGTCAACTAAAATAAGTGTGTTTAAAGTCATTTCTGTGCCTGAAACTGGTTAAAATTGAAGCTTTTGAGTAAGCAAAACTCTGTAAAAATGGCAATTTTGGTCACTCTGAGGGTTTAAAAAGTGGTTATTCAACATGAGGCACGACCCAATTGACATTTTGAATCATTTTTGGTACAGTCCAAAAAATCAATTTCCGGATGAAAAACGATGACTCCGGACCTGTTGAATGTTCCCAAAATGGTCTATAATGATGAAATTTTAACATTTAATTTTTTGACTCTAAATGACTGTTGGATGTGAATTAGGACTTTGTCAACTAAAATAAGTGTGTTTAAAGTCATTTCTGTGCCTGAAACGGGTCAAAATTGAAGCTTTTGCGTAAGCAAAACTCTGTAAAAATGGCAATTTTGGTCACTCTGAGGGTTTAAAAAGTGGTTTTTCAACATGAGGCACGATCCAATTGACATTTTGAGTCATTTTTGGTACAGTCCAAAAAATCAATTTTCGGATGAAAACGATGACTCCGGACATGTCGAACGATCCCAAAATGGCCAATATGGATGAAATTTTAACATTTAATCTTTTGACTGTAAATGACTGTTGGATGTGAATTATGACTTTGTCAACTAAAATAAGTGTGTTTTAAGTCATTTCTGTGCCTCAAAGGGGTCAAAATTGAAGCTTTTGAGTAATCATAACTCTGTAAAAATGGCAATTTTGGTCACTGTGAGGGTTTAAAAAGTGGTTATTCAACATGAGGCACGATCCAATTTACATTTTGAATTATTTTTGGTACAGTCCAAAAAATGAATTTTCGGATGAAAAACGATGATTCCGGACATGTCGAACGATCCCAAAATGGTCAATATGGATGAAATTTTAACATTCAATCTTTTGACTGTAAATGACTGGTGGATGTGAATTATGACTTTTTCAACTAAAATAAGTGTGTTTAAAGTCATTTCTGTGACTCAAAGGGGTCAAAATTGAAGCTTTTGGGTAATCAAAACTCTGTAAAAATGGCAATTTTGGTCACTGTGAGGCTTTAAAAAGTGGTTATTCAACATGAGGCACGATCCAATTGACATTTTGAATCATTTTTGGTACAGTCCAAAAAATCAATTTTCGGATGAAAAACGATGACTCCGGACATGTTGAACGTTCCCAAAATGGTCTATAATGATGAAATTTTAACATTTAATATTTTGACTCTAAATGACTGTTGGATGTGAATTATGACTTTGTCAACTAAAATAAGTGTGTTTAAAGTCATTTCTGTGCCTGAAATGGTTCAAAATTGAAGCTTTTGAGTAAGCAAAACTCTGTAAAAATGGCAGTTTTGGTCACTTTGAGGCTTTAAAAAGTGGTTATTCAACATGAGGCACGATCCAATTGACATTTTGAATCATTTTTGGTACAGTCCAAAAAATCAATTTTCGGATGAAAAACGATGATTCCGGACATGTCGAACGATCCCAAAATGGTCAATATGGATGAAATTGTAACATTTAATCTTTTGACTGTAAATGACTGTTGGATGTGAATTAGGACTTTGTCAACTAAAATAAGTGTGTTTAAAGTCATTTCTGTGCCTGAAACGGGTCAAAATTGAAGCTTTTGCGTAAGCAAAACTCTGTAAAAATGGCAATTTTGGTCACTCTGAGGGTTTAAAAAGTGGTTTTTCAACATGAGGCACGATCCAATTGACATTTTGAGTCATTTTTGGTACAGTCCAAAAAATCAATTTTCGGATGAAAACGATGACTCCGGACATGTCGAACGATCCCAAAATGGCCAATATGGATGAAATTTTAACATTTAATCTTTTGACTGTAAATGACTGTTGGATGTGAATTATGACTTTGTCAACTAAAATAAGTGTGTTTTAAGTCATTTCTGTGCCTCAAAGGGGTCAAAATTGAAGCTTTTGAGTAATCATAACTCTGTAAAAATGGCAATTTTGGTCACTGTGAGGGTTTAAAAAGTGGTTATTCAACATGAGGCACGATCCAATTTACATTTTGAATTATTTTTGGTACAGTCCAAAAAATCAATTTTCGGATGAAAAACGATGACTCCGGACATGTCGAACGATCCCAAAATGGTCAATATGGATGAAATTGTAACATTTAATCTTTTGACTGTAAATGACTGTTGGATGTGAATTAGGACTTTGTCAACTAAAATAAGTGTGTTTAAAGTCATTTCTGTGCCTGAAACGGGTCAAAATTGAAGCTTTTGAGTAATCAAAACTGTAAAAATGGCAATTTTGGTCACTGTGAGGCCTTAAAAAGTGGTTATTCAACATGAGGCACGATCCAATTGACATTTTGAATCATTTTTGGTACAGTCCAAAAAATGAATTTTCGGATGAAAAACGATGATTCCGGACATGTCGAACGATCCCAAAATGGTCAATATGGATGAAATTTTAACATTCAATCTTTTGACTGTAAATGACTGTTGGATGTGAATTATGACTTTGTCAACTAAAATAAGTGTGTTTAAAGTCATTTCTGTGCCTGAAACTGGTTAAAATTGAAGCTTTTGAGTAAGCAAAACTCTGTAAAAATGGCAATTTTGGTCACTCTGAGGGTTTAAAAAGTGGTTATTCAACATGAGGCACGACCCAATTGACATTTTGAATCATTTTTGGTACAGTCCAAAAAATCAATTTCCGGATGAAAAACGATGACTCCGGACCTGTTGAATGTTCCCAAAATGGTCTATAATGATGAAATTTTAACATTTAATTTTTTGACTCTAAATGACTGTTGGATGTGAATTAGGACTTTGTCAACTAAAATAAGTGTGTTTAAAGTCATTTCTGTGCCTGAAACGGGTCAAAATTGAAGCTTTTGCGTAAGCAAAACTCTGTAAAAATGGCAATTTTGGTCACTCTGAGGGTTTAAAAAGTGGTTTTTCAACATGAGGCACGATCCAATTGACATTTTGAGTCATTTTTGGTACAGTCCAAAAAATCAATTTTCGGATGAAAACGATGACTCCGGACATGTCGAACGATCCCAAAATGGCCAATATGGATGAAATTTTAACATTTAATCTTTTGACTGTAAATGACTGTTGGATGTGAATTATGACTTTGTCAACTAAAATAAGTGTGTTTTAAGTCATTTCTGTGCCTCAAAGGGGTCAAAATTGAAGCTTTTGAGTAATCATAACTCTGTAAAAATGGCAATTTTGGTCACTGTGAGGGTTTAAAAAGTGGTTATTCAACATGAGGCACGATCCAATTTACATTTTGAATTATTTTTGGTACAGTCCAAAAAATGAATTTTCGGATGAAAAACGATGATTCCGGACATGTCGAACGATCCCAAAATGGTCAATATGGATGAAATTTTAACATTTAATCTTTTGACTCTAAATGACTGTTGGATGTGAATTATGACTTTGTCATCTAAAATAAGTGTGTTTAAAGTCATTTCTGTGCCTGAAACGGGTCAAAATTGAAGCTTTTGAGTAAGCAAAACTCTGTAAAAATGGCAATTTTGGTCACTCTGAGGGTTTAAAAAGATGTTATTCAACATGAGGCACGATCCAATTGACATTTTGAATCATTTTTGGTACAGTCCAAAAAATCAATTTTCGGATGAAAACGATGACTCCGGACATGTCGAACGATCCCAAAATGGCCAATATGGATGAAATTTTAACATTTAATCTTTTGACTGTAAATGACTGTTGGATGTGAATTATGACTTTGTCAACTAAAATAAGTGTGTTTAAAGTCATTTCTGTGCCTGAAACGGGTCAAAATTGAAGCTTTTGAGTAAGCAAAACTCTGTAAAAATGGCAATTTTGCTCACTCTGAGGGTTTAAAAAGTGGTTATTCAACATGAGGCACGATCCAATTGACATTTTGAATCATTTTTGGTACAGTCCAAAAAATAAATTTTCGGATGAAAAACGATGACTCCGGACATGTCAAACGATCCTAAAATGGTCAATATGGATGAAATGTTAACATTTAATCTTTTGACTCTAAATGACTGTTGGATGTGAATTATGACTTTGTCAACTAAAATAAGTGTGTTTAAAGTCATTTCTGTGCCTGAAATGGTTCAAAATTGAAGCTTTTGAGTAAGCAAAACTCTGTAAAAATGGCAGTTTTGGTCACTTTGAGGCTTTAAAAAGTGGTTATTCAACATGAGGCACGATCCAATTGACATTTTAAATCATTTTTGGTACAGTCCAAAAAATCAATTTTCGGATGAAAAACGATGATTCCGGACATGTCGAACGATCCCAAAATGGTCAATATGGATGAAATTGTAACATTTAATCTTTTGACTGTAAATGACTGTTGGATGTGAATTAGGACTTTGTCAACTAAAATAAGTGTGTTTAAAGTCATTTCTGTGCCTGAAACGGGTCAAAATTGAAGCTTTTGCGTAAGCAAAACTCTGTAAAAATGGCAATTTTGGTCACTCTGAGGGTTTAAAAAGTGGTTTTTCAACATGAGGCACGATCCAATTGACATTTTGAGTCATTTTAGGTACAGTCCAAAAAATCAATTTTCGGATGAAAACGATGACTCCGGACATGTCGAACGATCCCAAAATGGCCAATATGGATGAAATTTTAACATTTAATCTTTTGACTGTAAATGACTGTTGGATGTGAATTATGACTTTGTCAACTAAAATAAGTGAGTTTTAAGTCATTTCTGTGCCTCAAAGGGGTCACAATTGAAGCTTTTGAGTAATCATAACTCTGTAAAAATGGCAATTTTGGTCACTGTGAGGGTTTAAAAAGTGGTTATTCAACATGAGGCACGATCCAATTTACATTTTGAATTATTTTTGGTACAGTCCAAAAAATCAATTTTCGGATGAAAAACGATGACTCCGGACATGTCGAACGATCCCAAAATGGTCAATATGGATGAAATTGTAACATTTAATCTTTTGACTGTAAATGACTGTTGGATGTGAATTAGGACTTTGTCAACTAAAATAAGTGTGTTTAAAGTCATTTCTGTGCCTGAAACGGGTCAAAATTGAAGCTTTTGAGTAATCAAAACTGTAAAAATGGCAATTTTGGTCACTGTGAGGCCTTAAAAAGTGGTTATTCAACATGAGGCACGATCCAATTGACATTTTGAATCATTTTTGGTACAGTCCAAAAAATGAATTTTCGGATGAAAAACGATGATTCCGGACATGTCGAACGATCCCAAAATGGTCAATATGGATGAAATTTTAACATTCAATCTTTTGACTGTAAATGACTGTTGGATGTGAATTATGACTTTGTCAACTAAAATAAGTGTGTTTAAAGTCATTTCTGTGCCTGAAACTGGTTAAAATTGAAGCTTTTGAGTAAGCAAAACTCTGTAAAAATGGCAATTTTGGTCACTCTGAGGGTTTAAAAAGTGGTTATTCAACATGAGGCACGACCCAATTGACATTTTGAATCATTTTTGGTACAGTCCAAAAAAGCAATTTCCGGATGAAAAACGATGACTCCGGACCTGTTGAATGTTCCCAAAATGGTCTATAATGATGAAATTTTAACATTTAATTTTTTGACTCTAAATGACTGTTGGATGTGAATTATGACTTTGTCAACTAAAATAAGTGTGTTTAAAGTCATTTCTGTGCCTGAAACTGGTTAAAATTGAAGCTTTTGAGTAAGCAAAACTCTGTAAAAATGGCAATTTTGGTCACTGTGAGGGTTTAAAAAGTGGTTATTCAACATGAGGCACGATCCAATTGACATTTTGAATCATTTTTGGTACAGTCCAAAAAATCAATTTTCGGATGAAAAACGATGACTCCGGACATGTCGAACGAACCCAAAATGGTCAATATGGATGAAATTTTAACATTTAATCTTTTGACTCTAAATGACTGTTGGATGTGAATTATGACTTTGTCAACTAAAATAAGTGTGTTTAAAGTCATTTCTGTGCCTGAAACGGGTCAAAATTGAAGCTTTTTCGTAAGCAAAACTCTGTAAAAATGGCAATTTTGGTCACTCTGAGGGTTTAAAAAGTGGTTATTCAACATGAGGCACGATCCAATTGACATTTTGAGTCATTTTTGGTACAGTCCAAAAAATCAATTTTCGGATGAAAAACGATGACTCCGGACATGTCGAACGATCCCAAAATGGTCAATATGGATGAAATTTTAACATTTAATCTTTTGACTCTAAATGACTGTTGGATGTGAATTATGACTTTGTCATCTAAAATAAGTGTGTTTAAAGTCATTTCTGTGCCTGAAACGGGTCAAAATTGAAGCTTTTGAGTAAGCAAAACTCTGTAAAAATGGCAATTTTGGTCACTCTGAGGGTTTAAAAAGATGTTATTCAACATGAGGCACGATCCAATTGACATTTTGAATCATTTTTGGTACAGTCCAAAAAATCAATTTTCGGATGAAAACGATGACTCCGGACATGTCGAACGATCCCAAAATGGCCAATATGGATGAAATTTTAACATTTAATCTTTTGACTGTAAATGACTGTTGGATGTGAATTATGACTTTGTCAACTAAAATAAGTGTGTTTAAAGTCATTTCTGTGCCTGAAACGGGTCAAAATTGAAGCTTTTGAGTAAGCAAAACTCTGTAAAAATGGCAATTTTGCTCACTCTGAGGGTTTAAAAAGTGGTTATTCAACATGAGGCACGATCCAATTGACATTTTGAATCATTTTTGGTACAGTCCAAAAAATAAATTTTCGGATGAAAAACGATGACTCCGGACATGTCAAACGATCCTAAAATGGTCAATATGGATGAAATGTTAACATTTAATCTTTTGACTCTAAATGACTGTTGGATGTGAATTATGACTTTGTCAACTAAAATAAGTGTGTTTAAAGTCATTTCTGTGCCTGAAATGGTTCAAAATTGAAGCTTTTGAGTAAGCAAAACTCTGTAAAAATGGCAGTTTTGGTCACTCTGAGGCTTTAAAAAGTGGTTATTCAACATGAGGCACGATCCAATTGACATTTTGAATCATTTTTGGTACAGTCCAAAAAATCAATTTTCGGATGAAAAACGATGATTCCGGACATGTCGAACGATCCCAAAATGGTCAATATGGATGAAATTGTAACATTTAATCTTTTGACTGTAAATGACTGTTGGATGTGAATTAGGACTTTGTCAACTAAAATAAGTGTGTTTAAAGTCATTTCTGTGCCTGAAACGGGTCAAAATTGAAGCTTTTGCGTAAGCAAAACTCTGTAAAAATGGCAATTTTGGTCACTCTGAGGGTTTAAAAAGTGGTTTTTCAACATGAGGCACGATCCAATTGACATTTTGAGTCATTTTTGGTACAGTCCAAAAAATCAATTTTCGGATGAAAACGATGACTCCGGACATGTCGAACGATCCCAAAATGGCCAATATGGATGAAATTTTAACATTTAATCTTTTGACTGTAAATGACTGTTGGATGTGAATTATGACTTTGTCAACTAAAATAAGTGTGTTTTAAGTCATTTCTGTGCCTCAAAGGGGTCAAAATTGAAGCTTTTGAGTAATCATAACTCTGTAAAAATGGCAATTTTGGTCACTGTGAGGGTTTAAAAAGTGGTTATTCAACATGAGGCACGATCCAATTTACATTTTGAATTATTTTTGGTACAGTCCAAAAAATCAATTTTCGGATGAAAAACGATGACTCCGGACATGTCGAACGATCCCAAAATGGTCAATATGGATGAAATTGTAACATTTAATCTTTTGACTGTAAATGACTGTTGGATGTGAATTAGGACTTTGTCAACTAAAATAAGTGTGTTTAAAGTCATTTCTGTGCCTGAAACGGGTCAAAATTGAAGCTTTTGAGTAATCAAAACTGTAAAAATGGCAATTTTGGTCACTGTGAGGCCTTAAAAAGTGGTTATTCAACATGAGGCACGATCCAATTGACATTTTGAATCATTTTTGGTACAGTCCAAAAAATGAATTTTCGGATGAAAAACGATGATTCCGGACATGTCGAACGATCCCAAAATGGTCAATATGGATGAAATTGTAACATTTAATCTTTTGACTGTAAATGACTGTTGGATGTGAATTATGACTTTGTCAACTAAAATAAGTGTGTTTAAAGTCATTTCTGTGCCTGAAACTGGTTAAAATTGAAGCTTTTGAGTAAGCAAAACTCTGTAAAAATGGCAATTTTGGTCACTCTGAGGGTTTAAAAAGTGGTTATTCAACATGAGGCACGACCCAATTGACATTTTGAATCATTTTTGGTACAGTCCAAAAAATCAATTTCCGGATGAAAAACGATGACTCCGGACCTGTTGAATGTTCCCAAAATGGTCTATAATGATGAAATTTTAACATTTAATTTTTTGACTCTAAATGACTGTTGGATGTGAATTATGACTTTGTCAACTAAAATAAGTATGTTTAAAGTCATTTCTGTGCCTGAAACTGGTTAAAATTGAAGCTTTTGAGTAAGCAAAACTCTGTAAAAATGGCAATTTTGGTCACTGTGAGGGTTTAAAAAGTGGTTATTCAACATGAGGCACGATCCAATTGACATTTTGAATCATTTTTGGTACAGTCCAAAAAATCAATTTTCGGATGAAAAACGATGACTCCGGACATGTCGAACGAACCCAAAATGGTCAATATGGATGAAATTTTAACATTTAATCTTTTGACTCTAAATGACTGTTGGATGTGAATTATGACTTTGTCAACTAAAATAAGTGTGTTTAAAGTCATTTCTGTGCCTGAAACGGGTCAAAATTGAAGCTTTTGCGGAAGCAAAACTCTGTAAAAATGGCAATTTTGGTCACTCTGAGGGTTTAAAAAGTGGTTATTCAACATGAGGCACGATCCAATTGACATTTTGAATCATTTTTGGTACAGTCCAAAAAATAAATTTTCGGATGAAAAACGATGACTCCGGACATGTCAAACGATCCTAAAATGGTCAATATGGATGAAATGTTAACATTTAATCTTTTGACTCTAAATGACTGTTGGATGTGAATTATGACTTTGTCAACTAAAATAAGTGTGTTTAAAGTCATTTCTGTGCCTGAAATGGTTCAAAATTGAAGCTTTTGAGTAAGCAAAACTCTGTAAAAATGGCAGTTTTGGTCACTCTGAAGCTTTAAAAAGTGGTTATTCAACATGAGGCACGATCCAATTGACATGTTGAATCATTTTTGGTACAGTCCAAAAAATCAATTTTCGGATGAAAAACGATGATTCCGGACATGTCGAACGATCCCAAAATGGTCAATATGGATGAAATTGTAACATTTAATCTTTTGACTGTAAATGACTGTTGGATGTGAATTAGGACTTTGTCAACTAAAATAAGTGTGTTTAAAGTCATTTCTGTGCCTGAAACGGGTCAAAATTGAAGCTTTTGCGTAAGCAAAACTCTGTAAAAATGGCAATTTTGTTCACTCTGAGGGTTTAAAAAGTGGTTTTTCAACATGAGGCACGATCCAATTGACATTTTGAGTCATTTTTGGTACAGTCCAAAAAATCAATTTTCGGATGAAAACGATGACTCCGGACATGTCGAACGATCCCAAAATGGCCAATATGGATGAAATTTTAACATTTAATCTTTTGACTGTAAATGACTGTTGGATGTGAATTATGACTTTGTCAACTAAAATAAGTGTGTTTTAAGTCATTTCTGTGCCTCAAAGGGGTCAAAATTGAAGC
The DNA here is from genome assembly GCF_964263255.1 of Lissotriton vulgaris. Taxonomy (NCBI): domain Eukaryota; kingdom Metazoa; phylum Chordata; class Amphibia; order Caudata; family Salamandridae; genus Lissotriton; species Lissotriton vulgaris. The sequence goes on from NW_028246940.1 coordinate 1,817,599, forward strand.
TTTTGAGTAATCATAACTCTGTAAAAATGGCAATTTTGGTCACTGTGAGGGTTTAAAAAGTGGTTATTCAACATGAGGCACGATCCAATTTACATTTTGAATTATTTTTGGTACAGTCCAAAAAATCAATTTTCGGATGAAAAACGATGACTCCGGACATGTCGAACGATCCCAAAATGGTCAATATGGATGAAATTGTAACATTTAATCTTTTGACTGTAAATGACTGTTGGATGTGAATTCGGACTTTGTCAACTAAAATAAGTGTGTTTAAAGTCATTTCTGTGCCTGAAACGGGTCAAAATTGAAGCTTTTGAGTAATCAAAACTGTAAAAATGGCAATTTTGGTCACTGTGAGGCTTTAAAAAGTGGTTATTCAACATGAGGCACGATCCAATTGACATTTTGAATCATTTTTGGTACAGTCCAAAAAATGAATTTTCGGATGAAAAACGATGATTCCGGACATGTTGAACGTTCCCAAAATGGTCTATAATGATGAAATTTTAACATTTAATATTTTGACTCTAAATGACTGTTGGATGTGAATTATGACTTTGTCAACTAAAATAAGTGTGTTTTAAGTCATTTCTGTGCCTCAAAGGGGTCAAAATTGAAGCTTTTGAGTAATCATAACTCTGTAAAAATTGCAATTTTGGTCACTGTGAGGGTTTAAAAAGTGGTTATTCAACATGAGGCACGATCCAATTGACATTTTGAATCATTTTTGGTACAGTCCAAAAAATCAATTTTCGGATGAAAAACGATGACTCCGGACATGTCGAACGATCCCAAAATGGTCAAAATGGATGAAATTTTAACATTTAATCTTTTGACTCTAAATGACTGTTGGATGTGAATTATGACTTTGTCAACTAAAATAAGTGTGTTTAAAGTCATTTTTGTGCCTGAAACGGGTCAAAATTGAAGCTTTTGAGTAAGCAAAACTCTGTAAAAATGGCAATTTTGGTCACTCTGAGGGTTTAAAAAGATGTTATTCAACATGAGGCACGATCCAATTGACATTTTGAATCATTTTTGGTACAGTCCAAAAAATCAATTTTCGGATGAAAACGATGACTCCGGACATGTCGAACGATCCCAAAATGGCCAATATGGATGAAATTTTAACATTTAATCTTTTGACTGTAAATGACTGTTGGATGTGAATTATGACTTTGTCAACTAAAATAAGTGTGTTTAAAGTCATTTCTGTGCCTGAAACGGGTCAAAATTGAAGCTTTTGAGTAAGCAAAACTCTGTAAAAATGGCAATTTTGCTCACTCTGAGGGTTTAAAAAGTGGTTATTCAACATGAGGCACGATCCAATTGACATTTTGAATCATTTTTGGTACAGTCCAAAAAATAAATTTTCGGATGAAAAACGATGACTCCGGACATGTCAAACGATCCTAAAATGGTCAATATGGATGAAATGTTAACATTTAATCTTTTGACTCTAAATGACTGTTGGATGTGAATTATGACTTTGTCAACTAAAATAAGTGTGTTTAAAGTCATTTCTGTGCCTGAAATGGTTCAAAATTGAAGCTTTTGAGTAAGCAAAACTCTGTAAAAATGGCAGTTTTGGTCACTCTGAGGCTTTAAAAAGTGGTTATTCAACATGAGGCACGATCCAATTGACATTTTGAATCATTTTTGGTACAGTCCAAAAAATCAATTTTCGGATGAAAAACGATGATTCCGGACATGTCGAACGATCCCAAAATGGTCAATATGGATGAAATTGTAACATTTAATCTTTTGACTGTAAATGACTGTTGGATGTGAATTAGGACTTTGTCAACTAAAATAAGTGTGTTTAAAGTCATTTCTGTGCCTGAAACGGGTCAAAATTGAAGCTTTTGCGTAAGCAAAACTCTGTAAAAATGGCAATTTTGGTCACTCTGAGGGTTTAAAAAGTGGTTTTTCAACATGAGGCACGATCCAATTGACATTTTGAGTCATTTTTGGTACAGTCCAAAAAATCAATTTTCGGATGAAAACGATGACTCCGGACATGTCGAACGATCCCAAAATGGCCAATATGGATGAAATTTTAACATTTAATCTTTTGACTGTAAATGACTGTTGGATGTGAATTATGACTTTGTCAACTAAAATAAGTGTGTTTTAAGTCATTTCTGTGCCTCAAAGGGGTCAAAATTGAAGCTTTTGAGTAATCATAACTCTGTAAAAATGGCAATTTTGGTCACTGTGAGGGTTTAAAAAGTGGTTATTCAACATGAGGCACGATCCAATTTACATTTTGAATTATTTTTGGTACAGTCCAAAAAATCAATTTTCGGATGAAAAACGATGACTCCGGACATGTCGAACGATCCCAAAATGGTCAATATGGATGAAATTGTAACATTTAATCTTTTGACTGTAAATGACTGTTGGATGTGAATTAGGACTTTGTCAACTAAAATAAGTGTGCTTAAAGTCATTTCTGTGCCTGAAACGGGTCAAAATTGAAGCTTTTGAGTAATCAAAACTGTAAAAATGGCAATTTTGGTCACTGTGAGGCCTTAAAAAGTGGTTATTCAACATGAGGCACGATCCAATTGACATTTTGAATCATTTTTGGTACAGTCCAAAAAATGAATTTTCGGATGAAAAACGATGATTCCGGACATGTCGAACGATCCCAAAATGGTCAATATGGATGAAATTTTAACATTCAATCTTTTGACTGTAAATGACTGTTGGATGTGAATTATGACTTTGTCAACTAAAATAAGTGTGTTTAAAGTCATTTCTGTGCCTGAAACTGGTTAAAATTGAAGCTTTTGAGTAAGCAAAACTCTGTAAAAATGGCAATTTTGGTCACTCTGAGGGTTTAAAAAGTGGTTATTCAACATGAGGCACGACCCAATTGACATTTTGAATCATTTTTGGTACAGTCCAAAAAATCAATTTCCGGATGAAAAACGATGACTCCGGACCTGTTGAATGTTCCCAAAATGGTCTATAATGATGAAATTTTAACATTTAATTTTTTGACTCTAAATGACTGTTGGATGTGAATTAGGACTTTGTCAACTAAAATAAGTGTGTTTAAAGTCATTTCTGTGCCTGAAACGGGTCAAAATTGAAGCTTTTGCGTAAGCAAAACTCTGTAAAAATGGCAATTTTGGTCACTCTGAGGGTTTAAAAAGTGGTTTTTCAACATGAGGCACGATCCAATTGACATTTTGAGTCATTTTTGGTACAGTCCAAAAAATCAATTTTCGGATGAAAACGATGACTCCGGACATGTCGAACGATCCCAAAATGGCCAATATGGATGAAATTTTAACATTTAATCTTTTGACTGTAAATGACTGTTGGATGTGAATTATGACTTTGTCAACTAAAATAAGTGTGTTTTAAGTCATTTCTGTGCCTCAAAGGGGTCAAAATTGAAGCTTTTGAGTAATCATAACTCTGTAAAAATGGCAATTTTGGTCACTGTGAGGGTTTAAAAAGTGGTTATTCAACATGAGGCACGATCCAATTTACATTTTGAATTATTTTTGGTACAGTCCAAAAAATGAATTTTCGGATGAAAAACGATGATTCCGGACATGTCGAACGATCCCAAAATGGTCAATATGGATGAAATTTTAACATTCAATCTTTTGACTGTAAATGACTGGTGGATGTGAATTATGACTTTTTCAACTAAAATAAGTGTGTTTAAAGTCATTTCTGTGACTCAAAGGGGTCAAAATTGAAGCTTTTGGGTAATCAAAACTCTGTAAAAATGGCAATTTTGGTCACTGTGAGGCTTTAAAAAGTGGTTATTCAACATGAGGCACGATCCAATTGACATTTTGAATCATTTTTGGTACAGTCCAAAAAATCAATTTTCGGATGAAAAACGATGACTCCGGACATGTTGAACGTTCCCAAAATGGTCTATAATGATGAAATTTTAACATTTAATATTTTGACTCTAAATGACTGTTGGATGTGAATTATGACTTTGTCAACTAAAATAAGTGTGTTTAAAGTCATTTCTGTGCCTGAAATGGTTCAAAATTGAAGCTTTTGCGTAAGCAAAACTCTGTAAAAATGGCAATTTTGGTCACTGTGAGGCTTTAAAAAGTGGTTATTCAACATGAGGCACGATCCAATTGACATTTTGAATCATTTTTGGTACAGTCCAAAAAATCAATTTTCGGATGAAAAACGATGATTCCGGACATGTCGAACGATCCCAAAATGGTCAATATGGATGAAATTGTAACATTTAATCTTTTGACTGTAAATGACTGTTGGATGTGAATTAGGACTTTGTCAACTAAAATAAGTGTGTTTAAAGTCATTTCTGTGCCTGAAACGGGTCAAAATTGAAGCTTTTGCGTAAGCAAAACTCTGTAAAAATGGCAATTTTGGTCACTCTGAGGGTTTAAAAAGTGGTTTTTCAACATGAGGCACGATCCAATTGACATTTTGAGTCATTTTTGGTACAGTCCAAAAAATCAATTTTCGGATGAAAACGATGACTCCGGACATGTCGAACGATCCCAAAATGGCCAATATGGATGAAATTTTAACATTTAATCTTTTGACTGTAAATGACTGTTGGATGTGAATTATGACTTTGTCAACTAAAATAAGTGTGTTTTAAGTCATTTCTGTGCCTCAAAGGGGTCAAAATTGAAGCTTTTGAGTAATCATAACTCTGTAAAAATGGCAATTTTGGTCACTGTGAGGGTTTAAAAAGTGGTTATTCAACATGAGGCACGATCCAATTTACATTTTGAATTATTTTTGGTACAGTCCAAAAAATCAATTTTCGGATGAAAAACGATGACTCCGGACATGTCGAACGATCCCAAAATGGTCAATATGGATGAAATTGTAACATTTAATCTTTTGACTGTAAATGACTGTTGGATGTGAATTAGGACTTTGTCAACTAAAATAAGTGTGTTTAAAGTCATTTCTGTGCCTGAAACGGGTCAAAATTGAAGCTTTTGAGTAATCAAAACTGTAAAAATGGCAATTTTGGTCACTGTGAGGCCTTAAAAAGTGGTTATTCAACATGAGGCACGATCCAATTGACATTTTGAATCATTTTTGGTACAGTCCAAAAAATGAATTTTCGGATGAAAAACGATGATTCCGGACATGTCGAACGATCCCAAAATGGTCAATATGGATGAAATTTTAACATTCAATCTTTTGACTGTAAATGACTGTTGGATGTGAATTATGACTTTGTCAACTAAAATAAGTGTGTTTAAAGTCATTTCTGTGCCTGAAACTGGTTAAAATTGAAGCTTTTGAGTAAGCAAAACTCTGTAAAAATGGCAATTTTGGTCACTCTGAGGGTTTAAAAAGTGGTTATTCAACATGAGGCACGACCCAATTGACATTTTGAATCATTTTTGGTACAGTCCAAAAAATCAATTTCCGGATGAAAAACGATGACTCCGGACCTGTTGAATGTTCCCAAAATGGTCTATAATGATGAAATTTTAACATTTAATTTTTTGACTCTAAATGACTGTTGGATGTGAATTAGGACTTTGTCAACTAAAATAAGTGTGTTTAAAGTCATTTCTGTGCCTGAAACGGGTCAAAATTGAAGCTTTTGCGTAAGCAAAACTCTGTAAAAATGGCAATTTTGGTCACTCTGAGGGTTTAAAAAGTGGTTTTTCAACATGAGGCACGATCCAATTGACATTTTGAGTCATTTTTGGTACAGTCCAAAAAATCAATTTTCGGATGAAAACGATGACTCCGGACATGTCGAACGATCCCAAAATGGCCAATATGGATGAAATTTTAACATTTAATCTTTTGACTGTAAATGACTGTTGGATGTGAATTATGACTTTGTCAACTAAAATAAGTGTGTTTTAAGTCATTTCTGTGCCTCAAAGGGGTCAAAATTGAAGCTTTTGAGTAATCATAACTCTGTAAAAATGGCAATTTTGGTCACTGTGAGGGTTTAAAAAGTGGTTATTCAACATGAGGCACGATCCAATTTACATTTTGAATTATTTTTGGTACAGTCCAAAAAATGAATTTTCGGATGAAAAACGATGATTCCGGACATGTCGAACGATCCCAAAATGGTCAATATGGATGAAATTTTAACATTTAATCTTTTGACTCTAAATGACTGTTGGATGTGAATTATGACTTTGTCATCTAAAATAAGTGTGTTTAAAGTCATTTCTGTGCCTGAAACGGGTCAAAATTGAAGCTTTTGAGTAAGCAAAACTCTGTAAAAATGGCAATTTTGGTCACTCTGAGGGTTTAAAAAGATGTTATTCAACATGAGGCACGATCCAATTGACATTTTGAATCATTTTTGGTACAGTCCAAAAAATCAATTTTCGGATGAAAACGATGACTCCGGACATGTCGAACGATCCCAAAATGGCCAATATGGATGAAATTTTAACATTTAATCTTTTGACTGTAAATGACTGTTGGATGTGAATTATGACTTTGTCAACTAAAATAAGTGTGTTTAAAGTCATTTCTGTGCCTGAAACGGGTCAAAATTGAAGCTTTTGAGTAAGCAAAACTCTGTAAAAATGGCAATTTTGCTCACTCTGAGGGTTTAAAAAGTGGTTATTCAACATGAGGCACGATCCAATTGACATTTTGAATCATTTTTGGTACAGTCCAAAAAATAAATTTTCGGATGAAAAACGATGACTCCGGACATGTCAAACGATCCTAAAATGGTCAATATGGATGAAATGTTAACATTTAATCTTTTGACTCTAAATGACTGTTGGATGTGAATTATGACTTTGTCAACTAAAATAAGTGTGTTTAAAGTCATTTCTGTGCCTGAAATGGTTCAAAATTGAAGCTTTTGAGTAAGCAAAACTCTGTAAAAATGGCAGTTTTGGTCACTTTGAGGCTTTAAAAAGTGGTTATTCAACATGAGGCACGATCCAATTGACATTTTAAATCATTTTTGGTACAGTCCAAAAAATCAATTTTCGGATGAAAAACGATGATTCCGGACATGTCGAACGATCCCAAAATGGTCAATATGGATGAAATTGTAACATTTAATCTTTTGACTGTAAATGACTGTTGGATGTGAATTAGGACTTTGTCAACTAAAATAAGTGTGTTTAAAGTCATTTCTGTGCCTGAAACGGGTCAAAATTGAAGCTTTTGCGTAAGCAAAACTCTGTAAAAATGGCAATTTTGGTCACTCTGAGGGTTTAAAAAGTGGTTTTTCAACATGAGGCACGATCCAATTGACATTTTGAGTCATTTTAGGTACAGTCCAAAAAATCAATTTTCGGATGAAAACGATGACTCCGGACATGTCGAACGATCCCAAAATGGCCAATATGGATGAAATTTTAACATTTAATCTTTTGACTGTAAATGACTGTTGGATGTGAATTATGACTTTGTCAACTAAAATAAGTGAGTTTTAAGTCATTTCTGTGCCTCAAAGGGGTCACAATTGAAGCTTTTGAGTAATCATAACTCTGTAAAAATGGCAATTTTGGTCACTGTGAGGGTTTAAAAAGTGGTTATTCAACATGAGGCACGATCCAATTTACATTTTGAATTATTTTTGGTACAGTCCAAAAAATCAATTTTCGGATGAAAAACGATGACTCCGGACATGTCGAACGATCCCAAAATGGTCAATATGGATGAAATTGTAACATTTAATCTTTTGACTGTAAATGACTGTTGGATGTGAATTAGGACTTTGTCAACTAAAATAAGTGTGTTTAAAGTCATTTCTGTGCCTGAAACGGGTCAAAATTGAAGCTTTTGAGTAATCAAAACTGTAAAAATGGCAATTTTGGTCACTGTGAGGCCTTAAAAAGTGGTTATTCAACATGAGGCACGATCCAATTGACATTTTGAATCATTTTTGGTACAGTCCAAAAAATGAATTTTCGGATGAAAAACGATGATTCCGGACATGTCGAACGATCCCAAAATGGTCAATATGGATGAAATTTTAACATTCAATCTTTTGACTGTAAATGACTGTTGGATGTGAATTATGACTTTGTCAACTAAAATAAGTGTGTTTAAAGTCATTTCTGTGCCTGAAACTGGTTAAAATTGAAGCTTTTGAGTAAGCAAAACTCTGTAAAAATGGCAATTTTGGTCACTCTGAGGGTTTAAAAAGTGGTTATTCAACATGAGGCACGACCCAATTGACATTTTGAATCATTTTTGGTACAGTCCAAAAAAGCAATTTCCGGATGAAAAACGATGACTCCGGACCTGTTGAATGTTCCCAAAATGGTCTATAATGATGAAATTTTAACATTTAATTTTTTGACTCTAAATGACTGTTGGATGTGAATTATGACTTTGTCAACTAAAATAAGTGTGTTTAAAGTCATTTCTGTGCCTGAAACTGGTTAAAATTGAAGCTTTTGAGTAAGCAAAACTCTGTAAAAATGGCAATTTTGGTCACTGTGAGGGTTTAAAAAGTGGTTATTCAACATGAGGCACGATCCAATTGACATTTTGAATCATTTTTGGTACAGTCCAAAAAATCAATTTTCGGATGAAAAACGATGACTCCGGACATGTCGAACGAACCCAAAATGGTCAATATGGATGAAATTTTAACATTTAATCTTTTGACTCTAAATGACTGTTGGATGTGAATTATGACTTTGTCAACTAAAATAAGTGTGTTTAAAGTCATTTCTGTGCCTGAAACGGGTCAAAATTGAAGCTTTTTCGTAAGCAAAACTCTGTAAAAATGGCAATTTTGGTCACTCTGAGGGTTTAAAAAGTGGTTATTCAACATGAGGCACGATCCAATTGACATTTTGAGTCATTTTTGGTACAGTCCAAAAAATCAATTTTCGGATGAAAAACGATGACTCCGGACATGTCGAACGATCCCAAAATGGTCAATATGGATGAAATTTTAACATTTAATCTTTTGACTCTAAATGACTGTTGGATGTGAATTATGACTTTGTCATCTAAAATAAGTGTGTTTAAAGTCATTTCTGTGCCTGAAACGGGTCAAAATTGAAGCTTTTGAGTAAGCAAAACTCTGTAAAAATGGCAATTTTGGTCACTCTGAGGGTTTAAAAAGATGTTATTCAACATCAGGCACGATCCAATTGACATTTTGAATCATTTTTGGTACAGTCCAAAAAATCAATTTTCGGATGAAAACGATGACTCCGGACATGTCGAACGATCCCAAAATGGCCAATATGGATGAAATTTTAACATTTAATCTTTTGACTGTAAATGACTGTTGGATGTGAATTATGACTTTGTCAACTAAAATAAGTGTGTTTAAAGTCATTTCTGTGCCTGAAACGGGTCAAAATTGAAGCTTTTGAGTAAGCAAAACTCTGTAAAAATGGCAATTTTGCTCACTCTGAGGGTTTAAAAAGTGGTTATTCAACATGAGGCACGATCCAATTGACATTTTGAATCATTTTTGGTACAGTCCAAAAAATAAATTTTCGGATGAAAAACGATGACTCCGGACATGTCAAACGATCCTAAAATGGTCAATATGGATGAAATGTTAACATTTAATCTTTTGACTCTAAATGACTGTTGGATGTGAATTATGACTTTGTCAACTAAAATAAGTGTGTTTAAAGTCATTTCTGTGCCTGAAATGGTTCAAAATTGAAGCTTTTGAGTAAGCAAAACTCTGTAAAAATGGCAGTTTTGGTCACTCTGAGGCTTTAAAAAGTGGTTATTCAACATGAGGCACGATCCAATTGACATTTTGAATCATTTTTGGTACAGTCCAAAAAATCAATTTTCGGATGAAAAACGATGATTCCGGACATGTCGAACGATCCCAAAATGGTCAATATGGATGAAATTGTAACATTTAATCTTTTGACTGTAAATGACTGTTGGATGTGAATTAGGACTTTGTCAACTAAAATAAGTGTGTTTAAAGTCATTTCTGTGCCTGAAACGGGTCAAAATTGAAGCTTTTGCGTAAGCAAAACTCTGTAAAAATGGCAATTTTGGTCACTCTGAGGGTTTAAAAAGTGGTTTTTCAACATGAGGCACGATCCAATTGACATTTTGAGTCATTTTTGGTACAGTCCAAAAAATCAATTTTCGGATGAAAACGATGACTCCGGACATGTCGAACGATCCCAAAATGGCCAATATGGATGAAATTTTAACATTTAATCTTTTGACTGTAAATGACTGTTGGATGTGAATTATGACTTTGTCAACTAAAATAAGTGTGTTTTAAGTCATTTCTGTGCCTCAAAGGGGTCAAAATTGAAGCTTTTGAGTAATCATAACTCTGTAAAAATGGCAATTTTGGTCACTGTGAGGGTTTAAAAAGTGGTTATTCAACATGAGGCACGATCCAATTTACATTTTGAATTATTTTTGGTACAGTCCAAAAAATCAATTTTCGGATGAAAAACGATGACTCCGGACATGTCGAACGATCCCAAAATGGTCAATATGGATGAAATTGTAACATTTAATCTTTTGACTGTAAATGACTGTTGGATGTGAATTAGGACTTTGTCAACTAAAATAAGTGTGTTTAAAGTCATTTCTGTGCCTGAAACGGGTCAAAATTGAAGCTTTTGAGTAATCAAAACTGTAAAAATGGCAATTTTGGTCACTGTGAGGCCTTAAAAAGTGGTTATTCAACATGAGGCACGATCCAATTGACATTTTGAATCATTTTTGGTACAGTCCAAAAAATGAATTTTCGGATGAAAAACGATGATTCCGGACATGTCGAACGATCCCAAAATGGTCAATATGGATGAAATTGTAACATTTAATCTTTTGACTGTAAATGACTGTTGGATGTGAATTATGACTTTGTCAACTAAAATAAGTGTGTTTAAAGTCATTTCTGTGCCTGAAACTGGTTAAAATTGAAGCTTTTGAGTAAGCAAAACTCTGTAAAAATGGCAATTTTGGTCACTCTGAGGGTTTAAAAAGTGGTTATTCAACATGAGGCACGACCCAATTGACATTTTGAATCATTTTTGGTACAGTCCAAAAAATCAATTTCCGGATGAAAAACGATGACTCCGGACCTGTTGAATGTTCCCAAAATGGTCTATAATGATGAAATTTTAACATTTAATTTTTTGACTCTAAATGACTGTTGGATGTGAATTATGACTTTGTCAACTAAAATAAGTATGTTTAAAGTCATTTCTGTGCCTGAAACTGGTTAAAATTGAAGCTTTTGAGTAAGCAAAACTCTGTAAAAATGGCAATTTTGGTCACTGTGAGGGTTTAAAAAGTGGTTATTCAACATGAGGCACGATCCAATTGACATTTTGAATCATTTTTGGTACAGTCCAAAAAATCAATTTTCGGATGAAAAACGATGACTCCGGACATGTCGAACGAACCCAAAATGGTCAATATGGATGAAATTTTAACATTTAATCTTTTGACTCTAAATGACTGTTGGATGTGAATTATGACTTTGTCAACTAAAATAAGTGTGTTTAAAGTCATTTCTGTGCCTGAAACGGGTCAAAATTGAAGCTTTTGCGGAAGCAAAACTCTGTAAAAATGGCAATTTTGGTCACTCTGAGGGTTTAAAAAGTGGTTATTCAACATGAGGCACGATCCAATTGACATTTTGAGTCATTTTTGGTACAGTCCAAAAAATCAATTTTCGGATGAAAACGATGACTCCGGACATGTCGAACGATCCCAAAATGGCCAATATGGATGAAATTTTAACATTTAATCTTTTGACTGTAAATGACTGTTGGATGTGAATTATGACTTTGTCAACTAAAATAAGTGTGTTTAAAGTAATTTCTGTGCCTGAAACGGGTCAAAATTGAAGCTTTTGAGTAAGCAAAACTCTGTAAAAATGGCAATTTTGCTCACTCTGAGGGTTTAAAAAGTGGTTATTCAACATGAGGCACGATCCAATTGACATTTTGAATCATTTTTGGTACAGTCCAAAAAATCAATTTTCGGATGAAAAACGATGACTCCGGACATGTCGAACGATCCCAAAATGGTCAATATGGATGAAATTTTAACATTTAATCTTTTGACTCTAAATGACTGTTGGATGTGAATTATGACTTTGTCAACTAAAATAAGTGTGTTTAAAGTCATTTCTGTGCCTGAAATGGTTCAAAATTGAAGCTTTTGAGTAAGCAAAACTCTGTAAAAATGGCAGTTTTGGTCACTCTGAGGCTTTAAAAAGTGGTTATTCAACATGAGGCACGATCCAATTGACATTTTGAATCATTTTTGGTACAGTCCAAAAAATCAATTTTCTGATGAAAAACGATGATTCCGGACATGTCGAACGATCCCAAAATGGTCAATATGGATGAAATTGTAACATTTAATCTTTTGACTGTAAATGACTGTTGGATGTGAATTAGGACTTTGTCAACTAAAATAGGTGTGTTTAAAGTCATTTCTGTGCCTGAAACAGGTCAAAATTGAAGCTTTTGAGTAATCAAAACTCTGTAAAAATGGCAATTTTGGTCACTGTGAGGCTTTAAAAAGTGGTTATCCAACATGAGGCACGATCCAATTGACATTTTGAATCATTTTTGGTACAGTCCAAAAAATGAATTTTCGGATGAAAAACGATGACTCCGGACATGTCGAACGATCCCAAAATGGTCAATATGGATGAAATTTTAACATTCAATCTTTTGACTGTAAATGACTGTTGGATGTGAATTATGACTTTGTCAACTAAAATAAGTGTGTTTTAAGTCATTTCTGTGCTTCAAACGGGTCAAAATTGAAGCTTTTGAGTAATCATAACTCTGTAAAAATGGCAATTTTGGTCACTGTGAGGGTTTAAAAAGTGGTTATTCAACATGAGGCACGATCCAATTGACATTTTGAATCATTTTTGGTACAGTCCAAAAAATAAATTTTCGGATGAAAAACGATGACTCCGGACATGTCGAACGATCCCAAAATGGTCAATATGGATGAAATGTTAACATTTAATCTTTTGACTCTAAATGACTGTTGGATGTGAATTATGACTTTGTCAACTAAAATAAGTGTGTTTAAAGTCATTTCTGTGCCTGAAACGGGTCAAAATTGAAGCTTTTGAGTAAGCAAAACTCTGTAAAAATGGCAATTTTGCTCACTCTGAGGGTTTAAAAAGTGGTTATTCAACATGAGGCACGATCCAATTGACATTTTGAATCATTTTTGGTACAGTCCAAAAAATCAATTTTCGGATGAAAAACGATGACTCCGGACATGTCGAACGAACCCAAAATGGTCAATATGGATGAAATGTTAACATTTAATCTTTTGACTCTAAATGACTGTTGGATGTGAATTATGACTTTGTCAACTAAAATAAGTGTGTTTAAAGTCATTTCTGTGCCTGAAACGGGTCAAAATTGAAGCTTTTGCGTAAGCAAAACTCTGTAAAAATGGCAATTTTGGTCACTCTGAGGGTTTAAAAAGTGGTTATTCAACATGAGGCACGATCCAATTGACATTTTGAGTCATTTTTGGTACAGTCCAAAAAATCAATTTTCGGATGAAAACGATGACTCCGGACATGTCGAACGATCCCAAAATGGCCAATATGGATGAAATTTTAACATTTAATCTTTTGACTGTAAATGACTGTTGGATGTGAATTATGACTTTGTCAACTAAAATAAGTGTGTTTAAAGTAATTTCTGTGCCTGAAACGGGTCAAAATTGAAGCTTTTGAGTAAGCAAAACTCTGTAAAAATGGCAATTTTGCTCACTCTGAGGGTTTAAAAAGTGGTTATTCAACATGAGGCACGATCCAATTGACATTTTGAATCATTTTTGGTACAGTCCAAAAAATCAATTTTCGGATGAAAAACGATGACTCCGGACATGTCGAACGATCCCAAAATGGTCAATATGGATGAAATTGTAACATTTAATCTTTTGACTGTAAATGACTGTTGGATGTGAATTAGGACTTTGTCAACTAAAATAGGTGTGTTTAAAGTCATTTCTGTGCCTGAAACGGGTCAAAATTGAAGCTTTTGAGTAATCAAAACTCTGTAAAAATGGCAATTTTGGTCACTGTGAGGCTTTAAAAAGTGGTTATCCAACATGAGGCACGATCCAATTGACATTTTGAATCATTTTTGGTACAGTCCAAAAAATGAATTTTCGGATGAAAAACGATGACTCCGGACATGTCGAACGATCCCAAAATGGTCAATATGGATGAAATTTTAACATTCAATCTTTTGACTGTAAATGACTGTTGGATGTGAATTATGACTTTGTCAACTAAAATAAGTGTGTTTTAAGTCATTTCTGTGCTTCAAACGGGTCAAAATTGAAGCTTTTGAGTAATCATAACTCTGTAAAAATGGCAATTTTGGTCACTGTGAGGGTTTAAAAAGTGGTTATTCAACAAGAGGCACGATCCAATTGACATTTTGAATCATTTTTGGTACAGTCCAAAAAATAAATTTTCGGATGAAAAACGATGACTCCGGACATGTCGAACGATCCCAAAATGGTCAATATGGATGAAATGTTAACATTTAATCTTTTGACTCTAAATGACTGTTGGATGTGAATTATGACTTTGTCAACTAAAATAAGTGTGTTTAAAGTCATTTCTGTGCCTGAAATGGTTCAAAATTGAAGCTTTTGAGTAAGCAAAACTCAGTAAAAATGGCAATTTTGGTCACTCTGAGGGTTTAAAAAGATGTTATTCAACATGAGGCACGATCCAATTGACATTTTGAATCATTTTTGGTACAGTCCAAAAAATCAATTTTCGGATGAAAACGATGACTCCGGACATGTCGAACGATCCCAAAATGGCCAATATGGATGAAATTTTAACATTTATTCTTTTGACTGTAAATGACTGTTGGATGTGAATTATGACTTTGTCAACTAAAATAAGTGTGTTTAAAGTCATTTCTGTGCCTGAAACGGGTCAAAATTGAAGCTTTTGAGTAAGCAAAACTCTGTAAAAATGGCAATTTTGCTCACTCTGAGGGTTTAAAAAGTGGTTATTCAACATGAGGCACGATCCAATTGACATTTTGCATCATTTTTGGTACAGTCCAAAAAATAAATTTTCGGATGAAAAACGATGACTCCGGACATGTCGAACGATCCCAAAATGGTCAATATGGATGAAATGTTAACATTTAATCTTTTGACTCTAAATGACTGTTGGATGTGAATTATGACTTTGTCAACTAAAATAAGTGTGTTTAAAGTCATTTCTGTGCCTGAAATGGTTCAAAATTGAAGCTTTTGAGTAAGCAAAACTCTGTAAAAATGGCAATTTTGGTCACTCTGAGGGTTTAAAAAGATGTTATTCAACATGAGGCACGATCCAATTGACATTTTGAATCATTTTTGGTACAGTCCAAAAAATCAATTTTCGGATGAAAACGATGACTCCGGACATGTCGAACGATCCCAAAATGGCCAATATGGATGAAATTTTAACATTTAATCTTTTGACTGTAAATGACTGTTGGATGTGAATTATGACTTTGTCAACTAAAATAAGTGTGTTTAAAGTCATTTCTGTGCCTGAAACGGGTCAAAATTGAAGCTTTTGAGTAAGCAAAACTCTGTAAAAATGGCAATTTTGCTCACTCTGAGGGTTTAAAAAGTGGTTATTCAACATGAGGCACGATCCAATTGACATTTTGAATCATTTTTGGTACAGTCCAAAAAATAAATTTTCGGATGAAAAACGATGACTCCGGACATGTCAAACGATCCTAAAATGGTCAATATGGATGAAATGTTAACATTTAATCTTTTGACTCTAAATGACTGTTGGATGTGAATTATGACTTTGTCAACTAAAATAAGTGTGTTTAAAGTCATTTCTGTGCCTGAAATGGTTCAAAATTGAAGCTTTTGAGTAAGCAAAACTCTGTAAAAATGGCAGTTTTGGTCACTCTGAGGCTTTAAAAAGTGGTTATTCAACATGAGGCACGATCCAATTGACATTTTGAATCATTTTTGGTACAGTCCAAAAAATCAATTTTCGGATGAAAAACGATGATTCCGGACATGTCGAACGATCCCAAAATGGTCAATATGGATGAAATTGTAACATTTAATCTTTTGACTGTAAATGACTGTTGGATGTGAATTAGGACTTTGTCAACTAAAATAAGTGTGTTTAAAGTCATTTCTGTGCCTGAAACGGGTCAAAATTGAAGCTTTTGCGTAAGCAAAACTCTGTAAAAATGGCAATTTTGGTCACTCTGAGGGTTTAAAAAGTGGTTTTTCAACATGAGGCACGATCCAATTGACATTTTGAGTCATTTTTGGTACAGTCCAAAAAATCAATTTTCGGATGAAAACGATGACTCCGGACATGTCGAACGATCCCAAAATGGCCAATATGGATGAAATTTTAACATTTAATCTTTTGACTGTAAATGACTGTTGGATGTGAATTATGACTTTGTCAACTAAAATAAGTGTGTTTTAAGTCATTTCTGTGCCTCAAAGGGGTCAAAATTGAAGCTTTTGAGTAATCATAACTCTGTAAAAATGGCAATTTTGGTCACTGTGAGGGTTTAAAAAGTGGTTATTCAACATGAGGCACGATCCAATTTACATTTTGAATTATTTTTGGTACAGTCCAAAAAATCAATTTTCGGATGAAAAACGATGACTCCGGACATGTCGAACGATCCCAAAATGGTCAATATGGATGAAATTGTAACATTTAATCTTTTGACTGTAAATGACTGTTGGATGTGAATTAGGACTTTGTCAACTAAAATAAGTGTGTTTAAAGTCATTTCTGTGCCTGAAACGGGTCAAAATTGAAGCTTTTGAGTAATCAAAACTGTAAAAATGGCAATTTTGGTCACTGTGAGGCCTTAAAAAGTGGTTATTCAACATGAGGCACGATCCAATTGACATTTTGAATCATTTTTGGTACAGTCCAAAAAATGAATTTTCGGATGAAAAACGATGATTCCGGACATGTCGAACGATCCCAAAATGGTCAATATGGATGAAATTTTAACATTCAATCTTTTGACTGTAAATGACTGTTGGATGTGAATTATGACTTTGTCAACTAAAATAAGTGTGTTTAAAGTCATTTCTGTGCCTGAAACTGGTTAAAATTGAAGCTTTTGAGTAAGCAAAACTCTGTAAAAATGGCAATTTTGGTCACTCTGAGGGTTTAAAAAGTGGTTATTCAACATGAGGCACGACCCAATTGACATTTTGAATCATTTTTGGTACAGTCCAAAAAATCAATTTCCGGATGAAAAACGATGACTCCGGACCTGTTGAATGTTCCCAAAATGGTCTATAATGATGAAATTTTAACATTTAATTTTTTGACTCTAAATGACTGTTGGATGTGAATTAGGACTTTGTCAACTAAAATAAGTGTGTTTAAAGTCATTTCTGTGCCTGAAACGGGTCAAAATTGAAGCTTTTGCGTAAGCAAAACTCTGTAAAAATGGCAATTTTGGTCACTCTGAGGGTTTAAAAAGTGGTTTTTCAACATGAGGCACGATCCAATTGACATTTTGAGTCATTTTTGGTACAGTCCAAAAAATCAATTTTCGGATGAAAACGATGACTCCGGACATGTCGAACGATCCCAAAATGGCCAATATGGATGAAATTTTAACATTTAATCTTTTGACTGTAAATGACTGTTGGATGTGAATTATGACTTTGTCAACTAAAATAAGTGTGTTTTAAGTCATTTCTGTGCCTCAAAGGGGTCAAAATTGAAGCTTTTGAGTAATCATAACTCTGTAAAAATGGCAATTTTGGTCACTGTGAGGGTTTAAAAAGTGGTTATTCAACATGAGGCACGATCCAATTTACATTTTGAATTATTTTTGGTACAGTCCAAAAAATGAATTTTCGGATGAAAAACGATGATTCCGGACATGTCGAACGATCCCAAAATGGTCAATATGGATGAAATTTTAACATTTAATCTTTTGACTCTAAATGACTGTTGGATGTGAATTATGACTTTGTCATCTAAAATAAGTGTGTTTAAAGTCATTTCTGTGCCTGAAACGGGTCAAAATTGAAGCTTTTGAGTAAGCAAAACTCTGTAAAAATGGCAATTTTGGTCACTCTGAGGGTTTAAAAAGATGTTATTCAACATGAGGCACGATCCAATTGACATTTTGAATCATTTTTGGTACAGTCCAAAAAATCAATTTTCGGATGAAAACGATGACTCCGGACATGTCGAACGATCCCAAAATGGCCAATATGGATGAAATTTTAACATTTAATCTTTTGACTGTAAATGACTGTTGGATGTTAATTATGACTTTGTCAACTAAAATAAGTGTGTTTAAAGTCATTTCTGTGCCTGAAACGGGTCAAAATTGAAGCTTTTGAGTAAGCAAAACTCTGTAAAAATGGCAATTTTGCTCACTCTGAGGGTTTAAAAAGTGGTTATTCAACATGAGGCACGATCCAATTGACATTTTGAATCATTTTTGGTAAAGTCAAAAAATAAATTTTCGGATGAAAAACGATGACTCCGGACATGTCAAACGATCCTAAAATGGTCAATATGGATGAAATGTTAACATTTAATCTTTTGACTCTAAATGACTGTTGGATGTGAATTATGACTTTGTCAACTAAAATAAGTGTGTTTAAAGTCATTTCTGTGCCTGAAATGGTTCAAAATTGAAGCTTTTGAGTAAGCAAAACTCTGTAAAAATGGCAGTTTTGGTCACTCTGAGGCTTTAAAAAGTGGTTATTCAACATGAGGCACGATCCAATTGACATTTTGAATCATTTTTGGTACAGTCCAAAAAATCAATTTTCGGATGAAAAACGATGATTCCGGACATGTCGAACGATCCCAAAATGGTCAATATGGATGAAATTGTAACATTTAATCTTTTGACTGTAAATGACTGTTGGATGTGAATTAGGACTTTGTCAACTAAAATAAGTGTGTTTAAAGTCATTTCTGTGCCTGAAACGGGTCAAAATTGAAGCTTTTGCGTAAGCAAAACTCTGTAAAAATGGCAATTTTGGTCACTCTGAGGGTTTAAAAAGTGGTTTTTCAACATGAGGCACGATCCAATTGACATTTTGAGTCATTTTTGGTACAGTCCAAAAAATCAATTTTCGGATGAAAACGATGACTCCGGACATGTCGAACGATCCCAAAATGGCCAATATGGATGAAATTTTAACATTTAATCTTGTGACTGTAAATGACTGTTGGATGTGAATTAGGACTTTGTCAACTAAAATAAGTGTGTTTAAAGTCATTTCTGTGCCTGAAACGGGTCAAAATTGAAGCTTTTGAGTAATCAAAACTGTAAAAATGGCAATTTTGGTCACTGTGAGGCCTTAAAAAGTGGTTATTCAACATGAGGCACGATCCAATTGACATTTTGAATCATTTTTGGTACAGTCCAAAAAATGAATTTTCGGATGAAAAACGATGATTCCGGACATGTCGAACGATCCCAAAATGGTCAATATGGATGAAATTTTAACATTCAATCTTTTGACTGTAAATGACTGTTGGATGTGAATTATGACTTTGTCAACTAAAATAAGTGTGTTTAAAGTCATTTCTGTGCCTGAAACTGGTTAAAATTGAAGCTTTTGAGTAAGCAAAACTCTGTAAAAATGGCAATTTTGGTCACTCTGAGGGTTTAAAAAGTGGTTATTCAACATGAGGCACGACCCAATTGACATTTTGAATCATTTTTGGTACAGTCCAAAAAATCAATTTCCGGATGAAAAACGATGACTCCGGACCTGTTGAATGTTCCCAAAATGGTCTATAATGATGAAATTTTAACATTTAATTTTTTGACTCTAAATGACTGTTGGATGTGAATTATGACTTTGTCAACTAAAATAAGTGTGTTTAAAGTCATTTCTGTGCCTGAAACTGGTTAAAATTGAAGCTTTTGAGTAAGCAAAACTCTGTAAAAATGGCAATTTTGGTCACTGTGAGGGTTTAAAAAGTGGTTATTCAACATGAGGCACGATCCAATTGACATTTTGAATCATTTTTGGTACAGTCCAAAAAAACAATTTTCGGATGAAAAACGATGACTCCAGACATGTCGAACGAACCCAAAATGGTCAATATGGATGAAATTTTAACATTTAATCTTTTGACTCTAAATGACTGTTGGATGTGAATTATGACTTTGTCAACTAAAATAAGTGTGTTTAAAGTCATTTCTGTGCCTGAAACGGGTCAAAATTGAAGCTTTTGCGTAAGCAAAACTCTGTAAAAATGGCAATTTTGGTCACTCTGAGGGTTTAAAAAGTGGTTATTCAACATGAGGCACGATCCAATTGACATTTTGAGTCATTTTTGGTACAGTCCAAAAAATCAATTTTCGGATGAAAACGATGACTCCGGACATGTCGAACGATCCCAAAATGGCCAATATGGATGAAATTTTAACATTTAATCTTTTGACTGTAAATGACTGTTGGATGTGAATTATGACTTTGTCAACTAAAATAAGTGTGTTTAAAG
This sequence comes from Lissotriton vulgaris, assembly GCF_964263255.1. NCBI lineage: Eukaryota > Metazoa > Chordata > Amphibia > Caudata > Salamandridae > Lissotriton > Lissotriton vulgaris. The sequence goes on from NW_028246940.1 coordinate 1,838,057, forward strand.
TAATTTCTGTGCCTGAAACGGGTCAAAATTGAAGCTTTTGAGTAAGCAAAACTCTGTAAAAATGGCAATTTTGCTCACTCTGAGGGTTTAAAAAGTGGTTATTCAACATGAGGCACGATCCAATTGACATTTTGAATCATTTTTGGTACAGTCCAAAAAATCAATTTTCGGATGAAAAACGATGACTCCGGACATGTCGAACGATCCCAAAATGGTCAATATGGATGAAATTTTAACATTTAATCTTTTGACTCTAAATGACTGTTGGATGTGAATTATGACTTTGTCAACTAAAATAAGTGTGTTTAAAGTCATTTCTGTGCCTGAAATGGTTCAAAATTGAAGCTTTTGAGTAAGCAAAACTCTGTAAAAATGGCAGTTTTGGTCACTCTGAGGCTTTAAAAAGTGGTTATTCAACATGAGGCACGATCCAATTGACATTTTGAATCATTTTTGGTACAGTCCAAAAAATCAATTTTCGGATGAAAAACGATGATTCCGGACATGTCGAACGATCCCAAAATGGTCAATATGGATGAAATTGTAACATTTAATCTTTTGACTGTAAATGACTGTTGGATGTGAATTAGGACTTTGTCAACTAAAATAGGTGTGTTTAAAGTCATTTCTGTGCCTGAAACGGGTCAAAATTGAAGCTTTTGAGTATTCAAAACTCTGTAAAAATGGCAATTTTGGTCACTGTGAGGCTTTAAAAAGTAGTTATCCAACATGAGGCACGATCCAATTGACATTTTGAATCATTTTTGGTACAGTCCAAAAAATGAATTTTCGGATGAAAAACGATGACTCCGGACATGTCGAACGATCCCAAAATGGTCAATATGGATGAAATTTTAACATTCAATCTTTTGACTGTAAATGACTGTTGGATGTGAATTATGACTTTGTCAACTAAAATAAGTGTGTTTTAAGTCATTTCTGTGCTTCAAACGGGTCAAAATTGAAGCTTTTGAGTAATCATAACTCTGTAAAAATGGCAATTTTGGTCACTGTGAGGGTTTAAAAATTGGTTATTCAACATGAGGCACGATCCAATTGACATTTTGCATCATTTTTGGTACAGTCCAAAAAATAAATTTTCGGATGAAAAACGATGACTCCGGACATGTCGAACGATCCCAAAATGGTCAATATGGATGAAATGTTAACATTTAATCTTTTGACTCTAAATGACTGTTGGATGTGAATTATGACTTTGTCAACTAAAATAAGTGTGTTTAAAGTCATTTCTGTGCCTGAAATGGTTCAAAATTGAAGCTTTTGAGTAAGCAAAACTCTGTAAAAATGGCAATTTTGGTCACTCTGAGGGTTTAAAAAGATGTTATTCAACATGAGGCACGATCCAATTGACATTTTGAATCATTTTTGGTACAGTCCAAAAAATCAATTTTCGGATGAAAACGATGACTCCGGACATGTCGAACGATCCCAAAATGGCCAATATGGATGAAATTTTAACATTTATTCTTTTGACTGTAAATGACTGTTGGATGTGAATTATGACTTTGTCAACTAAAATAAGTGTGTTTAATGTCATTTCTGTGCCTGAAACGGGTAAAAATTGAAGCTTTTGAGTAAGCAAAACTCTGTAAAAATGGCAATTTTGGTCACTCTGAGGGTTTAAAAAGTGGTTATTCAACATGAGGCACGATCCAATTGACATTTTGAATCATTTTTGGTACAGTCCAAAAATTCAATTTTCGGATGAAAAACGATGACTCCGGACATGTCGAACGATCCCAAAATAGTCAATATGGATGAAATTTTAACATTTAATCTTTTGACTGTAAATGACTGTTGGATGTGAATTATGACTTTGTCAACTAAAATAAGTGTGTTTAAAGTCATTTCTGTGCCAGAAACGGGTCAAAATTGAAGCTTTTGAGTAAGCAAAACTCTGTAAAAATGGCAATTTTGCTCACTCTGAGGGTTTAAAAAGTGGTTATTCAACATGAGGCACAATCCAATTGACATTTTGAATCATTTTTGGTACAGTCCAAAAAATCAATTTTCGGATGAAAAACGATGACTCCGGACATGTCGAACGATCCCAAAATGGTCAATATGGAAGAAATTTTAACATTTAATCTTTTGACTCTAAATGACTGTTGGATGTGAATTATGACTTTGTCAACTAAAATAAGTGTGTTTAAAGTCATTTCTGTGCCTGAAATTGTTCAAAATTGAAGCTTTTGAGTAAGCAAAACTCTGTAAAAGTGGCAATTTTGGTGACTGTGAGGGTTTAAAAAGTGGTTATTCAACATGAGGCACGATCCAATTGACATTTTGAATCCTTTTTGGTACAGTCCAAAAAATAAATTTTCGGATGAAAAACGATGACTCCGGACCTGTTGAACGTTCCCAAAATGGTCTATAATGATGAAATTTTAACATTTAATCTTTTGACTCTAAATGACTGTTGGATGTGAATTATGACTTTGTCAACTAAAATAAGTGTGTTTAAAGTCATTTCCTTGCCTCAAAGGGGTCAAAATTGAAGCTTTTGAGTAATTAAAACTCTGTAAAAATGGCAATTTTGGTCACTCTGAGGCTTTAAAAAGTGGTTATTCAACATGAGGCACGATCCAATTGACATTTTGAATCATTTTTGGTACAGTCCAAAAAATCAATTTTCGGATGAAAAACGATGACTCCGGACATGTCGAACGATCCCAAAATGGTCAATATGGATGAAATTTTAACATTTAATCTTTTGACTCTAAATGACTGTTGGATGTGAATTATGACTTTGTCAACTAAAATAAGTGTGTTTAAAGTCATTTCTGTGCCTGAAATGGTTCAAAATTGAAGCTTTTGAGTAAGCAAAACTCTGTAAAAATGGCAATTTTGGTCACTCTGAGGCTTTAAAAAGTGGTTATTCAACATGAGGCACGATCCAATTGACATTTTGAATCATTTTTGGTACAGTCCAAAAAATCAATTTTCGGATGAAAAACGATGACTCCGGACATGTCGAACGATCCCAAAATGGTCAATATGGATGAAATTTTAACATTTAATCTTTTGACTCTAAATGACTGTTGGATGTGAATTAGGACTTTGTCAACTAAAATAAGTGTGTTTAAAGTCATTTCTGTGCCTGAAACGGGTCAAAATTGAAGCTTTTGAGTAAGCAAAACTCTGTAAAAATGGCAATTTTGCTCACTCTGAGGGTTTAAAAAGTGGTTATTCAACATGAGGCACAATCCAATTGACATTTTGAATCATTTTTGGTACAGTCCAAAAAATCAATTTTCGGATGAAAAACGATGACTCCGGACATGTCGAACGATCCCAAAATGGTCAATATGGAAGAAATTTTAACATTTAATCTTTTGACTCTAAATGACTGTTGGATGTGAATTATGACTTTGTCAACTAAAATAAGTGTGTTTAAAGTCATTTCTGTGCCTGAAATTGTTCAAAATTGAAGCTTTTGAGTAAGCAAAACTCTGTAAAAGTGGCAATTTTGGTGACTGTGAGGGTTTAAAAAGTGGTTATTCAACATGAGGCATGATCCAATTGACATTTTGAATCCTTTTTGGTACAGTCCAAAAAATAAATTTTCGGATGAAAAACGATGACTCCGGACCTGTTGAACGTTCCCAAAATGGTCTATAATGATGAAATTTTAACATTTAATCTTTTGACTCTAAATGACTGTTGGATGTGAATTATGACTTTGTCAACTAAAATAAGTGTGTTTAAAGTCATTTCTTTGCCTCAAAGGGGTCAAAATTGAAGCTTTTGAGTAATTAAAACTCTGTAAAAATGGCAATTTTGGTCACTCTGAGGCTTTAAAAAGTGGTTATTCAACATGAGGCACAATCCAATTGACATTTTGAATCATTTTTGGTACAGTCCAAAAAATCAATTTTCGGATGAAAAACGATGACTCCGGACATGTCGAACGATCCCAAAATGGTCAATATGGATGAAATTTTAACATTTAATCTTTTGACTCTAAATGACTGTTGGATGTGAATTATGACTTTGTCAACTAAAATAAGTGTGTTTAAAGTCATTTCTGTGCCTGAAATGGTTCAAAATTGAAGCTTTTGAGTAAGCAAAACTCTGTAAAAATGGCAATTTTGGTCACTCTGAGGCTTTAAAAAGTGGTTATTCAACATGAGGCACGATCCAATTGACATTTTGAATCATTTTTGGTACAGTCCAAAAAATCAATTTTCGGATGAAAAACGATGACTCCGGACATGTCGAACGATCCCAAAATGGTCAATATGGATGAAATTTTAACATTTAATCTTTTGACTCTAAATGACTGTTGGATGTGAATTATGACTTTGTCAACTAAAACAAGTGTGTTTAAAGTCATTTCTGTGCCTGAAATGGTTCAAAATTGAAGCTTTTGAGTAAGCAAAACTCTGTAAAAATGGCAATTTTGGTCACTCTGAGGCTTTAAAAAGTGGTTATTCAACACGAGGCACGATCCAATTGACATTTTGAATCATTTTTGGTACAGTCCACAAAATCAATTTTCGGATGAAAAACGATGATTCCGGACATGTCGAACGATCCCAAAATGGTCAATATGGATGAAATTGTAACATTTAATCTTTTGACTGTAAATGACTGTTGGATGTGAATTAGGACTTTGTCAACTAAAATAAGTGTGTTTAAAGTCATTTCTGTGCCTGAAACGGGTCAAAATTGAAGCTTTTGAGTAAACAAAACTCTGTAAAAATGGCAATTTTGGTCACTCTGAGGGTTTAAAAAGTGGTTATTCAACATGAGGCACAATCCAATTGACATTTTGAATCATTTTTGGTACAGTCCAAAAAATCAATTTTCGGATGAAAAACGATGACTCCGGACATGTCGAACGATCCCAAAATGGTCTATAATGATGAAATTTTAACATTTAATCTTTTGACTCTAAATGACTGTTGGATGTGAATTATGACTTTGTCAACTAAAATAAGTTTGTTTAAAGTCATTTCTGTGCCTGAAACGGGTCAAAATTGAAGCTTTTGAGTAATTAAAACTCTGTAAAAATGGCAATTTTGGTCAATCTGAGGCTTTAAAAAGTGGTTATTCAACATGAGGCACGATCCAATTGACATTTTGAATCATTTTTGGTACAGTCCAAAAAATCAATTTTCGGATGAAAAACGATGACTCCGGACATGTCGAACGATCCCAAAATGGTCAATATGGATGAAATTTTAACATTTAATCTTTTGACTCTAAATGACTGTTGGATGTGAATTATGACTTTGTCAACTAAAATAAGTGTGTTTAAAGTCATTTCTGTGCCTGAAATGGTTCAAAATTGAAGCTTTTGAGTAAGCAAAACTCTGTAAAAATGGCAATTTTGGTCACTCTGAGGCTTTAAAAAGTGGTTATTCAACATGAGGCACGATCCAATTGACATTTTGAATCATTTTTGGTACAGTCCAAAAAATCAATTTTCGGATGAAAAACGATGACTCCGGACATGTCGAACGATCCCAAAATGGTCAATATGGATGAAATTTTAACATTTAATCTTTTGACTCTAAATGACTGTTGGATGTGAATTATGACTTTGTCAACTAAAATAAGTGTGTTTAAAGTCATTTCTGTGCCTGAAACGGGTCAAAATTGAAGCTTTTGAGTAAGCAAAACTCTGTAAAAATGGCAATTTTGCTCACTCTGAGGGTTTAAAAAGTGGTTATTCAACATGAGGCACAATCCAATTGACATTTTGAATCATTTTTGGTACAGTCCAAAAAATCAATTTTCGGATGAAAAACGATGACTCCGGACATGTCGAACGATCCCAAAATGGTCAATATGGAAGAAATTTTAACATTTAATCTTTTGACTCTAAATGACTGTTGGATGTGAATTATGACTTTGTCAACTAAAATAAGTGTGTTTAAAGTCATTTCTGTGCCTGAAATTGTTCAAAATTGAAGCTTTTGAGTAAGCAAAACTCTGTAAAAGTGGCAATTTTGGTGACTGTGAGGGTTTAAAAAGTGGTTATTCAACATGAGGCACGATCCAATTGACATTTTGAATCCTTTTTGGTACAGTCCAAAAAATAAATTTTCGGATGAAAAACGATGACTCCGGACCTGTTGAACGTTCCCAAAATGGTCTATAATGATGAAATTTTAACATTTAATCTTTTGACTCTAAATGACTGTTGGATGTGAATTATGACTTTGTCAACTAAAATAAGTGTGTTTAAAGTCATTTCTTTGCCTCAAAGGGGTCAAAATTGAAGCTTTTGAGTAATTAAAACACTGTAAAAATGGCAATTTTGGTCACTCTGAGGCTTTAAAAAGTGGTTATTCAACATGAGGCACAATCCAATTGACATTTTGAATCATTTTTGGTACAGTCCAAAAAATCAATTTTCGGATGAAAAACGATGACTCCGGACATGTCGAACGATCCCAAAATGGTCAATATGGATGAAATTTTAACATTTAATCTTTTGACTCTAAATGACTGTTGGATGTGAATTATGACTTTGTCAACTAAAATAAGTGTGTTTAAAGTCATTTCTGTGCCTGAAATGGTTCAAAATTGAAGCTTTTGAGTAAGCAAAACTCTGTAAAAATGGCAATTTTGGTCACTCTGAGGCTTTAAAAAGTGGTTATTCAACATGAGGCACGATCCAATTGACATTTTGAATCATTTTTGGTACAGTCCAAAAAATCAATTTTCGGATGAAAAACGATGACTCCGGACATGTCGAACGATCCCAAAATGGTCAATATGGATGAAATTTTAACATTTAATCTTTTGACTCTAAATGACTGTTGGATGTGAATTATGACTTTGTCAACTAAAACAAGTGTGTTTAAAGTCATTTCTGTGCCTGAAATGGTTCAAAATTGAAGCTTTTGAGTAAGCAAAACTCTGTAAAAATGGCAATTTTGGTCACTCTGAGGCTTTAAAAAGTGGTTATTCAACACGAGGCACGATCCAATTGACATTTTGAATCATTTTTGGTACAGTCCACAAAATCAATTTTCGGATGAAAAACGATGATTCCGGACATGTCGAACGATCCCAAAATGGTCAATATGGATGAAATTGTAACATTTAATCTTTTGACTGTAAATGACTGTTGGATGTGAATTAGGACTTTGTCAACTAAAATAAGTGTGTTTAAAGTCATTTCTGTGCCTGAAACGGGTCAAAATTGAAGCTTTTGAGTAAGCAAAACTCTGTAAAAATGGCAATTTTGCTCACTCTGAGGGTTTAAAAAGTGGTTATTCAACATGAGGCACAATCCAATTGACATTTTGAATCATTTTTGGTACAGTCCAAAAAATCAATTTTCGGATGAAAAACGATGACTCCGGACATGTCGAACGATCCCAAAATGGTCTATAATGATGAAATTTTAACATTTAATCTTTTGACTCTAAATGACTGTTGGATGTGAATTATGACTTTGTCAACTAAAATAAGTGTGTTTAAAGTCATTTCTTTGCCTCAAAGGGATCAAAATTGAAGCTTTTGAGTAATTAAAACTCTGTAAAAATGGCAATTTTGGTCACTCTGAGGCTTTAAAAAGTGGTTATTCAACATGAGGCACGATCCAATTGACATTTTGAATCATTTTTGGTACAGTCCAAAAAATCAATTTTCGGATGAAAAACGATGACTCCGGACATGTCGAACGATCCCAAAATGGTCAATATGGATGAAATTGTAACATTTAATCTTTTGACTGTAAATGACTGTTGGATGTGAATTAGGACTTTGTCAACTAAAATAAGTTTGTTTAAAGTCATTTCTGTGCCTGAAACGGGTCAAAATTGAAGCTTTTGAGTAATTAAAACTCTGTAAAAATGGCAATTTTGGTCAATCTGAGGCTTTAAAAAGTGGTTATTCAACATGAGGCACGATCCAATTGACATTTTGAATAATTTTTGGTACAGTCCAAAAAATCAATTTTCGGATGAAAAACGATGACTCAGGACATGTCGAACGATCCCAAAATGGTCAATATGGATGAAATTTTAACATTTAATCTTTTGACTCTAAATGACTGTTGGATGTGAATTATGACTTTGTCAACTAAAATAAGTGTGTTTAAAGTCATTTCTGTGCCTGAAATGGTTCAAAATTGAAGCTTTTGAGTAAGCAAAACTCTGTAAAAATGGCAATTTTGGTCACTCTGAGGCTTTAAAAAGTGGTTATTCAACATGAGGCATGATCCAATTGACATTTTGAATCATTTTTGGTACAGTCCAAAAAATGAATTTTCGGATGAAAAACGATGATTCCGGACATGTCGAACGATCCCAAAATGGTCAATATGGATGAAATTGTAACATTTAATCTTTTGACTGTAAATGACTGTTGGATGTGAATTAGGACTTTGTCAACTAAAATAAGTGTGTTTAAAGTCATTTCTGTGCCTGAAACGGGTCAAAATTGAAGCTTTTGAGTAAGCAAAACTCTGTAAAAATGGCAATTTTGGTCACTCTGAGGGTTTAAAAAGTGGTTATTCAACATGAGGCACGATCCAATTGACATTTTGAATCATTTTTGGTACAGTCCAAAAAATAAATTTTCGGATGAAAAACGATGACTCCGGACATGTCGAACGATCCTAAAATGGTCAATATGGATGAAATGTTAACATTTAATCTTTTGACTCTAAATGACTGTTGGATGTGAATTATGACTTTGTCAACTAAAATAAGTGTTTTTAAAGTCATTTCTGTGCCTGAAATGGTTCAAAATTGAAGCTTTTGAGTAAGCAAAACTCTGTAAAAATGGCAATTTTGGTCACTCTGAGGGTTTAAAAAGATGTTATTCAACATGAGGCACGATCCAATTGACATTTTGAATCATTTTTGGTACAGTCCAAAAAATGAATTTTCGGATGAAAAACGATGACTCCGGACATGTCGAACGATCCCAAAATGGTCAATATGGATGAAATTTTAACATTCAATCTTTTGACTGTAAATGACTGTTGGATGTGAATTATGACTTTGTCAACTAAAATAAGTGTGTTTTAAGTCATTTCTGTGCTTTAAACGGGTCAAAATTGAAGCTTTTGAGTAATCATAACTCTGTAAAAATGGCAATTTTGGTCACTGTGAGGGTTTAAAAAGTGGTTATTCAACATGAGGCACGATCCAATTGACATTTTGAATCATTTTTGGTACAGTCCAAAAAATAAATTTTCGGATGAAAAACGATGACTCCGGACATGTCGAACGATCCCAAAATGGTCAATATAGATGAAATGTTAACATTTAATCTTTTGACTCTAAATGACTGTTGGATGTGAATTATGACTTTGTCAACTAAAATAAGTGTGTTTAAAGTCATTTCTGTGCCTGAAATGGTTCAAAATTGAAGCTTTTGAGTAAGCAAAACTCTGTAAAAATGGCAATTTTGGTCACTCTGAGGGTTTAAAAAGATGTTATTCAACATGAGGCACGATCCAATTGACATTTTGAATCATTTTTGGTACAGTCCAAAAAATCAATTTTCGGATGAAAACGATGACTCCGGACATGTCGAACGATCCCAAAATGGCCAATATGGATGAAATTTTAACATTTATTCTTTTGACTGTAAATGACTGTTGGATGTGAATTATGACTTTGTCAACTAAAATAAGTGTGTTTAAAGTCATTTCTGTGCCTGAAACGGGTCAAAATTGAAGCTTTTGAGTAAGCAAAACTCTGTAAAAATGGCAATTTTGCTCACTCTGAGGGTTTAAAAAGTGGTTATTCAACATGAGGCACGATCCAATTGACATTTTGCATCATTTTTGGTACAGTCCAAAAAATAAATTTTCGGATGAAAAACGATGACTCCGGACATGTCGAACGATCCCAAAATGGTCAATATGGATGAAATGTTAACATTTAATCTTTTGACTCTAAATGACTGTTGGATGTGAATTATGACTTTGTCAACTAAAATAAGTGTGTTTAAAGTCATTTCTGTGCCTGAAATGGTTCAAAATTGAAGCTTTTGAGTAAGCAAAACTCTGTAAAAATGGCAATTTTGGTCACTCTGAGGGTTTAAAAAGATGTTATTCAACATGAGGCACGATCCAATTGACATTTTGAATCATTTTTGGTACAGTCCAAAAAATCAATTTTCGGATGAAAACGATGACTCCGGACATGTCGAACGATCCCAAAATAGTCAATATGGATGAAATTTTAACATTTAATCTTTTGACTGTAAATGACTGTTGGATGTGAATTATGACTTTGTCAACTAAAATAAGTGTGTTTAAAGTCATTTCTGTGCCAGAAACGGGTCAAAATTGAAGCTTTTGAGTAAGCAAAACTCTGTAAAAATGGCAATTTTGCTCACTCTGAGGGTTTAAAAAGTGGTTATTCAACATGAGGCACAATCCAATTGACATTTTGAATCATTTTTGGTACAGTCCAAAAAATCAATTTTCGGATGAAAAACGATGACTCCGGACATGTCGAACGATCCCAAAATGGTCAATATGGAAGAAATTTTAACATTTAATCTTTTGACTCTAAATGACTGTTGGATGTGAATTATGACTTTGTCAACTAAAATAAGTGTGTTTAAAGTCATTTCTGTGCCTGAAATTGTTCAAAATTGAAGCTTTTGAGTAAGCAAAACTCTGTAAAAGTGGCAATTTTGGTGACTGTGAGGGTTTAAAAAGTGGTTATTCAACATGAGGCACGATCCAATTGACATTTTGAATCCTTTTTGGTACAGTCCAAAAAATAAATTTTCGGATGAAAAACGATGACTCCGGACCTGTTGAACGTTCCCAAAATGGTCTATAATGATGAAATTTTAACATTTAATCTTTTGACTCTAAATGACTGTTGGATGTGAATTATGACTTTGTCAACTAAAATAAGTGTGTTTAAAGTCATTTCTTTGCCTCAAAGGGGTCAAAATTGAAGCTTTTGAGTAATTAAAACTCTGTAAAAATGGCAATTTTGGTCACTCTGAGGCTTTAAAAAGTGGTTATTCAACATGAGGCACGATCCAATTGACATTTTGAATCATTTTTGGTACAGTCCAAAAAATCAATTTTCGGATGAAAAACGATGACTCCGGACATGTCGAACGATCCCAAAATGGTCAATATGGATGAAATTTTAACATTTAATCTTTTGACTCTAAATGACTGTTGGATGTGAATTATGACTTTGTCAACTAAAATAAGTGTGTTTAAAGTCATTTCTGTGCCTGAAATGGTTCAAAATTGAAGCTTTTGAGTAAGCAAAACTCTGTAAAAATGGCAATTTTGGTCACTCTGAGGCTTTAAAAAGTGGTTATTCAACATGAGGCACGATCCAATTGACATTTTGAATCATTTTTGGTACAGTCCAAAAAATCAATTTTCGGATGAAAAACGATGACTCCGGACATGTCGAACGATCCCAAAATGGTCAATATGGATGAAATTTTAACATTTAATCTTTTGACTCTAAATGACTGTTGGATGTGAATTATGACTTTGTCAACTAAAATAAGTGTGTTTAAAGTCATTTCTGTGCCTGAAATGGTTCAAAATTGAAGCTTTTGAGTAAGCAAAACTCTGTAAAAATGGCAATTTTGGTCACTCTGAGGCTTTAAAAAGTGGTTATTCAACATGAGGCACGATCCAATTGACATTTTGAATCATTTTTGGTACAGTCCACAAAATCAATTTTCGGATGAAAAACGATGATTCCGGACATGTCGAACGATCCCAAAATGGTCAATATGGATGAAATTGTAACATTTAATCTTTTGACTGTAAATGACTGTTGGATGTGAATTAGGACTTTGTCAACTAAAATAAGTGTGTTTAAAGTCATTTCTGTGCCTGAAACGGGTCAAAATTGAAGCTTTTGAGTAAGCAAAACTCTGTAAAAATGGCAATTTTGCTCACTCTGAGGGTTTAAAAAGTGGTTATTCAACATGAGGCACAATCCAATTGACATTTTGAATCATTTTTGGTACAGTCCAAAAAATCAATTTTCGGATGAAAAACGATGACTCCGGACATGTCGAACGATCCCAAAATGGTCTATAATGATGAAATTTTAACATTTAATCTTTTGACTCTAAATGACTGTTGGATGTGAATTATGACTTTGTCAACTAAAATAAGTGTGTTTAAAGTCATTTCTTTGCCTCAAAGGGATCAAAATTGAAGCTTTTGAGTAATTAAAACTCTGTAAAAATGGCAATTTTGCTCACTCTGAGGCTTTAAAAAGTGGTTATTCAACATGAGGCACGATCCAATTGACATTTTGAATCATTTTTGGTACAGTCCAAAAAATCAATTTTCGGATGAAAAACGATGACTCCGGACATGTCGAACGATCCCAAAATGGTCAATATGGATGAAATTGTAACATTTAATCTTTTGACTGTAAATGACTGTTGGATGTGAATTAGGACTTTGTCAACTAAAATAAGTGTGTTTAAAGTCATTTCTGTGCCTGAAACGGGTCAAAATTGAAGCTTTTGAGTAATTAAAACTCTGTAAAAATGGCAATTTTGGTCAATCTGAGGCTTTAAAAAGTGGTTATTCAACATGAGGCACGATCCAATTGACATTTTGAATCATTTTTGGTACAGTCCAAAAAATCAATTTTCGGATGAAAAACGATGACTCCGGACATTTCGAACGATCCCAAAATGGTCAATATGGATGAAATTTTAACATTTAATCTTTTGACTCTAAATGACTGTTGGATGTGAATTATGACTTTGTCAACTAAAATAAGTGTGTTTAAAGTCATTTCTGTGCCTGAAATGGTTCAAAATTGAAGCTTTTGAGTAAGCAAAACTCTGTAAAAATGGCAATTTTGGTCACTCTGAGGCTTTAAAAAGTGGTTATTCAACATGAGGCATGATCCAATTGACATTTTGAATCATTTTTGGTACAGTCCAAAAAATCAATTTTCGGATGAAAAACGATGATTCCGGACATGTCGAACGATCCCAAAATGGTCAATATGGATGAAATTGTAACATTTAATCTTTTGACTGTAAATGACTGTTGGATGTGAATTAGGACTTTGTCAACTAAAATAAGTGTGTTTAAAGTCATTTCTGTGCCTGAAATGGTTCAAAATTGAAGCTTTTGAGTAAGCAAAACTCTGTAAAAATGGCAATTTTGGTCACTCTGAGGGTTTAAAAAGATGTTATTCAACATGAGGCACGATCCAATTGACATTTTGAATCATTTTTGGTACAGTCCAAAAAATCAATTTTCGGATGAAAACGATGACTCCGGACATGTCGAACGATCCCAAAATGGCCAATATGGATGAAATTTTAACATTTATTCTTTTGACTGTAAATGACTGTTGGATGTGAATTATGACTTTGTCAACTAAAATAAGTGTGTTTAAAGTCATTTCTGTGCCTGAAACGGGTCAAAATTGAAGCTTTTGAGTAAGCAAAACTCTGTAAAAATGGCAATTTTGCTCACTCTGAGGGTTTAAAAAGTGGTTATTCAACATGAGGCACGATCCAATTGACATTTTGCATCATTTTTGGTACAGTCCAAAAAATAAATTTTCGGATGAAAAACGATGACTCCGGACATGTCGAACGATCCCAAAATGGTCAATATGGATGAAATGTTAACATTTAATCTTTTGACTCTAAATGACTGTTGGATGTGAATTATGACTTTGTCAACTAAAATAAGTGTGTTTAAAGTCATTTCTGTGCCTGAAATGGTTCAAAATTGAAGCTTTTGAGTAAGCAAAACTCTGTAAAAATGGCAATTTTGGTCACTCTGAGGGTTTAAAAAGATGTTATTCAACATGAGGCACGATCCAATTGACATTTTGAATCATTTTTGGTACAGTCCAAAAAATCAATTTTCGGATGAAAACGATGACTCCGGACATGTCGAACGATCCCAAAATGGCCAATATGGATGAAATTTTAACATTTATTCTTTTGACTGTAAATGACTGTTGGATGTGAATTATGACTTTGTCAACTAAAATAAGTGTGTTTAAAGTCATTTCTGTGCCTGAAACGGGTAAAAATTGAAGCTTTTGAGTAAGCAAAACTCTGTAAAAATGGCAATTTTGGTCACTCTGAGGGTTTAAAAAGTGGTTATTCAACATGAGGCACGATCCAATTGACATTTTGAATCATTTTTGGTACAGTCCAAAAATTCAATTTTCGGATGAAAAACGATGACTCCGGACATGTCGAACGATCCCAAAATAGTCAATATGGATGAAATTTTAACATTTAATCTTTTGACTGTAAATGACTGTTGGATGTGAATTATGACTTTGTCAACTAAAATAAGTGTGTTTAAAGTCATTTCTGTGCCAGAAACGGGTCAAAATTGAAGCTTTTGAGTAAGCAAAACTCTGTAAAAATGGCAATTTTGCTCACTCTGAGGGTTTAAAAAGTGGTTATTCAACATGAGGCACAATCCAATTGACATTTTGAATCATTTTTGGTACAGTCCAAAAAATCAATTTTCGGATGAAAAACGATGACTCCGGACATGTCGAACGATCCCAAAATGGTCAATATGGAAGAAATTTTAACATTTAATCTTTTGACTCTAAATGACTGTTGGATGTGAATTATGACTTTGTCAACTAAAATAAGTGTGTTTAAAGTCATTTCTGTGCCTGAAATTGTTCAAAATTGAAGCTTTTGAGTAAGCAAAACTCTGTAAAAGTGGCAATTTTGGTGACTGTGAGGGTTTAAAAAGTGGTTATTCAACATGAGGCACGATCCAATTGACATTTTGAATCCTTTTTGGTACAGTCCAAAAAATAAATTTTCGGATGAAAAACGATGACTCCGGACCTGTTGAACGTTCCCAAAATGGTCTATAATGATGAAATTTTAACATTTAATCTTTTGACTCTAAATGACTGTTGGATGTGAATTATGACTTTGTCAACTAAAATAAGTGTGTTTAAAGTCATTTCTTTGCCTCAAAGGGGTCAAAATTGAAGCTTTTGAGTAATTAAAACTCTGTAAAAATGGCAATTTTGGTCACTCTGAGGCTTTAAAAAGTGGTTATTCAACATGAGGCACGATCCAATTGACATTTTGAATCATTTTTGGTACAGTCCAAAAAATCAATTTTCGGATGAAAAACGATGACTCCGGACATGTCGAACGATCCCAAAATGGTCAATATGGATGAAATTTTAACATTTAATCTTTTGACTCTAAATGACTGTTGGATGTGAATTATGACTTTGTCAACTAAAATAAGTGTGTTTAAAGTCATTTCTGTGCCTGAAATGGTTCAAAATTGAAGCTTTTGAGTAAGCAAAACTCTGTAAAAATGGCAATTTTGGTCACTCTGAGGCTTTAAAAAGTGGTTATTCAACATGAGGCACGATCCAATTGACATTTTGAATCATTTTTGGTACAGTCCAAAAAATCAATTTTCGGATGAAAAACGATGACTCCGGACATGTCGAACGATCCCAAAATGGTCAATATGGATGAAATTTTAACATTTAATCTTTTGACTCTAAATGACTGTTGGATGTGAATTATGACTTTGTCAACTAAAATAAGTGTGTTTAAAGTCATTTCTGTGCCTGAAATGGTTCAAAATTGAAGCTTTTGAGTAAGCAAAACTCTGTAAAAATGGCAATTTTGGTCACTCTGAGGCTTTAAAAAGTGGTTATTCAACATGAGGCACGATCCAATTGACATTTTGAATCATTTTTGGTACAGTCCACAAAATCAATTTTCGGATGAAAAACGATGATTCCGGACATGTCGAACGATCCCAAAATGGTCAATATGGATGAAATTGTAACATTTAATCTTTTGACTGTAAATGACTGTTGGATGTGAATTAGGACTTTGTCAACTAAAATAAGTGTGTTTAAAGTCATTTCTGTGCCTGAAACGGGTCAAAATTGAAGCTTTTGAGTAAGCAAAACTCTGTAAAAATGGCAATTTTGCTCACTCTGAGGGTTTAAAAAGTGGTTATTCAACATGAGGCACAATCCAATTGACATTTTGAATCATTTTTGGTACAGTCCAAAAAATCAATTTTCGGATGAAAAACGATGACTCCGGACATGTCGAACGATCCCAAAATGGTCTATAATGATGAAATTTTAACATTTAATCTTTTGACTCTAAATGACTGTTGGATGTGAATTATGACTTTGTCAACTAAAATAAGTGTGTTTAAAGTCATTTCTTTGCCTCAAAGGGATCAAAATTGAAGCTTTTGAGTAATTAAAACTCTGTAAAAATGGCAATTTTGCTCACTCTGAGGCTTTAAAAAGTGGTTATTCAACATGAGGCACGATCCAATTGACATTTTGAATCATTTTTGGTACAGTCCAAAAAATCAATTTTCGGATGAAAAACGATGACTCCGGACATGTCGAACGATCCCAAAATGGTCAATATGGATGAAATTGTAACATTTAATCTTTTGACTGTAAATGACTGTTGGATGTGAATTAGGACTTTGTCAACTAAAATAAGTGTGTTTAAAGTCATTTCTGTGCCTGAAACGGGTCAAAATTGAAGCTTTTGAGTAATTAAAACTCTGTAAAAATGGCAATTTTGGTCAATCTGAGGCTTTAAAAAGTGGTTATTCAACATGAGGCACGATCCAATTGACATTTTGAATCATTTTTGGTACAGTCCAAAAAATCAATTTTCGGATGAAAAACGATGACTCCGGACATTTCGAACGATCCCAAAATGGTCAATATGGATGAAATTTTAACATTTAATCTTTTGACTCTAAATGACTGTTGGATGTGAATTATGACTTTGTCAACTAAAATAAGTGTGTTTAAAGTCATTTCTGTGCCTGAAATGGTTCAAAAT
Organism: Lissotriton vulgaris; assembly: GCF_964263255.1. Lineage (NCBI taxonomy): Eukaryota > Metazoa > Chordata > Amphibia > Caudata > Salamandridae > Lissotriton > Lissotriton vulgaris. The sequence goes on from NW_028246940.1 coordinate 1,854,875, forward strand.
TGAAGCTTTTGAGTAAGCAAAACTCTGTAAAAATGGCAATTTTGGTCACTCTGAGGCTTTAAAAAGTGGTTATTCAACATGAGGCATGATCCAATTGACATTTTGAATCATTTTTGGTACAGTCCAAAAAATCAATTTTCGGATGAAAAACGATGATTCCGGACATGTCGAACGATCCCAAAATGGTCAATATGGATGAAATTGTAACATTTAATCTTTTGACTGTAAATGACTGTTGGATGTGAATTAGGACTTTGTCAACTAAAATAAGTGTGTTTAAAGTCATTTCTGTGCCTGAAATGGTTCAAAATTGAAGCTTTTGAGTAAGCAAAACTCTGTAAAAATGGCAATTTTGGTCACTCTGAGGGTTTAAAAAGATGTTATTCAACATGAGGCACGATCCAATTGACATTTTGAATCATTTTTGGTACAGTCCAAAAAATCAATTTTCGGATGAAAACGATGACTCCGGACATGTCGAACGATCCCAAAATGGCCAATATGGATGAAATTTTAACATTTATTCTTTTGACTGTAAATGACTGTTGGATGTGAATTATGACTTTGTCAACTAAAATAAGTGTGTTTAAAGTCATTTCTGTGCCTGAAACGGGTAAAAATTGAAGCTTTTGAGTAAGCAAAACTCTGTAAAAATGGCAATTTTGGTCACTCTGAGGGTTTAAAAAAGTGGTTATTCAACATGAGGCACGATCCAATTGACATTTTGAATCATTTTTGGTACAGTCCAAAAAATCAATTTTCGGATGAAAAACGATGACTCCGGACATGTCGAACGATCCCAAAATGGTCAATATGGATGAAATTTTAACATTTAATCTTTTGACTGTAAATGACTGTTGGATGTGAATTATGACTTTGTCAACTAAAATAAGTGTGTTTAAAGTCATTTCTGTGCCTGAAACGGGTCAAAATTGAAGCTTTTGAGTAAGCAAAACTCTGTAAAAATGGCAATTTTGGTCACTCTGAGGGTTTAAAAAGTGGTTATTCAACATGAGGCACGATCCAATTGACATTTTGAATCATTTTTGGTACAGTCCAAAAAATCAATTTTCGGATGAAAAATGATGACTCCGGACATGTCGAACGATCCCAAAATGGTCAATATGGATGAAATTTTAACATTTATTCTTTTGACTCTAAATGACTGTTGGATGTGAATTATGACTTTGTCAACTAAAATAAGTGTGTTTAAGGTCATTTCTGTGCCTGAAACGGGTCAAAATTGAAGCTTTTGAGTAATCAAAACTCTGTAAAAATGGCAATTTTGGTCACTGTGAGGCTTTAAAAAGTGGTTATTCAACATGAGGCACGATCCAATTGACATTTTGAATCATTTTTGGTACAGTCCAAAAAATCAATTTTCGGATGAAAACGATGACTCCAGACATGTCGAACGATCCCAAAATGGCCAATATGAATGAAATTTTAACATTAATCTTTTGACTGTAAATGACTGTTGGATGTGAATTATGACTTTGTCAACTAAAATAAGTGTGTTTAAAGTCATTTCTGTGCCTGAAACGGGTCAAAATTGAAGCTTTTGAGTAAGCAAAACTCTGTAAAAATGGCAATTTTGGTCACTCTGAGGGTTTAAAAAGTGGTTATTCAACATGAGGCACGATCCAATTGACATTTTGAATAATTTTTGGTACAGTCCAAAAAATCAATTTTCGGATGAAAAATGATGACTCCGGACATGTCGAACGATCCCAAAATGGTCAATATGGATGAAATTTTAACATTTATTCTTTTGACTCTAAATGACTGTTGGATGTGAATTATGACTTTGTCAACTAAAATAAGTGTGTCTAAAGTCATTTCTGTGCCTGAAATGGTTCAAAATTGAAGCTTTTGAGTAAGCAAAACTCTGTAAAAGTGGCAATTTTGGTGACTGTGAGGGTTTAAAAAGTGGTTATTCAACATGAGGCACGATCTAATTGACATTTTGAATCCTTTTTGGTACAGTCCAAAAAATCAATTTTCGGATGAAAAACGATGACTCCGGACATGTCGAACGATCCCAAAATGGTCAATATGGATAAAATTTTAACATTTAATCTTTTGACTCTAAATGACTGTTGGATGTGAATTATGACTTTGTCAACTAAAATAAGTGTGTTTAAAGTCATTTCTGTGCCTGAAATGGTTCAAAATTGAAGCTTTTGAGTAAGCAAAACTCTGTAAAAATGGCAATTTTGGTCACTCTGAGGCTTTAAAAAGTGGTTATTCAACATGAGGCATGATCCAATTGACATTTTGAATCATTTTTGGTACAGTCCAAAAAATCAATTTTCGGATGAAAACGATGACTCCGGACATGTCGAACGATCCCAAAATGGCCAATATGGATGAAATTTTAACATTTATTCTTTTGACTGTAAATGACTGTTGGATGTGAATTATGACTTTGTCAACTAAAATAAGTGTGTTTAAAGTCATTTCTGTGCCTGAAACGGGTAAAAATTGAAGCTTTTGAGTAAGCAAAACTCTGTAAAAATGGCAATTTTGGTCACTCTGAGGGTTTAAAAAGTGGTTATTCAACATGAGGCACGATCCAATTGACATTTTGAATCATTTTTGGTACAGTCCAAAAAATCAATTTTCGGATGAAAAACGATGACTCCGGACATGTCGAACGATCCCAAAATGGTCAATATGGATGAAATTTTAACATTTAATCTTTTGACTGTAAATGACTGTTGGATGTGAATTATGACTTTGTCAACTAAAATAAGTGTGTTTAAAGTCATTTCTGTGCCTGAAACGGGTCAAAATTGAAGCTTTTGAGTAAGCAAAACTCTGTAAAAATGGCAATTTTGCTCACTCTGAGGGTTTAAAAAGTGGTTATTCAACATGAGGCACAATCCAATTGACATTTTGAATCATTTTTGGTACAGTCCAAAAAATCAATTTTCGGATGAAAAACGATGACTCCGGACATGTCGAACGATCCCAAAATGGTCAATATGGATGAAATTTTAACATTTAATCTTTTGACTGTAAATGACTTGGATGTGAATTATGACTTTGTCAACTAAAATAAGTGTGTTTAAAGTCATTTCTGTGCCTGAAACGGGTCAAAATTGAAGCTTTTGAGTAAGCAAAACTCTGTAAAAATGGCAATTTTGGTCACTCTGAGGGTTTAAAAGTGGTTATTCAACATGAGGCACGATCCAATTGACATTTTGAATCATTTTTGGTACAGTCCAAAAAATCAATTTTCGGATGAAAAATGATGACTCCGGACATGTCGAACGATCCCAAAATGGTCAATATGGATGAAATTTTAACATTTATTCTTTTGACTCTAAATGACTGTTGGATGTGAATTATGACTTTGTCAACTAAAATAAGTGTGTTTAAGGTCATTTCTGTGCCTGAAACGGGTCAAAATTGAAGCTTTTGAGTAATCAAAACTCTGTAAAAATGGCAATTTTGGTCACTGTGAGGCTTTAAAAAGTGGTTATTCAACATGAGGCACGATCCAATTGACATTTTGAATCATTTTTGGTACAGTCCAAAAAATCAATTTTCGGATGAAAACGATGACTCCAGACATGTCGAACGATCCCAAAATGGCCAATATGAATGAAATTTTAACATTTAATCTTTTGACTGTAAATGACTGTTGGATGTGAATTATGACTTTGTCAACTAAAATAAGTGTGTTTAAAGTCATTTCTGTGCTGAAACGGCTCAAAATTGAAGCTTTTGAGTAAGCAAAACTCTGTAAAAATGGCAATTTTGGTCACTCTGAGGGTTTAAAAAGTGGTTATTCAACATGAGGCACGATCCAATTGACATTTTGAATAATTTTTGGTACAGTCCAAAAAATCAATTTTCGGATGAAAAATGATGACTCCGGACATGTCAAACGATCCAAAATGGTCAATATGGATGAAATTTTAACATTTAATCTTTTGACTGTAAATGACTGTTGGATGTGAATTATGACTTTGTCAACTAAAATAAGTGTGTTTAAAGTCATTTCTGTGCCTGAAACGGCTCAAAATTGAAGCTTTTGAGTAAGCAAAACTCTGTAAAAATGGCAATTTTGGTCACTCTGAGGGTTTAAAAGTGGTTATTCAACATGAGGCACGATCCAATTGACATTTTGAATAATTTTTGGTACAGTCCAAAAAATCAATTTTCGGATGAAAAACGATGACTCCGGACATGTCGAACGATCCCAAAATGGTCAATATGGATGAAATTTTAACATTTAATCTTTTGACTGTAAATGACTGGTGGATGTGAATTATGACTTTTTCAACTAAAATAAGTGTGTTTAAAGTCATTTCTGTGACTCAAAGGGGTCAAAATTGAAGCTTTTGGGTAATCAAAACTCTGTAAAAATGGCAATTTTGGTCACTGTGAGGCTTTAAAAAGTGGTTATTCAACATGAGGCACGATCCAATTGACATTTTGAATCATTTTTGGTACAGTCCAAAAAATCAATTTTCGGATGAAAAACGATGACTCCGGACATGTTGAACGTTCCCAAAATGGTCTATAATGATGAAATTTTAACATTTAATCTTTTGACTCTAAATGACTGTTGGATGTGAATTATGACTTTGTCAACTAAAATAAGTGTGTTTTAAGTCATTTCTGTGCCTCAAAGGGGTCAAAATTGAAGCTTTTGAGTAATCATAACTGTAAAAATTGCAATTTTGGTCACTGTGAGGGTTTAAAAAGTGGTTATTCAACATGAGGCACGATCCAATTGACATTTTGAATCATTTTTGGTACAGTCCAAAAAATCAATTTTCGGATGAAAAACGATGACTCCGGACATGTCGAACGATCCCAAAATGGTCAATATGGATGAAATTTTAACATTTAATCTTTTGACTCTAAATGACTGTTGGATGTGAATTATGACTTTGTCATCTAAAATAAGTGTGTTTAAAGTCATTTCTGTGCCTGAAACGGGTCAAAATTGAAGCTTTTGAGTAAGCAAAACTCTGTAAAAATGGCAATTTTGGTCACTCTGAGGGTTTAAAAAGATGTTATTCAACATGAGGCACGATCCAATTGACATTTTGAATCATTTTTGGTACAGTCCAAAAAATCAATTTTCGGATGAAAACGATGACTCCGGACATGTCGAACGATCCCAAAATGGCCAATATGGATGAAATTTTAACATTTAATCTTTTGTCTGTAAATTACTGTTGGATGTGAATTATGACTTTGTCAACTAAAATAAGTGTGTTTAAAGTCATTTCTGTGCCTGAAACGGGTCAAAATTGAAGCTTTTGAGTAAGCAAAACTCTGTAAAAATGGCAATTTTGCTCACTCTGAGGGTTTAAAAAGTGGTTATTCAACATGAGGCACGATCCAATTGACATTTTGAATCATTTTTGGTACAGTCCAAAAAATAAATTTTCGGATGAAAAACGATGACTCCGGACATGTCGAACGATCCTAAAATGGTCAATATGGATGAAATGTTAACATTTAATCTTTTGAATCTAAATGACTGTTGGATGTGAATTATGACTTTGTCAACTAAAATAAGCGTGTTTAAAGTAATTTCTGTGCCTGAAATGGTTCAAAATTGAAGCTTTTGAGTAAGCAAAACTCTGTAAAAATGGCAATTTTGGTCACTCTGAGGGTTTAAAAAGATGTTATTCAACATGAGGCACGATCCAATTGACATTTTGAATCATTTTTGGTACAGTCCAAAAAATCAATTTTCGGATGAAAACGATGACTCCGGACATGTCGAACGATCCCAAAATGGGCAATATGGATGAAATTTTAACATTCATTCTTTTGACTGTAAATGACTGTTGGATGTGAATTATGACTTTGTCAACTAAAATAAGTGTGTTTTAAGTCATTTCTGTGCCTCAAAGGGGTCAAAATTGAAGCTTTTGAGTAATCATAACTCTGTAAAAATTGCAATTTTGGTCACTGTGAGGGTTTAAAAAGTGGTTATTCAACATGAGGCACGATCCAATTGACATTTTGAATCATTTTTGGTACAGTCCAAAAAATCAATTTTCGGATGAAAAATGATGACTCCGGACATGTCGAACGATCCCAAAATGGTCAATATGGATGAAATTTTAACATTTATTCTTTTGACTCTAAATGACTGTTGGATGTGAATTATGACTTTGTCAACTAAAATAAGTGTGTTTAAGGTCATTTCTGTGCCTGAAACGGGTCAAAATTGAAGCTTTTGAGTAATCAAAACTCTGTAAAAATGGCAATTTTGGTCACTGTGAGGCTTTAAAAAGTGGTTATTCAACATGAGGCACGATCCAATTGACATTTTGAATCATTTTTGGTAGTCCAAAAAAATCAATTTTCGGATGAAAAACGATGACTCCAGACATGTCGAACGATCCCAAAATGGCCAATATGAATGAAATTTTAACATTTAATCTTTTGACTGTAAATGACTGTTGGATGTGAATTATGACTTTGTCAACTAAAATAAGTGTGTTTAAAGTCATTTCTGTGCCTGAAACGGCTCAAAATTGAAGCTTTTGAGTAAGCAAAACTCTGTAAAAATGGCAATTTTGGTCACTCTGAGGGTTTAAAAAGTGGTTATTCAACATGAGGCACGATCCAATTGACATTTTGAATAATTTTTGGTACAGTCCAAAAAATCAATTTTCGGATGAAAAATGATGACTCCGGACATGTCAAACGATCCCAAAATGGTCAATATGGATGAAATTTTAACATTTATTCTTTTGACTCTAAATGACTGTTGGATGTGAATTATGACTTTGTCAACTAAAATAAGTGTGTTTAAAGTCATTTCTGTGCCTGAAATGGTTCAAAATTGAAGCTTTTGAGTAAGCAAAACTCTGTAAAAGTGGCAATTTTGGTGACTGTGAGGGTTTAAAAAGTGGTTATTCAACATGAGGCACGATCTAATTGACATTTTGAATCCTTTTTGGTACAGTCCAAAAAATCAATTTTCGGATGAAAAACGATGACTCCGGACATGTCGAACGATCCCAAAATGGTCAATATGGATGAAATATTAACATTTAATCTTTTGACTGTAAATGACTGGTGGATGTGAATTATGACTTTTTCAACTAAAATAAGTGTGTTTAAAGTCATTTCTGTGACTCAAAGGGGTCAAAATTGAAGCTTTTGGGTAATCAAAACTCTGTAAAAATGGCAATTTTGGTCACTGTGAGGCTTTAAAAAGTGGTTATTCAACATGAGGCACGATCCAATTGACATTTTGAATCATTTTTGGTACAGTCCAAAAAATCAATTTTCGGATGAAAAACGATGACTCCGGACATGTTGAACGTTCCCAAAATGGTCTATAATGATGAAATTTTAACATTTAATCTTTTGACTCTAAATGACTGTTGGATGTGAATTATGACTTTGTCAACTAAAATAAGTGTGTTTTAAGTCATTTCTGTGCCTCAAAGGGGTCAAAATTGAAGCTTTTGAGTAATCATAACTGTAAAAATTGCAATTTTGGTCACTGTGAGGGTTTAAAAAGTGGTTATTCAACATGAGGCACGATCCAATTGACATTTTGAATCATTTTTGGTACAGTCCAAAAAATCAATTTTCGGATGAAAAACGATGACTCCGGACATGTCGAACGATCCCAAAATGGTCAATATGGATGAAATTTTAACATTTAATCTTTTGACTCTAAATGACTGTTGGATGTGAATTATGACTTTGTCATCTAAAATAAGTGTGTTTAAAGTCATTTCTGTGCCTGAAACGGGTCAAAATTGAAGCTTTTGAGTAAGCAAAACTCTGTAAAAATGGCAATTTTGGTCACTCTGAGGGTTTAAAAAGATGTTATTCAACATGAGGCACGATCCAATTGACATTTTGAATCATTTTTGGTACAGTCCAAAAAATCAATTTTCGGATGAAAACGATGACTCCGGACATGTCGAACGATCCCAAAATGGCCAATATGGATGAAATTTTAACATTTAATCTTTTGTCTGTAAATTACTGTTGGATGTGAATTATGACTTTGTCAACTAAAATAAGTGTGTTTAAAGTCATTTCTGTGCCTGAAACGGGTCAAAATTGAAGCTTTTGAGTAAGCAAAACTCTGTAAAAATGGCAATTTTGCTCACTCTGAGGGTTTAAAAAGTGGTTATTCAACATGAGGCACGATCCAATTGACATTTTGAATCATTTTTGGTACAGTCCAAAAAATAAATTTTCGGATGAAAAACGATGACTCCGGACATGTCGAACGATCCCAAAATGGCCAATATGGATGAAATTTTAACATTCATTCTTTTGACTGTAAATGACTGTTGGATGTGAATTATGACTTTGTCAACTAAAATAAGTGTGTTTAAGGTCATTTCTGTGCCTGAAACGGGTCAAAATTGAAGCTTTTGAGTAATCAAAACTCTGTAAAAATGGCAATTTTGGTCACTGTGAGGCTTTAAAAAGTGGTTATTCAACATGAGGCACGATCCAATTGACATTTTGAATCATTTTTGGTACAGTCCAAAAAATCAATTTTCGGATGAAAACGATGACTCCAGACATGTCGAACGATCCCAAAATGGCCAATATGAATGAAATTTTAACATTTAATCTTTTGACTGTAAATGACTGTTGGATGTGAATTATGACTTTGTCAACTAAAATAAGTGTGTTTAAAGTCATTTCTGTGCCTGAAACGGGTCAAAATTGAAGCTTTTGAGTAAGCAAAACTCTGTAAAAGTGGCAATTTTGGTGACTGTGAGGGTTTAAAAAGTGGTTATTCAACATGAGGCACGATCTAATTGACATTTTGAATCCTTTTTGGTACAGTCCAAAAAATCAATTTTCGGATGAAAAACGATGACTCCGGACATGTCGAACGATCCCAAAATGGTCAATATGGATGAAATTTTAACATTTAATCTTTTGACTGTAAATGACTGGTGGATGTGAATTATGACTTTTTCAACTAAAATAAGTGTGTTTAAAGTCATTTCTGTGACTCAAAGGGGTCAAAATTGAAGCTTTTGGGTAATCAAAACTCTGTAAAAATGGCAATTTTGGTCACTGTGAGGCTTTAAAAAGTGGTTATTCAACATGAGGCACGATCCAATTGACATTTTGAATCATTTTTGGTACAGTCCAAAAAATCAATTTTCGGATGAAAAACGATGACTCCGGACATGTTGAACGTTCCCAAAATGGTCTATAATGATGAAATTTTAACATTTAATCTTTTGACTCTAAATGACTGTTGGATGTGAATTATGACTTTGTCAACTAAAATAAGTGTGTTTTAAGTCATTTCTGTGCCTCAAAGGGGTCAAAATTGAAGCTTTTGAGTAATCATAACTCTGTAAAAATTGCAATTTTGGTCACTCTGAGGGTTTAAAAAGTGGTTATTCAACATGAGGCACGATCCAATTGACATTTTGAATCATTTTTGGTACAGTCCAAAAAATCAATTTTCGGATGAAAAATGATGACTCCGGACATGTCGAACGATCCCAAAATGGTCAATATGGATGAAATTTTAACATTTATTCTTTTGACTCTAAATGACTGTTGGATGTGAATTATGACTTTGTCAACTAAAATAAGTGTGTTTAAGGTCATTTCTGTGCCTGAAACGGGTCAAAATTGAAGCTTTTGAGTAATCAAAACTCTGTAAAAATGGCAATTTTGGTCACTGTGAGGCTTTAAAAAGTGGTTATTCAACATGAGGCACGATCCAATTGACATTTTGAATCATTTTTGGTACAGTCCAAAAAATCAATTTTCGGATGAAAAACGATGACTCCGGACATGTCGAACGATCCCAAAATGGTCAATATGGATGAAATTTTAACATTTAATCTTTTGACTGTAAATGACTTGGATGTGAATTATGACTTTGTCAACTAAAATAAGTGTGTTTAAAGTCATTTCTGTGCCTGAAACGGGTCAAAATTGAAGCTTTTGAGTAAGCAAAACTCTGTAAAAATGGCAATTTTGGTCACTCTGAGGGTTTAAAAAGTGGTTATTCAACATGAGGCACGATCCAATTGACATTTTGAATCATTTTTGGTACAGTCCAAAAAATCAATTTTCGGATGAAAAACGATGACTCCGGACATGTCGAACGATCCCAAAATGGTCAATATGGATGAAATTTTAACATTTAATCTTTTGACTCTAAATGACTGTTGGATGTGAATTATGACTTTGTCATCTAAAATAAGTGTGTTTAAAGTCATTTCTGTGCCTGAAACGGGTCAAAATTGAAGCTTTTGAGTAAGCAAAACTCTGTAAAAATGGCAATTTTGGTCACTCTGAGGGTTTAAAAAGATGTTATTCAACATGAGGCACGATCCAATTGACATTTTGAATCATTTTTGGTACAGTCCAAAAAATCAATTTTCGGATGAAAACGATGACTCCGGACATGTCGAACGATCCCAAAATGGCCAATATGGATGAAATTTTAACATTTAATCTTTTGACTGTAAATGACTGTTGGATGTGAATTATGACTTTGTCAACTAAAATAAGTGTGTTTAAAGTCATTTCTGTGCCTGAAACGGGTCAAAATTGAAGCTTTTGAGTAAGCAAAACTCTGTAAAAATGGCAATTTTGGTCACTCTGAGGGTTTAAAAAGTGGTTATTCAACATGAGGCACGATCCAATTGACATTTTGAATCATTTTTGGTACAGTCCAAAAAATCAATTTTCGGATGAAAAACGATGACTCCGGACATGTCGAACGATCCCAAAATGGTCAATATGGATGAAATTTTAACATTTAATCTTTTGACTGTAAATGACTGTTGGATGTGAATTATGACTTTGTCAACTAAAATAAGTGTGTTTAAAGTCATTTCTGTGCCTGAAACAGGTCAAAATTGAAGCTTTTGAGTAAGCAAAACTCTGTAAAAATGGCAATTTTGGTCACTCTGAGGGTTTAAAAAGTGGTTATTCAACATGAGGCACGATCCAATTGACATTTTGAATCATTTTTGGTACAGTCCAAAAAATCAATTTTCGGATGAAAAATGATGACTCCGGACATGTCGAACGATCCCAAAATGGTCAATATGGATGAAATTTTAACATTTATTCTTTTGACTCTAAATGACTGTTGGATGTGAATTATGACTTTGTCAACTAAAATAAGTGTGTTTAAGGTCATTTCTGTGCCTGAAACGGGTCAAAATTGAAGCTTTTGAGTAATCAAAACTCTGTAAAAATGGCAATTTTGGTCACTGTGAGGCTTTAAAAAGTGGTTATTCAACATGAGGCACGATCCAATTGACATTTTGAATCATTTTTGGTACAGTCCAAAAAATCAATTTTCGGATGAAAACGATGACTCCAGACATGTCGAACGATCCCAAAATGGCCAATATGAATGAAATTTTAACATTTAATCTTTTGACTGTAAATGACTGTTGGATGTGAATTATGACTTTGTCAACTAAAATAAGTGTGTTTAAAGTCATTTCTGTGCCTGAAACGGCTCAAAATTGAAGCTTTTGAGTAAGCAAAACTCTGTAAAAATGGCAATTTTGGTCACTCTGAGGGTTTAAAAAGTGGTTATTCAACATGAGGCACGATCCAATTGACATTTTGAATAATTTTTGGTACAGTCCAAAAAATCAATTTTCGGATGAAAAATGATGACTCCGGACATGTCAAACGATCCCAAAATGGTCAATATGGATGAAATTTTAACATTTAATCTTTTGACTCTAAATGACTGTTGGATGTGAATTATGACTTTGTCAACTAAAATAAGTGTGTTTAAAGTCATTTCTGTGCCTGAAACGGGTCAAAATTGAAGCTTTTGAGTAAGCAAAACTCTGTAAAAATGGCAATTTTGCTCACTCTGAGGGTTTAAAAAGTGGTTATTCAACATGAGGCACGATCCAATTGACATTTTGAATCATTTTTGGTACAGTCCAAAAAATAAATTTTCGGATGAAAAACGATGACTCCGGACATGTCGAACGATCCTAAAATGGTCAATATGGATGAAATGTTAACATTTAATCTTTTGAATCTAAATGACTGTTGGATGTGAATTATGACTTTGTCAACTAAAATAAGCGTGTTTAAAGTAATTTCTGTGCCTGAAATGGTTCAAAATTGAAGCTTTTGAGTAAGCAAAACTCTGTAAAAATGGCAATTTTGGTCACTCTGAGGGTTTAAAAAGATGTTATTCAACATGAGGCACGATCCAATTGACATTTTGAATCATTTTTGGTACAGTCCAAAAAATCAATTTTCGGATGAAAACGATGACTCCGGACATGTCGAACGATCCCAAAATGGGCAATATGGATGAAATTTTAACATTCATTCTTTTGACTGTAAATGACTGTTGGATGTGAATTATGACTTTGTCAACTAAAATAAGTGTGTTTTAAGTCATTTCTGTGCCTCAAAGGGGTCAAAATTGAAGCTTTTGAGTAATCATAACTCTGTAAAAATTGCAATTTTGGTCACTGTGAGGGTTTAAAAAGTGGTTATTCAACATGAGGCACGATCCAATTGACATTTTGAATCATTTTTGGTACAGTCCAAAAAATCAATTTTCGGATGAAAAATGATGACTCCGGACATGTCGAACGATCCCAAAATGGTCAATATGGATGAAATTTTAACATTTATTCTTTTGACTCTAAATGACTGTTGGATGTGAATTATGACTTTGTCAACTAAAATAAGTGTGTTTAAGGTCATTTCTGTGCCTGAAACGGGTCAAAATTGAAGCTTTTGAGTAATCAAAACTCTGTAAAAATGGCAATTTTGGTCACTGTGAGGCTTTAAAAAGTGGTTATTCAACATGAGGCACGATCCAATTGACATTTTGAATCATTTTTGGTACAGTCCAAAAAATCAATTTTCGGATGAAAACGATGACTCCAGACATGTCGAACGATCCCAAAATGGCCAATATGAATGAAATTTTAACATTTAATCTTTTGACTGTAAATGACTGTTGGATGTGAATTATGACTTTGTCAACTAAAATAAGTGTGTTTAAAGTCATTTCTGTGCCTGAAACGGCTCAAAATTGAAGCTTTTGAGTAAGCAAAACTCTGTAAAAATGGCAATTTTGGTCACTCTGAGGGTTTAAAAAGTGGTTATTCAACATGAGGCACGATCCAATTGACATTTTGAATAATTTTTGGTACAGTCCAAAAAATCAATTTTCGGATGAAAAATGATGACTCCGGACATGTCAAACGATCCCAAAATGGTCAATATGGATGAAATTTTAACATTTATTCTTTTGACTCTAAATGACTGTTGGATGTGAATTATGACTTTGTCAACTAAAATAAGTGTGTTTAAAGTCATTTCTGTGCCTGAAATGGTTCAAAATTGAAGCTTTTGAGTAAGCAAAACTCTGTAAAAGTGGCAATTTTGGTGACTGTGAGGGTTTAAAAAGTGGTTATTCAACATGAGGCACGATCTAATTGACATTTTGAATCCTTTTTGGTACAGTCCAAAAAATCAATTTTCGGATGAAAAACGATGACTCCGGACATGTCGAACGATCCCAAAATGGTCAATATGGATGAAATATTAACATTTAATCTTTTGACTGTAAATGACTGGTGGATGTGAATTATGACTTTTTCAACTAAAATAAGTGTGTTTAAAGTCATTTCTGTGACTCAAAGGGGTCAAAATTGAAGCTTTTGGGTAATCAAAACTCTGTAAAAATGGCAATTTTGGTCACTGTGAGGCTTTAAAAAGTGGTTATTCAACATGAGGCACGATCCAATTGACATTTTGAATCATTTTTGGTACAGTCCAAAAAATCAATTTTCGGATGAAAAACGATGACTCCGGACATGTTGAACGTTCCCAAAATGGTCTATAATGATGAAATTTTAACATTTAATCTTTTGACTCTAAATGACTGTTGGATGTGAATTATGACTTTGTCAACTAAAATAAGTGTGTTTTAAGTCATTTCTGTGCCTCAAAGGGGTCAAAATTGAAGCTTTTGAGTAATCATAACTGTAAAAATTGCAATTTTGGTCACTGTGAGGGTTTAAAAAGTGGTTATTCAACATGAGGCACGATCCAATTGACATTTTGAATCATTTTTGGTACAGTCCAAAAAATCAATTTTCGGATGAAAAACGATGACTCCGGACATGTCGAACGATCCCAAAATGGTCAATATGGATGAAATTTTAACATTTAATCTTTTGACTCTAAATGACTGTTGGATGTGAATTATGACTTTGTCATCTAAAATAAGTGTGTTTAAAGTCATTTCTGTGCCTGAAACGGGTCAAAATTGAAGCTTTTGAGTAAGCAAAACTCTGTAAAAATGGCAATTTTGGTCACTCTGAGGGTTTAAAAAGATGTTATTCAACATGAGGCACGATCCAATTGACATTTTGAATCATTTTTGGTACAGTCCAAAAAATCAATTTTCGGATGAAAACGATGACTCCGGACATGTCGAACGATCCCAAAATGGCCAATATGGATGAAATTTTAACATTTAATCTTTTGTCTGTAAATTACTGTTGGATGTGAATTATGACTTTGTCAACTAAAATAAGTGTGTTTAAAGTCATTTCTGTGCCTGAAACGGGTCAAAATTGAAGCTTTTGAGTAAGCAAAACTCTGTAAAAATGGCAATTTTGCTCACTCTGAGGGTTTAAAAAGTGGTTATTCAACATGAGGCACGATCCAATTGACATTTTGAATCATTTTTGGTACAGTCCAAAAAATAAATTTTCGGATGAAAAACGATGACTCCGGACATGTCGAACGATCCCAAAATGGCCAATATGGATGAAATTTTAACATTCATTCTTTTGACTGTAAATGACTGTTGGATGTGAATTATGACTTTGTCAACTAAAATAAGTGTGTTTAAGGTCATTTCTGTGCCTGAAACGGGTCAAAATTGAAGCTTTTGAGTAATCAAAACTCTGTAAAAATGGCAATTTTGGTCACTGTGAGGCTTTAAAAAGTGGTTATTCAACATGAGGCACGATCCAATTGACATTTTGAATCATTTTTGGTACAGTCCAAAAAATCAATTTTCGGATGAAAACGATGACTCCAGACATGTCGAACGATCCCAAAATGGCCAATATGAATGAAATTTTAACATTTAATCTTTTGACTGTAAATGACTGTTGGATGTGAATTATGACTTTGTCAACTAAAATAAGTGTGTTTAAAGTCATTTCTGTGCCTGAAACGGGTCAAAATTGAAGCTTTTGAGTAAGCAAAACTCTGTAAAAGTGGCAATTTTGGTGACTGTGAGGGTTTAAAAAGTGGTTATTCAACATGAGGCACGATCTAATTGACATTTTGAATCCTTTTTGGTACAGTCCAAAAAATCAATTTTCGGATGAAAAACGATGACTCCGGACATGTCGAACGATCCCAAAATGGTCAATATGGATGAAATTTTAACATTTAATCTTTTGACTGTAAATGACTGGTGGATGTGAATTATGACTTTTTCAACTAAAATAAGTGTGTTTAAAGTCATTTCTGTGACTCAAAGGGGTCAAAATTGAAGCTTTTGGGTAATCAAAACTCTGTAAAAATGGCAATTTTGGTCACTGTGAGGCTTTAAAAAGTGGTTATTCAACATGAGGCACGATCCAATTGACATTTTGAATCATTTTTGGTACAGTCCAAAAAATCAATTTTCGGATGAAAAACGATGACTCCGGACATGTTGAACGTTCCCAAAATGGTCTATAATGATGAAATTTTAACATTTAATCTTTTGACTCTAAATGACTGTTGGATGTGAATTATGACTTTGTCAACTAAAATAAGTGTGTTTTAAGTCATTTCTGTGCCTCAAAGGGGTCAAAATTGAAGCTTTTGAGTAATCATAACTCTGTAAAAATTGCAATTTTGGTCACTCTGAGGGTTTAAAAAGTGGTTATTCAACATGAGGCACGATCCAATTGACATTTTGAATCATTTTTGGTACAGTCCAAAAAATCAATTTTCGGATGAAAAATGATGACTCCGGACATGTCGAACGATCCCAAAATGGTCAATATGGATGAAATTTTAACATTTATTCTTTTGACTCTAAATGACTGTTGGATGTGAATTATGACTTTGTCAACTAAAATAAGTGTGTTTAAGGTCATTTCTGTGCCTGAAACGGGTCAAAATTGAAGCTTTTGAGTAATCAAAACTCTGTAAAAATGGCAATTTTGGTCACTGTGAGGCTTTAAAAAGTGGTTATTCAACATGAGGCACGATCCAATTGACATTTTGAATCATTTTTGGTACAGTCCAAAAAATCAATTTTCGGATGAAAAACGATGACTCCGGACATGTCGAACGATCCCAAAATGGTCAATATGGATGAAATTTTAACATTTAATCTTTTGACTGTAAATGACTTGGATGTGAATTATGACTTTGTCAACTAAAATAAGTGTGTTTAAAGTCATTTCTGTGCCTGAAACGGGTCAAAATTGAAGCTTTTGAGTAAGCAAAACTCTGTAAAAATGGCAATTTTGGTCACTCTGAGGGTTTAAAAAGTGGTTATTCAACATGAGGCACGATCCAATTGACATTTTGAATCATTTTTGGTACAGTCCAAAAAATCAATTTTCGGATGAAAAACGATGACTCCGGACATGTCGAACGATCCCAAAATGGTCAATATGGATGAAATTTTAACATTTAATCTTTTGACTCTAAATGACTGTTGGATGTGAATTATGACTTTGTCATCTAAAATAAGTGTGTTTAAAGTCATTTCTGTGCCTGAAACGGGTCAAAATTGAAGCTTTTGAGTAAGCAAAACTCTGTAAAAATGGCAATTTTGGTCACTCTGAGGGTTTAAAAAGATGTTATTCAACATGAGGCACGATCCAATTGACATTTTGAATCATTTTTGGTACAGTCCAAAAAATCAATTTTCGGATGAAAACGATGACTCCGGACATGTCGAACGATCCCAAAATGGCCAATATGGATGAAATTTTAACATTTAATCTTTTGACTGTAAATGACTGTTGGATGTGAATTATGACTTTGTCAACTAAAATAAGTGTGTTTAAAGTCATTTCTGTGCCTGAAACGGGTCAAAATTGAAGCTTTTGAGTAAGCAAAACTCTGTAAAAATGGCAATTTTGGTCACTCTGAGGGTTTAAAAAGTGGTTATTCAACATGAGGCACGATCCAATTGACATTTTGAATCATTTTTGGTACAGTCCAAAAAATCAATTTTCGGATGAAAAACGATGACTCCGGACATGTCGAACGATCCCAAAATGGTCAATATGGATGAAATTTTAACATTTAATCTTTTGACTGTAAATGACTGTTGGATGTGAATTATGACTTTGTCAACTAAAATAAGTGTGTTTAAAGTCATTTCTGTGCCTGAAACGGGTCAAAATTGAAGCTTTTGAGTAAGCAAAACTCTGTAAAAATGGCAATTTTGGTCACTCTGAGGGTTTAAAAAGTGGTTATTCAACATGAGGCACGATCCAATTGACATTTTGAATCATTTTTGGTACAGTCCAAAAAATCAATTTTCGGATGAAAAATGATGACTCCGGACATGTCGAACGATCCCAAAATGGTCAATATGGATGAAATTTTAACATTTATTCTTTTGACTCTAAATGACTGTTGGATGTGAATTATGACTTTGTCAACTAAAATAAGTGTGTTTAAGGTCATTTCTGTGCCTGAAACGGGTCAAAATTGAAGCTTTTGAGTAATCAAAACTCTGTAAAAATGGCAATTTTGGTCACTGTGAGGCTTTAACAAGTGGTTATTCAACATGAGGCACGATCCAATTGACATTTTGAATCATTTTTGGTACAGTCCAAAAAATCAATTTTCGGATGAAAACGATGACTCCAGACATGTCGAACGATCCCAAAATGGCCAATATGAATGAAATTTTAACATTTAATCTTTTGACTGTAAATGACTGTTGGATGTGAATTATGACTTTGTCAACTAAAATAAGTGTGTTTAAAGTCATTTCTGTGCCTGAAACGGGTCAAAATTGAAGCTTTTGAGTGAGCAAAACTCTGTAAAAATGGCAATTTTGGTCACTCTGAGGGTTTAAAAAGTGGTTATTCAACATGAGGCACGATCCAATTGACATTTTGAATAATTTTTGGTACAGTCCAAAAAATCAATTTTCGGATGAAAACGATGACTCCAGACATGTCGAACGATCCCAAAATGGCCAATATGAATGAAATTTTAACAATTAATCTTTTGACTGTAAATGACTGTTGGATGTGAATTATGACTTTGTCAACTAAAATAAGTGTGTTTAAAGTCATTTCTGTGCCTGAAACGGGTCAAAATTGAAGCTTTTGAGTAAGCAAAACTCTGTAAAAATGGCAATTTTGGTCACTCTGAGGGTTTAAAAAGTGGTTATTCAACATGAGGCACGATCCAATTGACATTTTGAATAATTTTTGGTACAGTCCAAAAAAATCAATTTTCGGATGAAAAATGATGACTCCGGACATGTCGAACGATCCCAAAATGGTCAATATGGATGAAATTTTAACATTTATTCTTTTGACTCTAAATGACTGGTGGATGTGAATTATGACTTTTTCAACTAAAATAAGTGTGTTTAAAGTCATTTCTGTGACTCAAAGGGGTCAAAATTGAAGCTTTTGGGTAATCAAAACTCTGTAAAAATGGCAATTTTGGTCACTGTGAGGCTTTAAAAAGTGGTTATTCAACATGAGGCACGATCCAATTGACATTTTGAATCATTTTTGGTACAGTCCAAAAAATCAATTTTCGGATGAAAAACGATGACTCCGGACATGTTGAACGTTCCCAAAATGGTCTATAATGATGAAATTTTAACATTTAATCTTTTGACTCTAAATGACTGTTGGATGTGAATTATGACTTTGTCAACTAAAATAAGTGTGTTTTAAGTCATTTCTGTGCCTCAAAGGGGTCAAAATTGAAGCTTTTGAGTAATCATAACTCTGTAAAAATTGCAATTTTGGTCACTGTGAGGGTTTAAAAAGTGGTTATTCAACATGAGGCACGATCCAATTGACATTTTGAATCATTTTTGGTACAGTCCAAAAAATCAATTTTCGGATGAAAAACGATGACTCCGGACATGTCGAACGATCCCAAAATGGTCAATATGGATGAAATTTTAACATTTAATCTTTTGACTGTAAATGACTGTTGGATGTGAATTATGACTTTGTCAACTAAAATAAGTGTGTTTAAAGTCATTTCTGTGCCTGAAACGGGTCAAAATTGAAGCTTTTGAGTAAGCAAAACTCTGTAAAAATGGCAATTTTGCTCACTCTGAGGGTTTAAAAAGTGGTTATTCAACATGAGGCACAATCCAATTGACATTTTGAATCATTTTTGGTACAGTCCAAAAAATCAATTTTCGGATGAAAAACAATGACTCCGGACATGTCGAACGATCCCAAAATGGTCAATATGGATGAAATTTTAACATTTAATCTTTTGACTGTAAATGACTTGGATGTGAATTATGACTTTGTCAACTAAAATAAGTGTGTTTAAAGTCATTTCTGTGCCTGAAACGGGTCAAAATTGAAGCTTTTGAGTAAGCAAAACTCTGTAAAAATGGCAATTTTGGTCACTCTGAGGGTTTAAAAAGTGGTTATTCAACATGAGGCACGATCCAATTGACATTTTGAATCATTTTTGGTACAGTCCAAAAAATCAATTTTCGGATGAAAAATGATGACTCCGGACATGTCGAACGATCCCAAAATGGTCAATATGGATGAAATTTTAACATTTATTCTTTTGACTCTAAATGACTGTTGGATGTGAATTATGACTTTGTCAACTAAAATAAGTGTGTTTAAGGTCATTTCTGTGCCTGAAACGGGTCAAAATTGAAGCTTTTGAGTAATCAAAACTCTGTAAAAATGGCAATTTTGGTCACTGTGAGGCTTTAAAAAGTGGTTATTCAACATGAGGCACGATCCAATTGACATTTTGAATCATTTTTGGTACAGTCCAAAAAATCAATTTTCGGATGAAAACGATGACTCCAGACATGTCGAACGATCCCAAAATGGCCAATATGAATGACATTTTAACATTTAATCTTTTGACTGTAAATGACTGTTGGATGTGAATTATGACTTTGTCAACTAAAATAAGTGTGTTTAAAGTCATTTCTGTGCCTGAAACGGGTCAAAATTGAAGCTTTTGAGTAAGCAAAACTCTGTAAAAATGGCAATTTTGGTCACTCTGAGGGTTTAAAAAGTGGTTATTCAACATGAGGCACGATCCAATTGACATTTTGAATAATTTTTGGTACAGTCCAAAAAATCAATTTTCGGATGAAAAATGATGACTCCGGACATGTCGAACGATCCCAAAATGGTCAATATGGATGAAATTTTAACATTTATTCTTTTGACTCTAAATGACTGTTGGATTTGAATTATGACTTTGTCAACTAAAATAAGTGTGTTTAAAGTCATTTCTGTGCCTGAAATGGTTCAAAATTGAAGCTTTTGAGTAAGCAAAACTCTGTAAAAGTGGCAATTTTGGTGACTGTGAGGGTTTAAAAAGTGGTTATTCAACATGAGGCACGATCTAATTGACATTTTGAATCCTTTTTGGTACAGTCCAAAAAATCAATTTTCGGATGAAAAACGATGACTCCGGACATGTCGAACGATCCCAAAATGGTCAATATGGATGAAATTTTAACATTTAATCTTTTGACTCTAAATGACTGTTGGATGTGAATTATGACTTTGTCATCTAAAATAAGTGTGTTTAAAGTCATTTCTGTGCCTTAAACGGGTCAAAATTGAAGCTTTTGAGTAAGCAAAACTCTGTAAAAATGGCAATTTTGGTCACTCTGAGGGTTTAAAAAGATGTTATTCAACATGAGGCACGATCCAATTGACATTTTGAATCATTTTTGGTACAGTCCAAAAAATCAATTTTCGGATGAAAACGATGACTCCGGACATGTCGAACGATCCCAAAATGGCCAATATGGATGAAATTTTAACATTTAATCTTTTGACTGTAAATTACTGTTGTTTGTGAATTATGACTTTGTCAACTAAAATAAGTGTGTTTAAAGTCATTTCTGTGCCTGAAACGGGTCAAAATTGAAGCTTTTGAGTAAGCAAAACTCTGTAAAAATGGCAATTTTGCTCACTCTGAGGGTTTAAAAAGTGGTTATTCAACATGAGGCACGATCCAATTGACATTTTGAATCATTTTTGGTACAGTCCAAAAAATAAATTTTCGGATGCAAAAAGAATGACTCCGGACATGTCGAACGATCCTAAAATGGTCAATATGGATGAAATGTTAACATTTAATCTTTTGACTCTAAATGACTGTTGGATGTGAATTATGACTTTGTCAACTAAAATAAGTGTGTTTAAAGTCATTTCTGTGCCTGAAATGGTTCAAAATTGAAGCTTTTGAGTAAGCAAAACTCTGTAAAAATGGCAATTTTGGTCACTCTGAGGGTTTAAAAAGATGTTATTCAACATGAGGCACGATCCAATTGACATTTTGAATCATTTTTGGTACAGTCCAAAAAATCAATTTTCGGATGAAAACGATGACTCCGGACATGTCGAACGATCCCAAAATGGCCAATATGGATGAAATTTTAACATTTATTCTTTTGACTGTAAATGACTGTTGGATGTGAATTATGACTTTGTCAACTAAAATAAGTGTGTTTAAAGTCATTTCTGTGCCTGAAACGGGTAAAAATTGAAGCTTTTGAGTAAGCAAAACTCTGTAAAAGTGGCAATTTTGGTGACTGTGAGGGTTTAAAAAGTGGTTATTCAACATGAGGCACGATCTAATTGACATTTTGAATCCTTTTTGGTACAGTCCAAAAAATCAATTTTCGGATGAAAAACGATGACTCCGGACATGTCGAACGATCCCAAAATGGTCAATATGGATAAAATTTTAACATTTAATCTTTTGACTGTAAATGACTGGTGGATGTGAATTATGACTTTTTCAACTAAAATAAGTGTGTTTAAAGTCATTTCTGTGACTCAAAGGGGTCAAAATTGAAGCTTTTGGGTAATCAAAACTCTGTAAAAATGGCAATTTTGGTCACTGTGAGGCTTTAAAAAGTGGTTATTCAACATGAGGCACGATCCAATTGACATTTTGAATCATTTTTGGTACAGTCCAAAAAATCAATTTTCGGATGAAAAACGATGACTCCGGACATGTTGAACGTTCCCAAAATGGTCTATAATGATGAAATTTTAACATTTAATCTTTTGACTCTAAATGACTGTTGGATGTGAATTATGACTTTGTCAACTAAAATAAGTGTGTTTTAAGTCATTTCTGTGCCTCAAAGGGGTCAAAATTGAAGCTTTTGAGTAATCATAACTCTGTAAAAATTGCAATTTTGGTCACTGTGAGGGTTTAAAAAGTGGTTATTCAACATGAGGCACGATCCAATTGACATTTTGAATCATTTTTGGTACAGTCCAAAAAATCAATTTTCGGATGAAAAACGATGACTCCGGACATGTCGAACGATCCCAAAATGGTCAATATGGATGAAATTTTAACATTTAATCTTTTGACTGTAAATGACTGTTGGATGTGAATTATGACTTTGTCAACTAAAATAAGTGTGTTTAAAGTCATTTCTGTGCCTGAAACGGGTCAAAATTGAAGCTTTTGAGTAAGCAAAACTCTGTAAAAATGGCAATTTTGCTCACTCTGAGGGTTTAAAAAGTGGTTATTCAACATGAGGCACAATCCAATTGACATTTTGAATCATTTTTGGTACAGTCCAAAAAATCAATTTTCGGATGAAAAACGATGACTCCGGACATGTCGAACGATCCCAAAATGGTCAATATGGATGAAATTTTAACATTTAATCTTTTGACTGTAAATGACTTGGATGTGAATTATGACTTTGTCAACTAAAATAAGTGTGTTTAAAGTCATTTCTGTGCCTGAAACGGGTCAAAATTGAAGCTTTTGAGTAAGCAAAACTCTGTAAAAATGGCAATTTTGCTCACTCTGAGGGTTTAAAAAGTGGTTATTCAACATGAGGCACGATCCAATTGACATTTTGAATCATTTTTGGTACAGTCCAAAAAATAAATTTTCGGATGAAAAACGATGACTCCGGACATGTCGAACGATCCTAAAATGGTCAATATGGATGAAATGTTAACATTTAATCTTTTGAATCTAAATGACTGTTGGATGTGAATTATGACTTTGTCAACTAAAATAAGCGTGTTTAAAGTAATTTCTGTGCCTGAAATGGTTCAAAATTGAAGCTTTTGAGTAAGCAAAACTCTGTAAAAATGGCAATTTTGGTCACTCTGAGGGTTTAAAAAGATGTTATTCAACATGAGGCACGATCCAATTGACATTTTGAATCATTTTTGGTACAGTCCAAAAAATCAATTTTCGGATGAAAACGATGACTCCGGACATGTCGAACGATCCCAAAATGGTCAATATGGATGAAATTTTAACATTTATTCTTTTGACTGTAAATGACTGTTGGATGTGAATTATGACTTTGTCAACTAAAATAAGTGTGTTTTAAGTCATTTCTGTGCCTCAAAGGGGTCAAAATTGAAGCTTTTGAGTAATCATAACTCTGTAAAAATTGCAATTTTGGTCACTGTGAGGGTTTAAAAAGTGGTTATTCAACATGAGGCACGATCCAATTGACATTTTGAATCATTTTTGGTACAGTCCAAAAAATCAATTTTCGGATGAAAAACGATGACTCCGGACATGTCGAACGATCCCAAAATGGTCAATATGGATGAAATTTTAACATTTAATCTTTTGACTGTAAATGACTGTTGGATGTGAATTATGACTTTGTCAACTAAAATAAGCGTGTTTAAAGTCATTTCTGTGCCTGAAATGGTTCAAAATTGAAGCTTTTGAGTAAGCAAAACTCTGTAAAAATGGCAATTTTGGTCACTCTGAGGGTTTAAAAAGATGTTATTCAACATGAGGAACGATCCAATTGACATTTTGAATCATTTTTGGTACAGTCCAAAAAATCAATTTTCGGATGAAAACGATGACTCCGGACATGTCGAACGATCCCAAAATGGCCAATATGGATGAAATTTTAACATTTATTCTTTTGACTGTAAATGACTGTTGGATGTGAATTATGACTTTGTCAACTAAAATAAGTGTGTTTAAAGTCATTTCTGTGCCTGAAACGGGTAAAAATTGAAGCTTTTGAGTAAGCAAAACTCTGTAAAAATGGCAATTTTGGTCACTCTGAGGGTTTAAAAAGTGGTTATTCAACATGAGGCACGATCCAATTGACATTTTGAATCATTTTTGGTACAGTCCAAAAAATCAATTTTCGGATGAAAAACGATGACTCCGGACATGTCGAACGATCCCAAAATGGTCAATATGAATGAAATTTTAACATTTAATCTTTTGACTGTAAATGACTGTTGGATGTGAATTATGACTTTGTCAACTAAAATAAGTGTGTTTAAAGTCATTTCTGTGCCTGAAACGGGTCAAAATTGAAGCTTTTGAGTAAGCAAAACTCTGTAAAAATGGCAATTTTGGTCACTCTGAGGGTTTAAAAAGTGGTTATTCAACATGAGGCACGATCCAATTGACATTTTGAATCATTTTTGGTACAGTCCAAAAAATCAATTTTCGGATGAAAAATGATGACTCCGGACATGTCGAACGATCCCAAAATGGTCAATATGGATGAAATTTTAACATTTATTCTTTTGACTCTAAATGACTGTTGGATGTGAATTATGACTTTGTCAACTAAAATAAGTGTGTTTAAGGTCATTTCTGTGCCTGAAACGGGTCAAAATTGAAGCTTTTGAGTAATCAAAACTCTGTAAAAATGGCAATTTTGGTCACTGTGAGGCTTTAAAAAGTGGTTATTCAACATGAGGCACGATCCAATTGACATTTTGAATTATTTTTGGTACAGTCCAAAAAATCAATTTTCGGATGAAAACGATGACTCCAGACATGTCGAACGATCCCAAAATGGCCAATATGAATGAAATTTTAACATTTAATCTTTTGACTGTAAATGACTGTTGGATGTGAATTATGACTTTGTCAACTAAAATAAGTGTGTTTAAAGTCATTTCTGTGCCTGAAACGGGTCAAAATTGAAGCTTTTGAGTAAGCAAAACTCTGTAAAAGTGGCAATTTTGGTGACTGTGAGGGTTTAAAAAGTGGTTATTCAACATGAGGCACGATCTAATTGACATTTTGAATCCTTTTTGGTACAGTCCAAAAAATCAATTTTCGGATGAAAAACGATGACTCCGGACATGTCGAACGATCCCAAAATGGTCAATATGGATGAAATTTTAACATTTAATCTTTTGACTGTAAATGACTGGTGGATGTGAATTATGACTTTTTCAACTAAAATAAGTGTGTTTAAAGTCATTTCTGTGACTCAAAGGGGTCAAAATTGAAGCTTTTGGGTAATCAAAACTCTGTAAAAATGGCAATTTTGGTCACTGTGAGGCTTTAAAAAGTGGTTATTCAACATGAGGCACGATCCAATTGACATTTTGAATCATTTTTGGTACAGTCCAAAAAATCAATTTTCGGATGAAAAACGATGACTCCGGACATGTTGAACGTTCCCAAAATGGTCTATAATGATGAAATTTTAACATTTAATCTTTTGACTCTAAATGACTGTTGGATGTGAATTATGACTTTGTCAACTAAAATAAGTGTGTTTTAAGTCATTTCTGTGCCTCAAAGGGGTCAAAATTGAAGCTTTTGAGTAATCATAACTCTGTAAAAATTGCAATTTTGGTCACTCTGAGGGTTTAAAAAGTGGTTATTCAACATGAGGCACGATCCAATTGACATTTTGAATCATTTTTGGTACAGTCCAAAAAATCAATTTTCGGATGAAAAATGATGACTCCGGACATGTCGAACGATCCCAAAATGGTCAATATGGATGAAATTTTAACATTTATTCTTTTGACTCTAAATGACTGTTGGATGTGAATTATGACTTTGTCAACTAAAATAAGTGTGTTTAAGGTCATTTCTGTGCCTGAAACGGGTCAAAATTGAAGCTTTTGAGTAATCAAAACTCTGTAAAAATGGCAATTTTGGTCACTGTGAGGCTTTAAAAAGTGGTTATTCAACATGAGGCACGATCCAATTGACATTTTGAATCATTTTTGGTACAGTCCCAAAAATCAATTTTCGGATGAAAAACGATGACTCCGGACATGTCGAACGATCCCAAAATGGTCAATATGGATGAAATTTTAACATTTAATCTTTTGACTGTAAATGACTTGGATGTGAATTATGACTTTGTCAACTAAAATAAGTGTGTTTAAAGTCATTTCTGTGCCTGAAACGGGTCAAAATTGAAGCTTTTGAGTAAGCAAAACTCTGTAAAAATGGCAATTTTGGTCACTCTGAGGGTTTAAAAAGTGGTTATTCAACATGAGGCACGATCCAATTGACATTTTGAATCATTTTTGGTACAGTCCAAAAATCAATTTTCGGATGAAAAACGATGACTCCGGACATGTCGAACGATCCCAAAATGGTCAATATGGATGAAATTTTAACATTTAATCTTTTGACTCTAAATGACTGTTGGATGTGAATTATGACTTTGTCATCTAAAATAAGTGTGTTTAAAGTCATTTCTGTGCCTGAAACGGGTCAAAATTGAAGCTTTTGAGTAAGCAAAACTCTGTAAAAATGGCAATTTTGGTCACTCTGAGGGTTTAAAAAGATGTTATTCAACATGAGGCACGATCCAATTGACATTTTGAATCATTTTTGGTACAGTCCAAAAAATCAATTTTCGGATGAAAACGATGACTCCGGACATGTCGAACGATCCCAAAATGGCCAATATGGATGAAATTTTAACATTTAATCTTTTGACTGTAAATGACTGTTGGATGTGAATTATGACTTTGTCAACTAAAATAAGTGTGTTTAAAGTCATTTCTGTGCCTGAAACGGGTCAAAATTGAAGCTTTTGAGTAAGCAAAACTCTGTAAAAATGGCAATTTTGGTCACTCTGAGGGTTTAAAAAGTGGTTATTCAACATGAGTCACGATCCAATTGACATTTTGAATCATTTTTGGTACAGTCCAAAAAATCAATTTTCGGATGAAAAACGATGACTCCGGACATGTCGAACGATCCCAAAATGGTCAATATGGATGAAATTTTAACATTTAATCTTTTGACTGTAAATGACTGTTGGATGTGAATTATGACTTTGTCAACTAAAATAAGTGTGTTTAAAGTCATTTCTGTGCCTGAAACGGGTCAAAATTGAAGCTTTTGAGTAAGCAAAACTCTGTAAAAATGGCAATTTTGGTCACTCTGAGGGTTTAAAAAGTGGTTATTCAACATGAGGCACGATCCAATTGACATTTTGAATCATTTTTGGTACAGTCCAAAAAATCAATTTTCGGATGAAAAATGATGACTCCGGACATGTCGAACGATCCCAAAATGGTCAATATGGATGAAATTTTAACATTTATTCTTTTGACTCTAAATGACTGTTGGATGTGAATTATGACTTTGTCAACTAAAATAAGTGTGTTTAAGGTCATTTCTGTGCCTGAAACGGGTCAAAATTGAAGCTTTTGAGTAATCAAAACTCTGTAAAAATGGCAATTTTGGTCACTGTGAGGCTTTAAAAAGTGGTTATTCAACATGAGGCACGATCCAATTGACATTTTGAATCATTTTTGGTACAGTCCAAAAAATCAATTTTCGGATGAAAACGATGACTCCAGACATGTCGAACGATCCCAAAATGGCCAATATGAATGAAATTTTAACATTTAATCTTTTGACTGTAAATGACTGTTGGATGTGAATTATGACTTTGTCAACTAAAATAAGTGTGTTTAAAGTCATTTCTGTGCCTGAAACGGGTCAAAATTGAAGCTTTTGAGTAAGCAAAACTCTGTAAAAATGGCAATTTTGGTCACTCTGAGGGTTTAAAAAGTGGTTATTCAACATGAGGCACGATCCAATTGACATTTTGAATAATTTTTGGTACAGTCCAAAAAATCAATTTTCGGATGAAAACGATGACTCCAGACATGTCGAACGATCCCAAAATGGCCAATATGAATGAAATTTTAACATTTAATCTTTTGACTGTAAATGACTGTTGGATGTGAATTATGACTTTGTCAACTAAAATAAGTGTGTTTAAAGTCATTTCTGTGCCTGAAACGGGTCAAAATTGAAGCTTTTGAGTAAGCAAAACTCTGTAAAAATGGCAATTTTGGTCACTCTGAGGGTTTAAAAAGATGTTATTCAACATGAGGCACGATCCAATTGACATTTTGAATCATTTTTGGTACAGTCCAAAAAATCAATTTTCGGATGAAAACGATGACTCCGGACATGTCGAACGATCCCAAAATTGCCAATATGGATGAAATTTTAACATTTATTCTTTTGACTGTAAATGACTGTTGGATGTGAATTATGACTTTGTCAACTAAAATAAGTGTGTTTAAAGTCATTTCTGTGCCTGAAACGGGTAAAAATTGAAGCTTTTGAGTAAGCAAAACTCTGTAAAAATGGCAATTTTGGTCACTCTGAGGGTTTAAAAAGTGGTTATTCAACATGAGGCACGATCCAATTGACATTTTGAATCATTTTTGGTACAGTCCAAAAAATCAATTTTCGGATGAAAAACGATGACTCCGGACATGTCGAACGATCCCAAAATGGTCAATATGGATGAAATTTTAACATTTAATCTTTTGACTGTAAATGACTGTTGGATGTGAATTATGACTTTGTCAACTAAAATAAGTGTGTTTAAAGTCATTTCTGTGCCTGAAACGGGTCAAAATTGAAGCTTTTGAGTAAGCAAAACTCTGTAAAAATGGCAATTTTGGTCACTCTGAGGGTTTAAAAAGTGGTTATTCAACATGAGGCACGATCCAATTGACATTTTGAATCATTTTTGGTACAGTCCAAAAAATCAATTTTCGGATGAAAAATGATGACTCCGGACATGTCGAACGATCCCAAAATGGTCAATATGGATGAAATTTTAACATTTATTCTTTTGACTCTAAATGACTGTTGGATGTGAATTATGACTTTGTCAACTAAAATAAGTGTGTTTAAGGTCATTTCTGTGCCTGAAACGGGTCAAAATTGAAGCTTTTGAGTAATCAAAACTCTGTAAAAATGGCAATTTTGGTCACTGTGAGGCTTTAAAAAGTGGTTATTCAACATGAGGCACGATCCAATTGACATTTTGAATCATTTTTGGTACAGTCCAAAAAATCAATTTTCGGATGAAAACGATGACTCCAGACATGTCGAACGATCCCAAAATGGCCAATATGAATGAAATTTTAACATTTAATCTTTTGACTGTAAATGACTGTTGGATGTGAATTATGACTTTGTCAACTAAAATAAGTGTGTTTAAAGTCATTTCTGTGCCTGAAACGGGTCAAAATTGAAGCTTTTGAGTAAGCAAAACTCTGTAAAAATGGCAATTTTGGTCACTCTGAGGGTTTAAAAAGTGGTTATTCAACATGAGGCACGATCCAATTGACATTTTGAATAATTTTTGGTACAGTCCAAAAAATCAATTTTCGGATGAAAACGATGACTCCAGACATGTCGAACGATCCCAAAATGGCCAATATGAATGAAATTTTAACATTTAATCTTTTGACTGTAAATGACTGTTGGATGTGAATTATGACTTTGTCAACTAAAATAAGTGTGTTTAAAGTCATTTCTGTGCCTGAAACGGGTCAAAATTGAAGCTTTTGAGTAAGCAAAACTCTGTAAAAATGGCAATTTTGGTCACTCTGAGGGTTTAAAAAGTGGTTATTCAACATGAGGCACGATCCAATTGACATTTTGAATAATTTTTGGTACAGTCCAAAAAATCAATTTTCGGATGAAAAATGATGACTCCGGACATGTCGAACGATCCCAAAATGGTCAATATGGATGAAATTTTAACATTTATTCTTTTGACTCTAAATGACTGTTGGATGTGAATTATGACTTTGTCAACTAAAATAAGTGTGTTTAAAGTCATTTCTGTGCCTGAAATGGTTCAAAATTGAAGCTTTTGAGTAAGCAAAACTCTGTAAAAGTGGCAATTTTGGTGACTGTGAGGGTTTAAAAAGTGGTTATTCAACATGAGGCACGATCTAATTGACATTTTGAATCCTTTTTGGTACAGTCCAAAAAATCAATTTTCGGATGAAAAACGATGACTCCGGACATGTCGAACGATCCCAAAATGGTCAATATGGATAAAATTTTAACATTTAATCTTTTGACTGTAAATGACTGGTGGATGTGAATTATGACTTTTTCAACTAAAATAAGTGTGTTTAAAGTCATTTCTGTGACTCAAAGGGGTCAAAATTGAAGCTTTTGGGTAATCAAAACTCTGTAAAAATGGCAATTTTGGTCACTGTGAGGCTTTAAAAAGTGGTTATTCAACATGAGGCACGATCCAATTGACATTTTGAATCATTTTTGGTACAGTCCAAAAAATCAATTTTCGGATGAAAAACGATGACTCCGGACATGTTGAACGTTCCCAAAATGGTCTATAATGATGAAATTTTAACATTTAATCTTTTGACTCTAAATGACTGTTGGATGTGAATTATGACTTTGTCAACTAAAATAAGTGTGTTTTAAGTCATTTCTGTGCCTCAAAGGGGTCAAAATTGAAGCTTTTGAGTAATCATAACTCTGTAAAAATTGCAATTTTGGTCACTGTGAGGGTTTAAAAAGTGGTTATTCAACATGAGGCACGATCCAATTGACATTTTGAATCATTTTTGGTACAGTCCAAAAAATCAATTTTCGGATGAAAAACGATGACTCCGGACATGTCGAACGATCCCAAAATGGTCAATATGGATAAAATTTTAACATTTAATTTTTTGACTGTAAATGACTGTTGGATGTGAATTATGACTTTGTCAACTAAAATAAGTGTGTTTAAAGTCATTTCTGTGCCTGAAACGGGTCAAAATTGAAGCTTTTGAGTAAGCAAAACTCTGTAAAAATGGCAATTTTGCTCACTCTGAGGGTTTAAAAAGTGGTTATTCAACATGAGGCACAATCCAATTGACATTTTGAATCATTTTTGGTACAGTCCAAAAAATCAATTTTCGGATGAAAAACGATGACTCCGGACATGTCGAACGATCCCAAAATGGTCAATATGGATGAAATTTTAACATTTAATCTTTTGACTGTAAATGACTTGGATGTGAATTATGACTTTGTCAACTAAAATAAGTGTGTTTAAAGTCATTTCTGTGCCTGAAACGGGTCAAAATTGAAGCTTTTGAGTAAGCAAAACTCTGTAAAAATGGCAATTTTGGTCACTCTGAGGGTTTAAAAAGTGGTTATTCAACATGAGGCACGATCCAATTGACATTTTGAATCATTTTTGGTACAGTCCAAAAAATCAATTTTCGGATGAAAAATGATGACTCCGGACATGTCGAACGATCCCAAAATGGTCAATATGGATGAAATTTTAACATTTATTCTTTTGACTCTAAATGACTGTTGGATGTGAATTATGACTTTGTCAACTAAAATAAGTGTGTTTAAGGTCATTTCTGTGCCTGAAACGGGTCAAAATTGAAGCTTTTGAGTAATCAAAACTCTGTAAAAATGGCAATTTTGGTCACTGTGAGGCTTTAAAAAGTGGTTATTCAACATGAGGCACGATCCAATTGACATTTTGAATCATTTTTGGTGCAGTCCAAAAAATCAATTTTCGGATGAAAACGATGACTCCAGACATGTCGAACGATCCCAAAATGGCCAATATGAATGAAATTTTAACATTTAATCTTTTGACTGTAAATGACTGTTGGATGTGAATTATGACTTTGTCAACTAAAATAAGTGTGTTTAAAGTCATTTCTGTGCCTGAAACGGGTCGAAATTGAAGCTTTTGAGTAAGCAAAACTCTGTAAAAATGGCAATTTTGGTCACTCTGAGGGTTTAAAAAGTGGTTATTCAACATGAGGCACGATCCAATTGACATTTTGAATAATTTTTGGTACAGTCCAAAAAATCAATTTTCGGATGAAAAATGATGACTCCGGACATGTCGAACGATCCCAAAATGGTCAATATGGATGAAATTTTAACATTTATTCTTTTGACTCTAAATGACTGTTGGATTTGAATTATGACTTTGTCAACTAAAATAAGTGTGTTTAAAGTCATTTCTGTGCCTGAAATGGTTCAAAATTGAAGCTTTTGAGTAAGCAAAACTCTGTAAAAGTGGCAATTTTGGTGACTGTGAGGGTTTAAAAAGTGGTTATTCAACATGAGGCACGATCTAATTGACATTTTGAATCCTTTTTGGTACAGTCCAAAAAATCAATTTTCGGATGAAAAACGATGACTCCGGACATGTCGAACGATCCCAAAATGGTCAATATGGATGAAATTTTAACATTTAATCTTTTGACTCTAAATGACTGTTGGATGTGAATTATGACTTTGTCATCTAAAATAAGTGTGTTTAAAGTCATTTCTGTGCCTGAAACGGGTCAAAATTGAAGCTTTTGAGTAAGCAAAACTCTGTAAAAATGGCAATTTTGGTCACTCTGAGGGTTTAAAAAGATGTTATTCAACATGAGGCACGATCCAATTGACATTTTGAATCATTTTTGGTACAGTCCAAAAAATCAATTTTCGGATGAAAACGATGACTCCGGACATGTCGAACGATCCCAAAATGGCCAATATGGATGAAATTTTAACATTTAATCTTTTGACTGTAAATTACTGTTGGATGTGAATTATGACTTTGTCAACTAAAATAAGTGTGTTTAAAGTCATTTCTGTGCCTGAAACGGGTCAAAATTGAAGCTTTTGAGTAAGCAAAACTCTGTAAAAATGGCAATTTTGCTCACTCTGAGGGTTTAAAAAGTGGTTATTCAACATGAGGCACGATCCAATTGACATTTTGAATCATTTTTGGTACAGTCCAAAAAATAAATTTTCGGATGCAAAAAGAATGACTCCGGACATGTCGAACGATCCTAAAATGGTCAATATGGATGAAATGTTAACATTTAATCTTTTGACTCTAAATGACTGTTGGATGTGAATTATGACTTTGTCAACTAAAATAAGTGTGTTTAAAGTCATTTCTGTGCCTGAAATGGTTTAAAATTGAAGCTTTTGAGTAAGCAAAACTCTGTAAAAATGGCAATTTTGGTCACTCTGAGGGTTTAAAAAGATGTTATTCAACATGAGGCACGATCCAATTGACATTTTGAATCATTTTTGGTACAGTCCAAAAAATCAATTTTCGGATGAAAACGATGACTCCGGACATGTCGAACGATCCCAAAATGGCCAATATGGATGAAATTTTAACATTTAATCTTTTGACTCTAAATGACTGTTGGATGTGAATTATGACTTTGTCAACTAAAATAAGTGTGTTTTAAGTCATTTCTGTGCCTGAAACGGGTAAAAATTGAAGCTTTTGAGTAATCATAACTCTGTAAAAGTGGCAATTTTGGTGACTGTGAGGGTTTAAAAAGTGGTTATTCAACATGAGGCACGATCTAATTGACATTTTGAATCCTTTTTGGTACAGTCCAAAAAATCAATTTTCGGATGAAAAACGATGACTCCGGACATGTCGAACGATCCCAAAATGGTCAATATGGATGAAATTTTAACATTTAATCTTTTGACTGTAAATGACTTGGATGTGAATTATGACTTTGTCAACTAAAATAAGTGTGTTTAAAGTCATTTCTGTGCCTGAAACGGGTCAAAATTGAAGCTTTTGAGTAAGCAAAACTCTGTAAAAATGGCAATTTTGGTCACTCTGAGGGTTTAAAAAGTGGTTATTCAACATGAGGCACGATCCAATTGACATTTTGAATCATTTTTGGTACAGTCCAAAAAATCAATTTTCGGATGAAAAATGATGACTCCGGACATGTCGAACGATCCCAAAATGGTCAATATGGATGAAATTTTAACATTTATTCTTTTGACTCTAAATGACTGTTGGATGTGAATTATGACTTTGTCAACTAAAATAAGTGTGTTTAAGGTCATTTCTGTGCCTGAAACGGGTCAAAATTGAAGCTTTTGAGTAATCAAAACTCTGTAAAAATGGCAATTTTGGTCACTGTGAGGCTTTAAAAAGTGGTTATTCAACATGAGGCACGATCCAATTGACATTTTGAATCATTTTTGGTACAGTCCAAAAAATCAATTTTCGGATGAAAACGATGACTCCAGACATGTCGAACGATCCCAAAATGGCCAATATGAATGAAATTTTAACATTTAATCTTTTGACTGTAAATGACTGTTGGATGTGAATTATGACTTTGTCAACTAAAATAAGTGTGTTTAAAGTCATTTCTGTGCCTGAAACGGGTCAAAATTGAAGCTTTTGAGTTAGCAAAACTCTGTAAAAATGGCAATTTTGGTCACTCTGAGGGTTTAAAAAGTGGTTATTCAACATGAGGCACGATCCAATTGACATTTTGAATAATTTTTGGTACAGTCCAAAAAATCAATTTTCGGATGAAAAATGATGACTCCGGACATGTCGAACGATCCCAAAATGGTCAATATGGATGAAATTTTAACATTTATTCTTTTGACTCTAAATGACTGTTGGATTTGAATTATGACTTTGTCAACTAAAATAAGTGTGTTTAAAGTCATTTCTGTGCCTGAAATGGTTCAAAATTGAAGCTTTTGAGTAAGCAAAACTCTGTAAAAGTGGCAATTTTGGTGACTGTGAGGGTTTAAAAAGTGGTTATTCAACATGAGGCACGATCTAATTGACATTTTGAATCCTTTTTGGTACAGTCCAAAAAATCAATTTTCGGATGAAAAACGATGACTCCGGACATGTCGAACGATCCCAAAATGGTCAATATGGATGAAATTTTAACATTTAATCTTTTGACTGTAAATGACTGGTGGATGTGAATTATGACTTTTTCAACTAAAATAAGTGTGTTTAAAGTCATTTCTGTGACTCAAAGGGGTCAAAATTGAAGCTTTTGGGTAATCAAAACTCTGTAAAAATGGCAATTTTGGTCACTGTGAGGCTTTAAAAAGTGGTTATTCAACATGAGGCACGATCCAATTGACATTTTGAATCATTTTTGGTACAGTCCAAAAAATCAATTTTCGGATGAAAAACGATGACTCCGGACATGTTGAACGTTCCCAAAATGGTCTATAATGATGAAATTTTAACATTTAATCTTTTGACTCTAAATGACTGTTGGATGTGAATTATGACTTTGTCAACTAAAATAAGTGTGTTTTAAGTCATTTCTGTGCCTCAAAGGGGTCGAAATTGAAGCTTTTGAGTAATCATAACTCTGTAAAAATTGCAATTTTGGTCACTGTGAGGGTTTAAAAAGTGGTTATTCAACATGAGGCACGATCCAATTGACATTTTGAATCATTTTTGGTACAGTCCAAAAAATCAATTTTTGGATGAAAAACGATGACTCCGGACATGTCGAACGATCCCAAAATGGTCAATATGGATGAAATTTTAACATTTAATCTTTTGACTCTAAATGACTGTTGGATGTGAATTATGACTTTGTCATCTAAAATAAGTGTGTTTAAAGTCATTTCTGTGCCTGAAACGGGTCAAAATTGAAGCTTTTGAGTAAGCAAAACTCTGTAAAAATGGCAATTTTGGTCACTCTGAGGGTTTAAAAAGATGTTATTCAACATGAGGCACGATCCAATTGACATTTTGAATCATTTTTGGTACAGTCCAAAAAATCAATTTTCGGATGAAAACGATGACTCCGGACATGTCGAACGATCCCAAAATGGCCAATATGGATGAAATTTTAACATTTAATCTTTTGACTGTAAATTACTGTTGGATGTGAATTATGACTTTGTCAACTAAAATAAGTGTGTTTAAAGTCATTTCTGTGCCTGAAACGGGTCAAAATTGAAGCTTTTGAGTAAGCAAAACTCTGTAAAAATGGCAATTTTGCTCACTCTGAGGGTTTAAAAAGTGGTTATTCAACATGAGGCACGATCCAATTGACATTTTGAATCATTTTTGGTACAGTCCAAAAAATAAATTTTCGGATGAAAAACGATGACTCCGGACATGTCGAACGATCCTAAAATGGTCAATATGGATGAAATGTTAACATTTAATCTTTTGACTCTAAATGACTGTTGGATGTGAATTATGACTTTGTCAACTAAAATAAGTGTGTTTAAAGTCATTTCTGTGCCTGAAATGGTTCAAAATTGAAGCTTTTGAGTAAGCAAAACTCTGTAAAAATGGCAATTTTGGTCACTCTGAGGGTTTAAAAAGATGTTATTCAACATGAGGCACGATCCAATTGACATTTTGAATCATTTTTGGTACAGTCCAAAAAATCAATTTTCGGATGAAAACGATGACTCCGGACATGTCGAACGATCCCAAAATGGCCAATATGGATGAAATTTTAACATTTATTCTTTTGACTGTAAATGACTGTTGGATGTGAATTATGACTTTGTCAACTAAAATAAGTGTGTTTAAAGTAATTTCTGTGCCTGAAACGGGTAAAAATTGAAGCTTTTGAGTAAGCAAAACTCTGTAAAAATGGCAATTTTGGTCACTGTGAGGCTTTAAAAAGTGGTTATTCAACATGAGGCACGATCCAATTGACAT
Organism: Lissotriton vulgaris; assembly: GCF_964263255.1. NCBI lineage: Eukaryota > Metazoa > Chordata > Amphibia > Caudata > Salamandridae > Lissotriton > Lissotriton vulgaris. The sequence continues at coordinate 1,891,614 of NW_028246940.1, forward strand.
TTTGAATCATTTTTGGTACAGTCCAAAAAATCAATTTTCGGATGAAAACGATGACTCCAGACATGTCGAACGATCCCAAAATGGCCAATATGAATGAAATTTTAACATTTAATCTTTTGACTGTAAATGACTGTTGGATGTGAATTATGACTTTGTCAACTAAAATAAGTGTGTTTAAAGTCATTTCTGTGCCTGAAATGGTTCAAAATTGAAGCTTTTGAGTAAGCAAAACTCTGTAAAAATGGCAATTTTGGTAACTCTGAGGGTTTAAAAAGATGTTATTCAACATGAGGCACGATCCAATTGACATTTTGAATCATTTTTGGTACAGTCCAAAAAATCAATTTTCGGATGAAAACGATGACTCCGGACATGTCGAACGATCCCAAAATGGCCAATATGGATGAAATTTTAACATTTATTCTTTTGACTGTAAATGACTGTTGGATGTGAATTATGACTTTGTCAACTAAAATAAGTGTGTTTAAAGTCATTTCTGTGCCTGAAACGGGTAAAAATTGAAGCTTTTGAGTAAGCAAAACTCTGTAAAAATGGCAATTTTGGTCACTGTGAGGCTTTAAAAAGTGGTTATTCAACATGAGGCACGATCCAATTGACATTTTGAATCATTTTTGGTACAGTCCAAAAAATCAATTTTCGGATGAAAACGATGACTCCAGACATGTCGAACGATCCCAAAATGGCCAATATGAATGAAATTTTAACATTTAATCTTTTGACTGTAAATGACTGTTGGATGTGAATTATGACTTTGTCAACTAAAATAAGTGTGTTTAAAGTCATTTCTGTGCCTGAAACGGGTCAAAATTGAAGCTTTTGAGTAAGCAAAACTCTGTAAAAATGGCAATTTTGGTCACTCTGAGGGTTTAAAAAGTGGTTATTCAACATGAGGCACGATCCAATTGACATTTTGAATAATTTTTGGTACAGTCCAAAAAATCAATTTTCGGATGAAAACGATGACTCCAGACATGTCGAACGATCCCAAAATGGCCAATATGAATGAAATTTTAACATTTAATCTTTTGACTGTAAATGACTGTTGGATGTGAATTATGACTTTGTCAACTAAAATAAGTGTGTTTAAAGTCATTTCTGTGCCTGAAACGGGTCAAAATTGAAGCTTTTGAGTAAGCAAAACTCTGTAAAAATGGCAATTTTGGTCACTCTGAGGGTTTAAAAAGTGGTTATTCAACATGAGGCACGATCCAATTGACATTTTGAATAATTTTTGGTACAGTCCAAAAAATCAATTTTCGGATGAAAAATGATGACTCCGGACATGTCGAACGATCCCAAAATGGTCAATATGGATGAAATTTTAACATTTATTCTTTTGACTCTAAATGACTGTTGGATGTGAATTATGACTTTGTCAACTAAAATAAGCGTGTTTAAAGTCATTTCTGTGCCTGAAATGGTTCAAAATTGAAGCTTTTGAGTAAGCAAAACTCTGTAAAAGTGGCAATTTTGGTGACTGTGAGGGTTTAAAAAGTGGTTATTCAACATGAGGCACGATCTAATTGACATTTTGAATCCTTTTTGGTACAGTCCAAAAAATCAATTTTCGGATAAAAAACGATGACTCCGGACATGTCGAACGATCCCAAAATGGTCAATATGGATAAAATTTTAACATTTAATCTTTTGACTGTAAATGACTGGTGGATGTGAATTATGACTTTTTCAACTAAAATAAGTGTGTTTAAAGTCATTTCTGTGACTCAAAGGGGTCAAAATTAAAGCTTTTGGGTAATCAAAACTCTGTAAAAATGGCAATTTTGGTCACTGTGAGGCTTTAAAAAGTGGTTATTCAACATGAGGCACGATCCAATTGACATTTTGAATTATTTTTGGTACAGTCCAAAAAATCAATTTTCGGATGAAAAACGATGACTCCGGACATGTTGAACGTTCCCAAAATGGTCTATAATGATGAAATTTTAACATTTAATCTTTTGACTCTAAATGACTGTTGGATGTGAATTATGACTTTGTCAACTAAAATAAGTGTGTTTAAAGTCATTTCTGTGCCTGAAACGGGTCAAAATTGAAGCTTTTGAGTAAGCAAAACTCTGTAAAAATGGCAATTTTGGTCACTCTGAGGGTTTAAAAAGTGGTTATTCAACATGAGGCACGATCCAATTGACATTTTGAATCATTTTTGGTACAGTCCAAAAAATCAATTTTCGGATGAAAAATGATGACTCCGGACATGTCGAACGATCCCAAAATGGTCAATATGGATGAAATTTTAACATTTATTCTTTTGACTCTAAATGACTGTTGGATGTGAATTATGACTTTGTCAACTAAAATAAGTGTGTTTAAGGTCATTTCTGTGCCTGAAACGGGTCAAAATTGAAGCTTTTGAGTAATCAAAACTCTGTAAAAATGGCAATTTTGGTCACTGTGAGGCTTTAAAAAGTGGTTATTCAACATGAGGCACGATCCAATTGACATTTTGAATCATTTTTGGTACAGTCCAAAAAATCAATTTTCGGATGAAAACGATGACTCCAGACATGTCGAACGATCCCAAAATGGCCAATATGAATGAAATTTTAACATTTAATCTTTTGACTGTAAATGACTGTTGGATGTGAATTATGACTTTGTCAACTAAAATAAGTGTGTTTAAAGTCATTTCTGTGCCTGAAACGGGTCAAAATTGAAGCTTTTGAGTAAGCAAAACTCTGTAAAAATGGCAATTTTGCTCACTCTGAGGGTTTAAAAAGTGGTTATTCAACATGAGGCACGATCCAATTGACATTTTGAATCATTTTTGGTACAGTCCAAAAAATAAATTTTCGGATGAAAAACGATGACTCCGGACATGTCGAACGATCCTAAAATGGTCAATATGGATGAAATGTTAACATTTAATCTTTTGACTCTAAATGACTGTTGGATGTGAATTATGACTTTGTCAACTAAAATAAGTGTGTTTAAAGTCATTTCTGTGCCTGAAATGGTTCAAAATTGAAGCTTTTGAGTAAGCAAAACTCTGTAAAAATGGCAATTTTGGTCACTCTGAGGGTTTAAAAAGATGTTATTCAACATGAGGCACGATCCAATTGACATTTTGAATCATTTTTGGTACAGTCCAAAAAATCAATTTTCGGATGAAAACGAAGACTCCGGACATGTCGAACGATCCCAAAATGGCCAATATGGATGAAATTTTAACATTTATTCTTTTGACTGTAAATGACTGTTGGATGTGAATTATGACTTTGTCAACTAAAATAAGTGTGTTTAAAGTCATTTCTGTGCCTGAAACGGGTCAAAATTGAAGCTTTTGAGTAAGCAAAACTCTGTAAAAATGGCAATTTTGGTCACTCTGAGGGTTTAAAAAGTGGTTATTCAACATGAGGCACGATCCAATTGACATTTTGAATAATTTTTGGTACAGTCCAAAAAATCAATTTTCGGATGAAAAATGATGACTCCGGACATGTCGAACGATCCCAAAATGGTCAATATGGATGAAATTTTAACATTTATTCTTTTGACTCTAAATGACTGTTGGATGTGAATTATGACTTTGTCAACTAAAATAAGTGTGTTTAAAGTCATTTCTGTGCCTGAAATGGTTCAAAATTGAAGCTTTTGAGTAAGCAAAACTCTGTAAAAGTGGCAATTTTGGTGACTGTGAGGGTTTAAAAAGTGGTTATTCAACATGAGGCACGATCTAATTGACATTTTGAATCCTTTTTGGTACAGTCCAAAAAATCAATTTTCGGATGAAAAACGATGACTCCGGACATGTCGAACGATCCCAAAATGGTCAATATGGATAAAATTTTAACATTTAATCTTTTGACTGTAAATGACTGGTGGATGTGAATTATGACTTTTTCAACTAAAATAAGTGTGTTTAAAGTCATTTCTGTGACTCAAAGGGGTCAAAATTGAAGCTTTTGGGTAATCAAAACTCTGTAAAAATGGCAATTTTGGTCACTGTGAGGCTTTAAAAAGTGGTTATTCAACATGAGGCACGATCCAATTGACATTTTGAATCATTTTTGGTACAGTCCAAAAAATCAATTTTCGGATGAAAAACGATGACTCCGGACATGTTGAACGTTCCCAAAATGGTCTATAATGATGAAATTTTAACATTTAATCTTTTGACTCTAAATGACTGTTGGATGTGAATTATGACTTTGTCAACTAAAATAAGTGTGTTTTAAGTCATTTCTGTGCCTCAAAGGGGTCAAAATTGAAGCTTTTGAGTAATCATAACTCTGTAAAAATTGCAATTTTGGTCACTGTGAGGGTTTAAAAAGTGGTTATTCAACATGAGGCACGATCCAATTGACATTTTGAATCATTTTTGGTACAGTCCAAAAAATCAATTTTCGGATGAAAAACGATGACTCCGGACATGTCGAACGATCCCAAAATGGTCAATATGGATAAAATTTTAACATTTAATCTTTTGACTGTAAATGACTGTTGGATGTGAATTATGACTTTGTCAACTAAAATAAGTGTGTTTAAAGTCATTTCTGTGCCTGAAACGGGTCAAAATTGAAGCTTTTGAGTAAGCAAAACTCTGTAAAAATGGCAATTTTGCTCACTCTGAGGGTTTAAAAAGTGGTTATTCAACATGAGGCACAATCCAATTGACATTTTGAATCATTTTTGGTACAGTCCAAAAAATCAATTTTCGGATGAAAAACGATGACTCCGGACATGTCGAACGATCCCAAAATGGTCAATATGGATGAAATTTTAACATTTAATCTTTTGACTGTAAATGACTTGGATGTGAATTATGACTTTGTCAACTAAAATAAGTGTGTTTAAAGTCATTTCTGTGCCTGAAACGGGTCAAAATTGAAGCTTTTGAGTAAGCAAAACTCTGTAAAAATGGCAATTTTGGTCACTCTGAGGGTTTAAAAAGTGGTTATTCAACATGAGGCACGATCCAATTGACATTTTGAATCATTTTTGGTACAGTCCAAAAAATCAATTTTCGGATGAAAAATGATGACTCCGGACATGTCGAACGATCCCAAAATGGTCAATATGGATGAAATTTTAACATTTATTCTTTTGACTCTAAATGACTGTTGGATGTGAATTATGACTTTGTCAACTAAAATAAGTGTGTTTAAGGTCATTTCTGTGCCTGAAACGGGTCAAAATTGAAGCTTTTGAGTAATCAAAACTCTGTAAAAATGGCAATTTTGGTCACTGTGAGGCTTTAAAAAGTGGTTATTCAACATGAGGCACGATCCAATTGACATTTTGAATCATTTTTGGTACAGTCCAAAAAATCAATTTTCGGATGAAAACGATGACTCCAGACATGTCGAACGATCCCAAAATGGCCAATATGAATGAAATTTTAACATTTAATCTTTTGACTGTAAATGACTGTTGGATGTGAATTATGACTTTGTCAACTAAAATAAGTGTGTTTAAAGTCATTTCTGTGCCTGAAACGGGTCGAAATTGAAGCTTTTGAGTAAGCAAAACTCTGTAAAAATGGCAATTTTGGTCACTCTGAGGGTTTAAAAAGTGGTTATTCAACATGAGGCACGATCCAATTGACATTTTGAATAATTTTTGGTACAGTCCAAAAAATCAATTTTCGGATGAAAAATGATGACTCCGGACATGTCGAACGATCCCAAAATGGTCAATATGGATGAAATTTTAACATTTATTCTTTTGACTCTAAATGACTGTTGGATTTGAATTATGACTTTGTCAACTAAAATAAGTGTGTTTAAAGTCATTTCTGTGCCTGAAATGGTTCAAAATTGAAGCTTTTGAGTAAGCAAAACTCTGTAAAAGTGGCAATTTTGGTGACTGTGAGGGTTTAAAAAGTGGTTATTCAACATGAGGCACGATCTAATTGACATTTTGAATCCTTTTTGGTACAGTCCAAAAAATCAATTTTCGGATGAAAAACGATGACTCCGGACATGTCGAACGATCCCAAAATGGTCAATATGGATGAAATTTTAACATTTAATCTTTTGACTCTAAATGACTGTTGGATGTGAATTATGACTTTGTCATCTAAAATAAGTGTGTTTAAAGTCATTTCTGTGCCTGAAACGGGTCAAAATTGAAGCTTTTGAGTAAGCAAAACTCTGTAAAAATGGCAATTTTGGTCACTCTGAGGGTTTAAAAAGATGTTATTCAACATGAGGCACGATCCAATTGACATTTTGAATCATTTTTGGTACAGTCCAAAAAATCAATTTTCGGATGAAAACGATGACTCCGGACATGTCGAACGATCCCAAAATGGCCAATATGGATGAAATTTTAACATTTAATCTTTTGACTGTAAATTACTGTTGGATGTGAATTATGACTTTGTCAACTAAAATAAGTGTGTTTAAAGTCATTTCTGTGCCTGAAACGGGTCAAAATTGAAGCTTTTGAGTAAGCAAAACTCTGTAAAAATGGCAATTTTGCTCACTCTGAGGGTTTAAAAAGTGGTTATTCAACATGAGGCACGATCCAATTGACATTTTGAATCATTTTTGGTACAGTCCAAAAAATAAATTTTCGGATGCAAAAAGAATGACTCCGGACATGTCGAACGATCCTAAAATGGTCAATATGGATGAAATGTTAACATTTAATCTTTTGACTCTAAATGACTGTTGGATGTGAATTATGACTTTGTCAACTAAAATAAGTGTGTTTAAAGTCATTTCTGTGCCTGAAATGGTTTAAAATTGAAGCTTTTGAGTAAGCAAAACTCTGTAAAAATGGCAATTTTGGTCACTCTGAGGGTTTAAAAAGATGTTATTCAACATGAGGCACGATCCAATTGACATTTTGAATCATTTTTGGTACAGTCCAAAAAATCAATTTTCGGATGAAAACGATGACTCCGGACATGTCGAACGATCCCAAAATGGCCAATATGGATGAAATTTTAACATTTAATCTTTTGACTCTAAATGACTGTTGGATGTGAATTATGACTTTGTCAACTAAAATAAGTGTGTTTAAAGTCATTTCTGTGCCTGAAACGGGTCAAAATTGAAGCTTTTGAGTAAGCAAAACTCTGTAAAAATGGCAATTTTGGTCACTCTGAGGGTTTAAAAAGTGGTTATTCAACATGAGGCACGATCCAATTGACATTTTGAATCATTTTTGGTACAGTCCAAAAAATCAATTTTCGGATGAAAAATGATGACTCCGGACATGTCGAACGATCCCAAAATGGTCAATATGGATGAAATTTTAACATTTATTCTTTTGACTCTAAATGACTGTTGGATGTGAATTATGACTTTGTCAACTAAAATAAGTGTGTTTAAGGTCATTTCTGTGCCTGAAACGGGTCAAAATTGAAGCTTTTGAGTAATCAAAACTCTGTAAAAATGGCAATTTTGGTCACTGTGAGGCTTTAAAAAGTGGTTATTCAACATGAGGCACGATCCAATTGACATTTTGAATCATTTTTGGTACAGTCCAAAAAATCAATTTTCGGATGAAAACGATGACTCCAGACATGTCGAACGATCCCAAAATGGCCAATATGAATGAAATTTTAACATTTAATCTTTTGACTGTAAATGACTGTTGGATGTGAATTATGACTTTGTCAACTAAAATAAGTGTGTTTAAAGTCATTTCTGTGCCTGAAACGGGTCAAAATTGAAGCTTTTGAGTAATCAAAACTCTGTAAAAATGGCAATTTTGGTCACTGTGAGGCTTTAAAAAGTGGTTATTCAACATGAGGCACGATCCAATTGACATTTTGAATCATTTTTGGTACAGTCCAAAAAATCAATTTTCGGATGAAAACGATGACTCCAGACATGTCGAACGATCCCAAAATGGTCAATATGGATGAAATTTTAACATTTATTCTTTTGACTCTAAATGACTGTTGGATTTGAATTATGACTTTGTCAACTAAAATAAGTGTGTTTAAAGTCATTTCTGTGCCTGAAATGGTTCAAAATTGAAGCTTTTGAGTAAGCAAAACTCTGTAAAAGTGGCAATTTTGGTGACTGTGAGGGTTTAAAAAGTGGTTATTCAACATGAGGCACGATCTAATTGACATTTTGAATCCTTTTTGGTACAGTCCAAAAAATCAATTTTCGGATGAAAAACGATGACTCCGGACATGTCGAACGATCCCAAAATGGTCAATATGGATGAAATTTTAACATTTAATCTTTTGACTGTAAATGACTGGTGGATGTGAATTATGACTTTTTCAACTAAAATAAGTGTGTTTAAAGTCATTTCTGTGACTCAAAGGGGTCAAAATTGAAGCTTTTGGGTAATCAAAACTCTGTAAAAATGGCAATTTTGGTCACTGTGAGGCTTTAAAAAGTGGTTATTCAACATGAGGCACGATCCAATTGACATTTTGAATCATTTTTGGTACAGTCCAAAAAATCAATTTTCGGATGAAAAACGATGACTCCGGACATGTTGAACGTTCCCAAAATGGTCTATAATGATGAAATTTTAACATTTAATCTTTTGACTCTAAATGACTGTTGGATGTGAATTATGACTTTGCCAACTAAAATAAGTGTGTTTTAAGTCATTTCTGTGCCTCAAAGGGGTCAAAATTGAAGCTTTTGAGTAATCATAACTCTGTAAAAATTGCAATTTTGGTCACTGTGAGGGTTTAAAAAGTGGTTATTCAACATGAGGCACGATCCAATTGACATTTTGAATCATTTTTGGTACAGTCCAAAAAATCAATTTTTGGATGAAAAACGATGACTCCGGACATGTCGAACGATCCCAAAATGGTCAATATGGATGAAATTTTAACATTTAATCTTTTGACTCTAAATGACTGTTGGATGTGAATTATGACTTTGTCATCTAAAATAAGTGTGTTTAAAGTCATTTCTGTGCCTGAAACGGGTCAAAATTGAAGCTTTTGAGTAAGCAAAACTCTGTAAAAATGGCAATTTTGGTCACTCTGAGGGTTTAAAAAGATGTTATTCAACATGAGGCACGATCCAATTGACATTTTGAATCATTTTTGGTACAGTCCAAAAAATCAATTTTCGGATGAAAACGATGACTCCGGACATGTCGAACGATCCCAAAATGGCCAATATGGATGAAATTTTAACATTTAATCTTTTGACTGTAAATTACTGTTGGATGTGAATTATGACTTTGTCAACTAAAATAAGTGTGTTTAAAGTCATTTCTGTGCCTGAAACGGGTCAAAATTGAAGCTTTTGAGTAAGCAAAACTCTGTAAAAATGGCAATTTTGCTCACTCTGAGGGTTTAAAAAGTGGTTATTCAACATGAGGCACGATCCAATTGACATTTTGAATCATTTTTGGTACAGTCCAAAAAATAAATTTTCGGATGAAAAACGATGACTCCGGACATGTCGAACGATCCTAAAATGGTCAATATGGATGAAATGTTAACATTTAATCTTTTGACTCTAAATGACTGTTGGATGTGAATTATGACTTTGTCAACTAAAATAAGTGTGTTTAAAGTCATTTCTGTGCCTGAAATGGTTCAAAATTGAAGCTTTTGAGTAAGCAAAACTCTGTAAAAATGGCAATTTTGGTCACTCTGAGGGTTTAAAAAGATGTTATTCAACATGAGGCACGATCCAATTGACATTTTGAATCATTTTTGGTACAGTCCAAAAAATCAATTTTCGGATGAAAACGATGACTCCGGACATGTCGAACGATCCCAAAATGGCCAATATGGATGAAATTTTAACATTTATTCTTTTGACTGTAAATGACTGTTGGATGTGAATTATGACTTTGTCAACTAAAATAAGTGTGTTTAAAGTAATTTCTGTGCCTGAAACGGGTAAAAATTGAAGCTTTTGAGTAAGCAAAACTCTGTAAAAATGGCAATTTTGGTCACTGTGAGGCTCTAAAAAGTGGTTATTCAACATGAGGCACGATCCAATTGACATTTTGAATCATTTTTGGTACAGTCCAAAAAATCAATTTTCGGATGAAAACGATGACTCCAGACATGTCGAACGATCCCAAAATGGCCAATATGAATGAAATTTTAACATTTAATCTTTTGACTGTAAATGACTGTTGGATGTGAATTATGACTTTGTCAACTAAAATAAGTGTGTTTAAAGTCATTTCTGTGCCTGAAATGGTTCAAAATTGAAGCTTTTGAGTAAGCAAAACTCTGTAAAAATGGCAATTTTGGTAACTCTGAGGGTTTAAAAAGATGTTATTCAACATGAGGCACGATCCAATTGACATTTTGAATCATTTTTGGTACAGTCCAAAAAATCAATTTTCGGATGAAAACGATGACTCCGGACATGTCGAACGATCCCAAAATGGCCAATATGGATGAAATTTTAACATTTATTCTTTTGACTGTAAATGACTGTTGGATGTGAATTATGACTTTGTCAACTAAAATAAGTGTGTTTAAAGTCATTTCTGTGCCTGAAACGGGTAAAAATTGAAGCTTTTGAGTAAGCAAAACTCTGTAAAAATGGCAATTTTGGTCACTGTGAGGCTTTAAAAAGTGGTTATTCAACATGAGGCACGATCCAATTGACATTTTGAATCATTTTTGGTACAGTCCAAAAAATCAATTTTCGGATGAAAACGATGACTCCAGACATGTCGAACGATCCCAAAATGGCCAATATGAATGAAATTTTAACATTTAATCTTTTGACTGTAAATGACTGTTGGATGTGAATTATGACTTTGTCAACTAAAATAAGTGTGTTTAAAGTCATTTCTGTGCCTGAAACGGGTCAAAATTGAAGCTTTTGAGTAAGCAAAACTCTGTAAAAATGGCAATTTTGGTCACTCTGAGGGTTTAAAAAGTGGTTATTCAACATGAGGCACGATCCAATTGACATTTTGAATAATTTTTGGTACAGTCCAAAAAATCAATTTTCGGATGAAAACGATGACTCCAGACATGTCGAACGATCCCAAAATGGCCAATATGAATGAAATTTTAACATTTAATCTTTTGACTGTAAATGACTGTTGGATGTGAATTATGACTTTGTCAACTAAAATAAGTGTGTTTAAAGTCATTTCTGTGCCTGAAACGGGTCAAAATTGAAGCTTTTGAGTAAGCAAAACTCTGTAAAAATGGCAATTTTGGTCACTCTGAGGGTTTAAAAAGTGGTTATTCAACATGAGGCACGATCCAATTGACATTTTGAATAATTTTTGGTACAGTCCAAAAAATCAATTTTCGGATGAAAAATGATGACTCCGGACATGTCGAACGATCCCAAAATGGTCAATATGGATGAAATTTTAACATTTATTCTTTTGACTCTAAATGACTGTTGGATGTGAATTATGACTTTGTCAACTAAAATAAGCGTGTTTAAAGTCATTTCTGTGCCTGAAATGGTTCAAAATTGAAGCTTTTGAGTAAGCAAAACTCTGTAAAAGTGGCAATTTTGGTGACTGTGAGGGTTTAAAAAGTGGTTATTCAACATGAGGCACGATCTAATTGACATTTTGAATCCTTTTTGGTACAGTCCAAAAAATCAATTTTCGGATGAAAAACGATGACTCCGGACATGTCGAACGATCCCAAAATGGTCAATATGGATGAAATTTTAACATTTAATCTTTTGACTGTAAATGACTTGGATGTGAATTATGACTTTGTCAACTAAAATAAGTGTGTTTAAAGTCATTTCTGTGCCTGAAACGGGTCAAAATTGAAGCTTTTGAGTAAGCAAAACTCTGTAAAAATGGCAATTTTGGTCACTCTGAGGGTTTAAAAAGTGGTTATTCAACATGAGGCACGATCCAATTGACATTTTGAATCATTTTTGGTACAGTCCAAAAAATCAATTTTCGGATGAAAAATGATGACTCCGGACATGTCGAACGATCCCAAAATGGTCAATATGGATGAAATTTTAACATTTATTCTTTTGACTCTAAATGACTGTTGGATGTGAATTATGACTTTGTCAACTAAAATAAGTGTGTTTAAGGTCATTTCTGTGCCTGAAACGGGTCAAAATTGAAGCTTTTGAGTAATCAAAACTCTGTAAAAATGGCAATTTTGGTCACTGTGAGGCTTTAAAAAGTGGTTATTCAACATGAGGCACGATCCAATTGACATTTTGAATCATTTTTGGTACAGTCCAAAAAATCAATTTTCGGATGAAAACGATGACTCCAGACATGTCGAACGATCCCAAAATGGCCAATATGAATGAAATTTTAACATTTAATCTTTTGACTGTAAATGACTGTTGGATGTGAATTATGACTTTGTCAACTAAAATAAGTGTGTTTAAAGTCATTTCTGTGCCTGAAACGGGTCGAAATTGAAGCTTTTGAGTAAGCAAAACTCTGTAAAAATGGCAATTTTGGTCACTCTGAGGGTTTAAAAAGTGGTTATTCAACATGAGGCACGATCCAATTGACATTTTGAATAATTTTTGGTACAGTCCAAAAAATCAATTTTCGGATGAAAAATGATGACTCCGGACATGTCGAACGATCCCAAAATGGTCAATATGGATGAAATTTTAACATTTATTCTTTTGACTCTAAATGACTGTTGGATTTGAATTATGACTTTGTCAACTAAAATAAGTGTGTTTAAAGTCATTTCTGTGCCTGAAATGGTTCAAAATTGAAGCTTTTGAGTAAGCAAAACTCTGTAAAAGTGGCAATTTTGGTGACTGTGAGGGTTTAAAAAGTGGTTATTCAACATGAGGCACGATCTAATTGACATTTTGAATCCTTTTTGGTACAGTCCAAAAAATCAATTTTCGGATGAAAAACGATGACTCCGGACATGTCGAACGATCCCAAAATGGTCAATATGGATGAAATTTTAACATTTAATCTTTTGACTCTAAATGACTGTTGGATGTGAATTATGACTTTGTCATCTAAAATAAGTGTGTTTAAAGTCATTTCTGTGCCTGAAACGGGTCAAAATTGAAGCTTTTGAGTAAGCAAAACTCTGTAAAAATGGCAATTTTGGTCACTCTGAGGGTTTAAAAAGATGTTATTCAACATGAGGCACGATCCAATTGACATTTTGAATCATTTTTGGTACAGTCCAAAAAATCAATTTTCGGATGAAAACGATGACTCCGGACATGTCGAACGATCCCAAAATGGCCAATATGGATGAAATTTTAACATTTAATCTTTTGACTGTAAATTACTGTTGGATGTGAATTATGACTTTGTCAACTAAAATAAGTGTGTTTAAAGTCATTTCTGTGCCTGAAACGGGTCAAAATTGAAGCTTTTGAGTAAGCAAAACTCTGTAAAAATGGCAATTTTGCTCACTCTGAGGGTTTAAAAAGTGGTTATTCAACATGAGGCACGATCCAATTGACATTTTGAATCATTTTTGGTACAGTCCAAAAAATAAATTTTCGGATGCAAAAAGAATGACTCCGGACATGTCGAACGATCCTAAAATGGTCAATATGGATGAAATGTTAACATTTAATCTTTTGACTCTAAATGACTGTTGGATGTGAATTATGACTTTGTCAACTAAAATAAGTGTGTTTAAAGTCATTTCTGTGCCTGAAATGGTTTAAAATTGAAGCTTTTGAGTAAGCAAAACTCTGTAAAAATGGCAATTTTGGTCACTCTGAGGGTTTAAAAAGATGTTATTCAACATGAGGCACGATCCAATTGACATTTTGAATCATTTTTGGTACAGTCCAAAAAATCAATTTTCGGATGAAAACGATGACTCCGGACATGTCGAACGATCCCAAAATGGCCAATATGGATGAAATTTTAACATTTAATCTTTTGACTCTAAATGACTGTTGGATGTGAATTATGACTTTGTCAACTAAAATAAGTGTGTTTAAAGTCATTTCTGTGCCTGAAACGGGTCAAAATTGAAGCTTTTGAGTAAGCAAAACTCTGTAAAAATGGCAATTTTGGTCACTCTGAGGGTTTAAAAAGTGGTTATTCAACATGAGGCACGATCCAATTGACATTTTGAATCATTTTTGGTACAGTCCAAAAAATCAATTTTCGGATGAAAAATGATGACTCCGGACATGTCGAACGATCCCAAAATGGTCAATATGGATGAAATTTTAACATTTATTCTTTTGACTCTAAATGACTGTTGGATGTGAATTATGACTTTGTCAACTAAAATAAGTGTGTTTAAGGTCATTTCTGTGCCTGAAACGGGTCAAAATTGAAGCTTTTGAGTAATCAAAACTCTGTAAAAATGGCAATTTTGGTCACTGTGAGGCTTTAAAAAGTGGTTATTCAACATGAGGCACGATCCAATTGACATTTTGAATCATTTTTGGTACAGTCCAAAAAATCAATTTTCGGATGAAAACGATGACTCCAGACATGTCGAACGATCCCAAAATGGCCAATATGAATGAAATTTTAACATTTAATCTTTTGACTGTAAATGACTGTTGGATGTGAATTATGACTTTGTCAACTAAAATAAGTGTGTTTAAAGTCATTTCTGTGCCTGAAACGGGTCAAAATTGAAGCTTTTGAGTAATCAAAACTCTGTAAAAATGGCAATTTTGGTCACTGTGAGGCTTTAAAAAGTGGTTATTCAACATGAGGCACGATCCAATTGACATTTTGAATCATTTTTGGTACAGTCCAAAAAATCAATTTTCGGATGAAAACGATGACTCCAGACATGTCGAACGATCCCAAAATGGTCAATATGGATGAAATTTTAACATTTATTCTTTTGACTCTAAATGACTGTTGGATTTGAATTATGACTTTGTCAACTAAAATAAGTGTGTTTAAAGTCATTTCTGTGCCTGAAATGGTTCAAAATTGAAGCTTTTGAGTAAGCAAAACTCTGTAAAAGTGGCAATTTTGGTGACTGTGAGGGTTTAAAAAGTGGTTATTCAACATGAGGCACGATCTAATTGACATTTTGAATCCTTTTTGGTACAGTCCAAAAAATCAATTTTCGGATGAAAAACGATGACTCCGGACATGTCGAACGATCCCAAAATGGTCAATATGGATGAAATTTTAACATTTAATCTTTTGACTGTAAATGACTGGTGGATGTGAATTATGACTTTTTCAACTAAAATAAGTGTGTTTAAAGTCATTTCTGTGACTCAAAGGGGTCAAAATTGAAGCTTTTGGGTAATCAAAACTCTGTAAAAATGGCAATTTTGGTCACTGTGAGGCTTTAAAAAGTGGTTATTCAACATGAGGCACGATCCAATTGACATTTTGAATCATTTTTGGTACAGTCCAAAAAATCAATTTTCGGATGAAAAACGATGACTCCGGACATGTTGAACGTTCCCAAAATGGTCTATAATGATGAAATTTTAACATTTAATCTTTTGACTCTAAATGACTGTTGGATGTGAATTATGACTTTGCCAACTAAAATAAGTGTGTTTTAAGTCATTTCTGTGCCTCAAAGGGGTCAAAATTGAAGCTTTTGAGTAATCATAACTCTGTAAAAATTGCAATTTTGGTCACTGTGAGGGTTTAAAAAGTGGTTATTCAACATGAGGCACGATCCAATTGACATTTTGAATCATTTTTGGTACAGTCCAAAAAATCAATTTTTGGATGAAAAACGATGACTCCGGACATGTCGAACGATCCCAAAATGGTCAATATGGATGAAATTTTAACATTTAATCTTTTGACTCTAAATGACTGTTGGATGTGAATTATGACTTTGTCATCTAAAATAAGTGTGTTTAAAGTCATTTCTGTGCCTGAAACGGGTCAAAATTGAAGCTTTTGAGTAAGCAAAACTCTGTAAAAATGGCAATTTTGGTCACTCTGAGGGTTTAAAAAGATGTTATTCAACATGAGGCACGATCCAATTGACATTTTGAATCATTTTTGGTACAGTCCAAAAAATCAATTTTCGGATGAAAACGATGACTCCGGACATGTCGAACGATCCCAAAATGGCCAATATGGATGAAATTTTAACATTTAATCTTTTGACTGTAAATTACTGTTGGATGTGAATTATGACTTTGTCAACTAAAATAAGTGTGTTTAAAGTCATTTCTGTGCCTGAAACGGGTCAAAATTGAAGCTTTTGAGTAAGCAAAACTCTGTAAAAATGGCAATTTTGCTCACTCTGAGGGTTTAAAAAGTGGTTATTCAACATGAGGCACGATCCAATTGACATTTTGAATCATTTTTGGTACAGTCCAAAAAATAAATTTTCGGATGAAAAACGATGACTCCGGACATGTCGAACGATCCTAAAATGGTCAATATGGATGAAATGTTAACATTTAATCTTTTGACTCTAAATGACTGTTGGATGTGAATTATGACTTTGTCAACTAAAATAAGTGTGTTTAAAGTCATTTCTGTGCCTGAAATGGTTCAAAATTGAAGCTTTTGAGTAAGCAAAACTCTGTAAAAATGGCAATTTTGGTCACTCTGAGGGTTTAAAAAGATGTTATTCAACATGAGGCACGATCCAATTGACATTTTGAATCATTTTTGGTACAGTCCAAAAAATCAATTTTCGGATGAAAACGATGACTCCGGACATGTCGAACGATCCCAAAATGGCCAATATGGATGAAATTTTAACATTTATTCTTTTGACTGTAAATGACTGTTGGATGTGAATTATGACTTTGTCAACTAAAATAAGTGTGTTTAAAGTAATTTCTGTGCCTGAAACGGGTAAAAATTGAAGCTTTTGAGTAAGCAAAACTCTGTAAAAATGGCAATTTTGGTCACTGTGAGGCTCTAAAAAGTGGTTATTCAACATGAGGCACGATCCAATTGACATTTTGAATCATTTTTGGTACAGTCCAAAAAATCAATTTTCGGATGAAAACGATGACTCCAGACATGTCGAACGATCCCAAAATGGCCAATATGAATGAAATTTTAACATTTAATCTTTTGACTGTAAATGACTGTTGGATGTGAATTATGACTTTGTCAACTAAAATAAGTGTGTTTAAAGTCATTTCTGTGCCTGAAATGGTTCAAAATTGAAGCTTTTGAGTAAGCAAAACTCTGTAAAAATGGCAATTTTGGTAACTCTGAGGGTTTAAAAAGATGTTATTCAACATGAGGCACGATCCAATTGACATTTTGAATCATTTTTGGTACAGTCCAAAAAATCAATTTTCGGATGAAAACGATGACTCCGGACATGTCGAACGATCCCAAAATGGCCAATATGGATGAAATTTTAACATTTATTCTTTTGACTGTAAATGACTGTTGGATGTGAATTATGACTTTGTCAACTAAAATAAGTGTGTTTAAAGTCATTTCTGTGCCTGAAACGGGTAAAAATTGAAGCTTTTGAGTAAGCAAAACTCTGTAAAAATGGCAATTTTGGTCACTGTGAGGCTTTAAAAAGTGGTTATTCAACATGAGGCACGATCCAATTGACATTTTGAATCATTTTTGGTACAGTCCAAAAAATCAATTTTCGGATGAAAACGATGACTCCAGACATGTCGAACGATCCCAAAATGGCCAATATGAATGAAATTTTAACATTTAATCTTTTGACTGTAAATGACTGTTGGATGTGAATTATGACTTTGTCAACTAAAATAAGTGTGTTTAAAGTCATTTCTGTGCCTGAAACGGGTCAAAATTGAAGCTTTTGAGTAAGCAAAACTCTGTAAAAATGGCAATTTTGGTCACTCTGAGGGTTTAAAAAGTGGTTATTCAACATGAGGCACGATCCAATTGACATTTTGAATAATTTTTGGTACAGTCCAAAAAATCAATTTTCGGATGAAAACGATGACTCCAGACATGTCGAACGATCCCAAAATGGCCAATATGAATGAAATTTTAACATTTAATCTTTTGACTGTAAATGACTGTTGGATGTGAATTATGACTTTGTCAACTAAAATAAGTGTGTTTAAAGTCATTTCTGTGCCTGAAACGGGTCAAAATTGAAGCTTTTGAGTAAGCAAAACTCTGTAAAAATGGCAATTTTGGTCACTCTGAGGGTTTAAAAAGTGGTTATTCAACATGAGGCACGATCCAATTGACATTTTGAATAATTTTTGGTACAGTCCAAAAAATCAATTTTCGGATGAAAAATGATGACTCCGGACATGTCGAACGATCCCAAAATGGTCAATATGGATGAAATTTTAACATTTATTCTTTTGACTCTAAATGACTGTTGGATGTGAATTATGACTTTGTCAACTAAAATAAGCGTGTTTAAAGTCATTTCTGTGCCTGAAATGGTTCAAAATTGAAGCTTTTGAGTAAGCAAAACTCTGTAAAAGTGGCAATTTTGGTGACTGTGAGGGTTTAAAAAGTGGTTATTCAACATGAGGCACGATCTAATTGACATTTTGAATCCTTTTTGGTACAGTCCAAAAAATCAATTTTCGGATGAAAAACGATGACTCCGGACATGTCGAACGATCCCAAAATGGTCAATATGGATAAAATTTTAACATTTAATCTTTTGACTGTAAATGACTGGTGGATGTGAATTATGACTTTTTCAACTAAAATAAGTGTGTTTAAAGTCATTTCTGTGACTCAAAGGGGTCAAAATTGAAGCTTTTGGGTAATCAAAACTCTGTAAAAATGGCAATTTTGGTCACTGTGAGGCTTTAAAAAGTGGTTATTCAACATGAGGCACGATCCAATTGACATTTTGAATTATTTTTGGTACAGTCCAAAAAATCAATTTTCGGATGAAAAACGATGACTCCGGACATGTTGAACGTTCCCAAAATGGTCTATAATGATGAAATTTTAACATTTAATCTTTTGACTCTAAATGACTGTTGGATGTGAATTATGACTTTGTCAACTAAAATAAGTGTGTTTAAAGTCATTTCTGTGCCTGAAACGGGTCAAAATTGAAGCTTTTGAGTAAGCAAAACTCTGTAAAAATGGCAATTTTGGTCACTCTGAGGGTTTAAAAAGTGGTTATTCAACATGAGGCACGATCCAATTGACATTTTGAATCATTTTTGGTACAGTCCAAAAAATCAATTTTCGGATGAAAAATGATGACTCCGGACATGTCGAACGATCCCAAAATGGTCAATATGGATGAAATTTTAACATTTATTCTTTTGACTCTAAATGACTGTTGGATGTGAATTATGACTTTGTCAACTAAAATAAGCGTGTTTAAAGTCATTTCTGTGCCTGAAATGGTTCAAAATTGAAGCTTTTGAGTAAGCAAAACTCTGTAAAAGTGGCAATTTTGGTGACTGTGAGGGTTTAAAAAGTGGTTATTCAACATGAGGCACGATCTAATTGACATTTTGAATCCTTTTTGGTACAGTCCAAAAAATCAATTTTCGGATAAAAAACGATGACTCCGGACATGTCGAACGATCCCAAAATGGTCAATATGGATAAAATTTTAACATTTAATCTTTTGACTGTAAATGACTGGTGGATGTGAATTATGACTTTTTCAACTAAAATAAGTGTGTTTAAAGTCATTTCTGTGACTCAAAGGGGTCAAAATTGAAGCTTTTGGGTAATCAAAACTCTGTAAAAATGGCAATTTTGGTCACTGTGAGGCTTTAAAAAGTGGTTATTCAACATGAGGCACGATCCAATTGACATTTTGAATTATTTTTGGTACAGTCCAAAAAATCAATTTTCGGATGAAAAACGATGACTCCGGACATGTTGAACGTTCCCAAAATGGTCTATAATGATGAAATTTTAACATTTAATCTTTTGACTCTAAATGACTGTTGGATGTGAATTATGACTTTGTCAACTAAAATAAGTGTGTTTAAAGTCATTTCTGTGCCTGAAACGGGTCAAAATTGAAGCTTTTGAGTAAGCAAAACTCTGTAAAAATGGCAATTTTGGTCACTCTGAGGGTTTAAAAAGTGGTTATTCAACATGAGGCACGATCCAATTGACATTTTGAATCATTTTTGGTACAGTCCAAAAAATCAATTTTCGGATGAAAAATGATGACTCCGGACATGTCGAACGATCCCAAAATGGTCAATATGGATGAAATTTTAACATTTATTCTTTTGACTCTAAATGACTGTTGGATGTGAATTATGACTTTGTCAACTAAAATAAGTGTGTTTAAGGTCATTTCTGTGCCTGAAACGGGTCAAAATTGAAGCTTTTGAGTAATCAAAACTCTGTAAAAATGGCAATTTTGGTCACTGTGAGGCTTTAAAAAGTGGTTATTCAACATGAGGCACGATCCAATTGACATTTTGAATCATTTTTGGTACAGTCCAAAAAATCAATTTTCGGATGAAAACGATGACTCCAGACATGTCGAACGATCCCAAAATGGCCAATATGAATGAAATTTTAACATTTAATCTTTTGACTGTAAATGACTGTTGGATGTGAATTATGACTTTGTCAACTAAAATAAGTGTGTTTAAAGTCATTTCTGTGCCTGAAACGGGTCAAAATTGAAGCTTTTGAGTAAGCAAAACTCTGTAAAAATGGCAATTTTGGTCACTCTGAGGGTTTAAAAAGTGGTTATTCAACATGAGGCACGATCCAATTGACATTTTGAATAATTTTTGGTACAGTCCAAAAAATCAATTTTCGGATGAAAAATGATGACTCCGGACATGTCGAACGATCCCAAAATGGTCAATTTGGATGAAATTTTAACATTTATTCTTTTGACTCTAAATGACTGTTGGATGTGAATTATGACTTTGTCAACTAAAATAAGTGTGTTTAAAGTCATTTCTGTGCCTGAAATGGTTCAAAATTGAAGCTTTTGAGTAAGCAAAACTCTGTAAAAGTGGCAATTTTGGTGACTGTGAGGGTTTAAAAAGTGGTTATTCAACATGAGGCACGATCTAATTGACATTTTGAATCCTTTTTGGTACAGTCCAAAAAATCAATTTTCGGATGAAAAACGATGACTCCGGACATGTCGAACGATCCCAAAATGGTCAATATGGATGAAATTTTAACATTTAATCTTTTGACTGTAAATGACTGGTGGATGTGAATTATGACTTTTTCAACTAAAATAAGTGTGTTTAAAGTCATTTCTGTGACTCAAAGGGGTCAAAATTGAAGCTTTTGGGTAATCAAAACTCTGTAAAAATGGCAATTTTGGTCACTGTGAGGCTTTAAAAAGTGGTTATTCAACATGAGGCACGATCCAATTGACATTTTGAATCATTTTTGGTACAGTCCAAAAAATCAATTTTCGGATGAAAACGATGACTCCGGACATGTCGAACGATCCCAAAATGGCCAATATGGATGAAATTTTAACATTTAATCTTTTGACTCTAAATTACTGTTGGATGTGAATTATGACTTTGTCAACTAAAATAAGTGTGTTTAAAGTCATTTCTGTGCCTGAAACGGGTCAAAATTGAAGCTTTTGAGTAAGCAAAACTCTGTAAAAATGGCAATTTTGCTCACTCTGAGGGTTTAAAAAGTGGTTATTCAACATGAGGCACGATCCAATTGACATTTTGAATCATTTTTGGTACAGTCCAAAAAATAAATTTTCGGATGAAAAACGATGACTCCGGACATGTCGAACGATCCTAAAATGGTCAATATGGATGAAATGTTAACATTTAATCTTTTGACTCTAAATGACTGTTGGATGTGAATTATGACTTTGTCAACTAAAATAAGTGTGTTTAAAGTCATTTCTGTGCCTGAAATGGTTCAAAATTGAAGCTTTTGAGTAAGCAAAACTCTGTAAAAATGGCAATTTTGGTCACTCTGAGGGTTTAAAAAGATGTTATTCAACATGAGGCACGATCCAATTGACATTTTGAATCATTTTTGGTACAGTCCAAAAAATCAATTTTCGGATGAAAACGAAGACTCCGGACATGTCGAACGATCCCAAAATGGCCAATATGGATGAAATTTTAACATTTATTCTTTTGACTGTAAATGACTGTTGGATGTGAATTATGACTTTGTCAACTAAAATAAGTGTGTTTAAAGTCATTTCTGTGCCTGAAACGGGTCAAAATTGAAGCTTTTGAGTAAGCAAAACTCTGTAAAAATGGCAATTTTGGTCACTCTGAGGGTTTAAAAAGTGGTTATTCAACATGAGGCACGATCCAATTGACATTTTGAATAATTTTTGGTACAGTCCAAAAAATCAATTTTCGGATGAAAAATGATGACTCCGGACATGTCGAACGATCCCAAAATGGTCAATATGGATGAAATTTTAACATTTATTCTTTTGACTCTAAATGACTGTTGGATGTGAATTATGACTTTGTCAACTAAAATAAGTGTGTTTAAAGTCATTTCTGTGCCTGAAATGGTTCAAAATTGAAGCTTTTGAGTAAGCAAAACTCTGTAAAAGTGGCAATTTTGGTGACTGTGAGGGTTTAAAAAGTGGTTATTCAACATGAGGCACGATCTAATTGACATTTTGAATCCTTTTTGGTACAGTCCAAAAAATCAATTTTCGGATGAAAAACGATGACTCCGGACATGTCGAACGATCCCAAAATGGTCAATATGGATAAAATTTTAACATTTAATCTTTTGACTGTAAATGACTGGTGGATGTGAATTATGACTTTTTCAACTAAAATAAGTGTGTTTAAAGTCATTTCTGTGACTCAAAGGGGTCAAAATTGAAGCTTTTGGGTAATCAAAACTCTGTAAAAATGGCAATTTTGGTCACTGTGAGGCTTTAAAAAGTGGTTATTCAACATGAGGCACGATCCAATTGACATTTTGAATCATTTTTGGTACAGTCCAAAAAATCAATTTTCGGATGAAAAACGATGACTCCGGACATGTTGAACGTTCCCAAAATGGTCTATAATGATGAAATTTTAACATTTAATCTTTTGACTCTAAATGACTGTTGGATGTGAATTATGACTTTGTCAACTAAAATAAGTGTGTTTTAAGTCATTTCTGTGCCTCAAAGGGGTCAAAATTGAAGCTTTTGAGTAATCATAACTCTGTAAAAATTGCAATTTTGGTCACTGTGAGGGTTTAAAAAGTGGTTATTCAACATGAGGCACGATCCAATTGACATTTTGAATCATTTTTGGTACAGTCCAAAAAATCAATTTTCGGATGAAAAACGATGACTCCGGACATGTCGAACGATCCCAAAATGGTCAATATGGATAAAATTTTAACATTTAATCTTTTGACTGTAAATGACTGTTGGATGTGAATTATGACTTTGTCAACTAAAATAAGTGTGTTTAAAGTCATTTCTGTGCCTGAAACGGGTCAAAATTGAAGCTTTTGAGTAAGCAAAACTCTGTAAAAATGGCAATTTTGCTCACTCTGAGGGTTTAAAAAGTGGTTATTCAACATGAGGCACAATCCAATTGACATTTTGAATCATTTTTGGTACAGTCCAAAAAATCAATTTTCGGATGAAAAACGATGACTCCGGACATGTCGAACGATCCCAAAATGGTCAATATGGATGAAATTTTAACATTTAATCTTTTGACTGTAAATGACTTGGATGTGAATTATGACTTTGTCAACTAAAATAAGTGTGTTTAAAGTCATTTCTGTGCCTGAAACGGGTCAAAATTGAAGCTTTTGAGTAAGCAAAACTCTGTAAAAATGGCAATTTTGGTCACTCTGAGGGTTTAAAAAGTGGTTATTCAACATGAGGCACGATCCAATTGACATTTTGAATCATTTTTGGTACAGTCCAAAAAATCAATTTTCGGATGAAAAATGATGACTCCGGACATGTCGAACGATCCCAAAATGGTCAATATGGATGAAATTTTAACATTTATTCTTTTGACTCTAAATGACTGTTGGATGTGAATTATGAACTTTGTCAACTAAAATAAGTGTGTTTAAGGTCATTTCTGTGCCTGAAACGGGTCAAAATTGAAGCTTTTGAGTAATCAAAACTCTGTAAAAATGGCAATTTTGGTCACTGTGAGGCTTTAAAAAGTGGTTATTCAACATGAGGCACGATCCAATTGACATTTTGAATCATTTTTGGTACAGTCCAAAAAATCAATTTTCGGATGAAAACGATGACTCCAGACATGTCGAACGATCCCAAAATGGCCAATATGAATGAAATTTTAACATTTAATCTTTTGACTGTAAATGACTGTTGGATGTGAATTATGACTTTGTCAACTAAAATAAGTGTGTTTAAAGTCATTTCTGTGCCTGAAACGGGTCGAAATTGAAGCTTTTGAGTAAGCAAAACTCTGTAAAAATGGCAATTTTGGTCACTCTGAGGGTTTAAAAAGTGGTTATTCAACATGAGGCACGATCCAATTGACATTTTGAATAATTTTTGGTACAGTCCAAAAAATCAATTTTCGGATGAAAAATGATGACTCCGGACATGTCGAACGATCCCAAAATGGTCAATATGGATGAAATTTTAACATTTATTCTTTTGACTCTAAATGACTGTTGGATTTGAATTATGACTTTGTCAACTAAAATAAGTGTGTTTAAAGTCATTTCTGTGCCTGAAATGGTTCAAAATTGAAGCTTTTGAGTAAGCAAAACTCTGTAAAAGTGGCAATTTTGGTGACTGTGAGGGTTTAAAAAGTGGTTATTCAACATGAGGCACGATCTAATTGACATTTTGAATCCTTTTTGGTACAGTCCAAAAAATCAATTTTCGGATGAAAAACGATGACTCCGGACATGTCGAACGATCCCAAAATGGTCAATATGGATGAAATTTTAACATTTAATCTTTTGACTCTAAATGACTGTTGGATGTGAATTATGACTTTGTCATCTAAAATAAGTGTGTTTAAAGTCATTTCTGTGCCTGAAACGGGTCAAAATTGAAGCTTTTGAGTAAGCAAAACTCTGTAAAAATGGCAATTTTGGTCACTCTGAGGGTTTAAAAAGATGTTATTCAACATGAGGCACGATCCAATTGACATTTTGAATCATTTTTGGTACAGTCCAAAAAATCAATTTTCGGATGAAAACGATGACTCCGGACATGTCGAACGATCCCAAAATGGCCAATATGGATGAAATTTTAACATTTAATCTTTTGACTGTAAATTACTGTTGGATGTGAATTATGACTTTGTCAACTAAAATAAG
Source organism: Lissotriton vulgaris (assembly GCF_964263255.1). NCBI lineage: Eukaryota > Metazoa > Chordata > Amphibia > Caudata > Salamandridae > Lissotriton > Lissotriton vulgaris. The sequence goes on from NW_028246940.1 coordinate 1,916,628, forward strand.
TGTGTTTAAAGTCATTTCTGTGCCTGAAACGGGTCAAAATTGAAGCTTTTGAGTAAGCAAAACTCTGTAAAAATGGCAATTTTGCTCACTCTGAGGGTTTAAAAAGTGGTTATTCAACATGAGGCACGATCCAATTGACATTTTGAATCATTTTTGGTACAGTCCAAAAAATAAATTTTCGGATGCAAAAAGAATGACTCCGGACATGTCGAACGATCCTAAAATGGTCAATATGGATGAAATGTTAACATTTAATCTTTTGACTCTAAATGACTGTTGGATGTGAATTATGACTTTGTCAACTAAAATAAGTGTGTTTAAAGTCATTTCTGTGCCTGAAATGGTTTAAAATTGAAGCTTTTGAGTAAGCAAAACTCTGTAAAAATGGCAATTTTGGTCACTCTGAGGGTTTAAAAAGATGTTATTCAACATGAGGCACGATCCAATTGACATTTTGAATCATTTTTGGTACAGTCCAAAAAATCAATTTTCGGATGAAAACGATGACTCCGGACATGTCGAACGATCCCAAAATGGCCAATATGGATGAAATTTTAACATTTAATCTTTTGACTCTAAATGACTGTTGGATGTGAATTATGACTTTGTCAACTAAAATAAGTGTGTTTAAAGTCATTTCTGTGCCTGAAACGGGTCAAAATTGAAGCTTTTGAGTAAGCAAAACTCTGTAAAAATGGCAATTTTGGTCACTCTGAGGGTTTAAAAAGTGGTTATTCAACATGAGGCACGATCCAATTGACATTTTGAATCATTTTTGGTACAGTCCAAAAAATCAATTTTCGGATGAAAAATGATGACTCCGGACATGTCGAACGATCCCAAAATGGTCAATATGGATGAAATTTTAACATTTATTCTTTTGACTCTAAATGACTGTTGGATGTGAATTATGACTTTGTCAACTAAAATAAGTGTGTTTAAGGTCATTTCTGTGCCTGAAACGGGTCAAAATTGAAGCTTTTGAGTAATCAAAACTCTGTAAAAATGGCAATTTTGGTCACTGTGAGGCTTTAAAAAGTGGTTATTCAACATGAGGCACGATCCAATTGACATTTTGAATCATTTTTGGTACAGTCCAAAAAATCAATTTTCGGATGAAAACGATGACTCCAGACATGTCGAACGATCCCAAAATGGCCAATATGAATGAAATTTTAACATTTAATCTTTTGACTGTAAATGACTGTTGGATGTGAATTATGACTTTGTCAACTAAAATAAGTGTGTTTAAAGTCATTTCTGTGCCTGAAACGGGTCAAAATTGAAGCTTTTGAGTAATCAAAACTCTGTAAAAATGGCAATTTTGGTCACTGTGAGGCTTTAAAAAGTGGTTATTCAACATGAGGCACGATCCAATTGACATTTTGAATCATTTTTGGTACAGTCCAAAAAATCAATTTTCGGATGAAAACGATGACTCCAGACATGTCGAACGATCCCAAAATGGTCAATATGGATGAAATTTTAACATTTATTCTTTTGACTCTAAATGACTGTTGGATTTGAATTATGACTTTGTCAACTAAAATAAGTGTGTTTAAAGTCATTTCTGTGCCTGAAATGGTTCAAAATTGAAGCTTTTGAGTAAGCAAAACTCTGTAAAAGTGGCAATTTTGGTGACTGTGAGGGTTTAAAAAGTGGTTATTCAACATGAGGCACGATCTAATTGACATTTTGAATCCTTTTTGGTACAGTCCAAAAAATCAATTTTCGGATGAAAAACGATGACTCCGGACATGTCGAACGATCCCAAAATGGTCAATATGGATGAAATTTTAACATTTAATCTTTTGACTGTAAATGACTGGTGGATGTGAATTATGACTTTTTCAACTAAAATAAGTGTGTTTAAAGTCATTTCTGTGACTCAAAGGGGTCAAAATTGAAGCTTTTGGGTAATCAAAACTCTGTAAAAATGGCAATTTTGGTCACTGTGAGGCTTTAAAAAGTGGTTATTCAACATGAGGCACGATCCAATTGACATTTTGAATCATTTTTGGTACAGTCCAAAAAATCAATTTTCGGATGAAAAACGATGACTCCGGACATGTTGAACGTTCCCAAAATGGTCTATAATGATGAAATTTTAACATTTAATCTTTTGACTCTAAATGACTGTTGGATGTGAATTATGACTTTGCCAACAAAAATAAGTGTGTTTTAAGTCATTTCTGTGCCTCAAAGGGGTCAAAATTGAAGCTTTTGAGTAATCATAACTCTGTAAAAATTGCAATTTTGGTCACTGTGAGGGTTTAAAAAGTGGTTATTCAACATGAGGCACGATCCAATTGACATTTTGAATCATTTTTGGTACAGTCCAAAAAATCAATTTTTGGATGAAAAACGATGACTCCGGACATGTCGAACGATCCCAAAATGGTCAATATGGATGAAATTTTAACATTTAATCTTTTGACTCTAAATGACTGTTGGATGTGAATTATGACTTTGTCATCTAAAATAAGTGTGTTTAAAGTCATTTCTGTGCCTGAAACGGGTCAAAATTGAAGCTTTTGAGTAAGCAAAACTCTGTAAAAATGGCAATTTTGGTCACTCTGAGGGTTTAAAAAGATGTTATTCAACATGAGGCACGATCCAATTGACATTTTGAATCATTTTTGGTACAGTCCAAAAAATCAATTTTCGGATGAAAACGATGACTCCGGACATGTCGAACGATCCCAAAATGGCCAATATGGATGAAATTTTAACATTTAATCTTTTGACTGTAAATTACTGTTGGATGTGAATTATGACTTTGTCAACTAAAATAAGTGTGTTTAAAGTCATTTCTGTGCCTGAAACGGGTCAAAATTGAAGCTTTTGAGTAAGCAAAACTCTGTAAAAATGGCAATTTTGCTCACTCTGAGGGTTTAAAAAGTGGTTATTCAACATGAGGCACGATCCAATTGACATTTTGAATCATTTTTGGTACAGTCCAAAAAATAAATTTTCGGATGAAAAACGATGACTCCGGACATGTCGAACGATCCTAAAATGGTCAATATGGATGAAATGTTAACATTTAATCTTTTGACTCTAAATGACTGTTGGATGTGAATTATGACTTTGTCAACTAAAATAAGTGTGTTTAAAGTCATTTCTGTGCCTGAAATGGTTCAAAATTGAAGCTTTTGAGTAAGCAAAACTCTGTAAAAATGGCAATTTTGGTCACTCTGAGGGTTTAAAAAGATGTTATTCAACATGAGGCACGATCCAATTGACATTTTGAATCATTTTTGGTACAGTCCAAAAAATCAATTTTCGGATGAAAACGATGACTCCGGACATGTCGAACGATCCCAAAATGGCCAATATGGATGAAATTTTAACATTTATTCTTTTGACTGTAAATGACTGTTGGATGTGAATTATGACTTTGTCAACTAAAATAAGTGTGTTTAAAGTAATTTCTGTGCCTGAAACGGGTAAAAATTGAAGCTTTTGAGTAAGCAAAACTCTGTAAAAATGGCAATTTTGGTCACTGTGAGGCTTTAAAAAGATGTTATTCAACATGAGGCACGATCCAATTGACATTTTGAATCATTTTTGGTACAGTCCAAAAAATCAATTTTCGGATGAAAACGATGACTCCGGACATGTCGAACGATCCCAAAATGGCCAATATGGATGAAATTTTAACATTTATTCTTTTGACTGTAAATGACTGTTGGATGTGAATTATGACTTTGTCAACTAAAATAAGTGTGTTTAAAGTAATTTCTGTGCCTGAAACGGGTAAAAATTGAAGCTTTTGAGTAAGCAAAACTCTGTAAAAATGGCAATTTTGGTCACTGTGAGGCTTTAAAAAGTGGTTATTCAACATGAGGCACGATCCAATTGACATTTTGAATCATTTTTGGTACAGTCCAAAAAATCAATTTTCGGATGAAAACGATGACTCCAGACATGTCGAACGATCCCAAAATGGCCAATATGAATGAAATTTTAACATTTAATCTTTTGACTGTAAATGACTGTTGGATGTGAATTATGACTTTGTCAACTAAAATAAGTGTGTTTAAAGTCATTTCTGTGCCTGAAATGGTTCAAAATTGAAGCTTTTGAGTAAGCAAAACTCTGTAAAAATGGCAATTTTGGTAACTCTGAGGGTTTAAAAAGATGTTATTCAACATGAGGCACGATCCAATTGACATTTTGAATCATTTTTGGTACAGTCCAAAAAATCAATTTTCGGATGAAAACGATGACTCCGGACATGTCGAACGATCCCAAAATGGCCAATATGGATGAAATTTTAACATTTATTCTTTTGACTGTAAATGACTGTTGGATGTGAATTATGACTTTGTCAACTAAAATAAGTGTGTTTAAAGTCATTTCTGTGCCTGAAACGGGTAAAAATTGAAGCTTTTGAGTAAGCAAAACTCTGTAAAAATGGCAATTTTGGTCACTGTGAGGCTTTAAAAAGTGGTTATTCAACATGAGGCACGATCCAATTGACATTTTGAATCATTTTTGGTACAGTCCAAAAAATCAATTTTCGGATGAAAACGATGACTCCAGACATGTCGAACGATCCCAAAATGGCCAATATGAATGAAATTTTAACATTTAATCTTTTGACTGTAAATGACTGTTGGATGTGAATTATGACTTTGTCAACTAAAATAAGTGTGTTTAAAGTCATTTCTGTGCCTGAAACGGGTCAAAATTGAAGCTTTTGAGTAAGCAAAACTCTGTAAAAATGGCAATTTTGGTCACTCTGAGGGTTTAAAAAGTGGTTATTCAACATGAGGCACGATCCAATTGACATTTTGAATAATTTTTGGTACAGTCCAAAAAATCAATTTTCGGATGAAAACGATGACTCCAGACATGTCGAACGATCCCAAAATGGCCAATATGAATGAAATTTTAACATTTAATCTTTTGACTGTAAATGACTGTTGGATGTGAATTATGACTTTGTCAACTAAAATAAGTGTGTTTAAAGTCATTTCTGTGCCTGAAACGGGTCAAAATTGAAGCTTTTGAGTAAGCAAAACTCTGTAAAAATGGCAATTTTGGTCACTCTGAGGGTTTAAAAAGTGGTTATTCAACATGAGGCACGATCCAATTGACATTTTGAATAATTTTTGGTACAGTCCAAAAAATCAATTTTCGGATGAAAAATGATGACTCCGGACATGTCGAACGATCCCAAAATGGTCAATATGGATGAAATTTTAACATTTATTCTTTTGACTCTAAATGACTGTTGGATGTGAATTATGACTTTGTCAACTAAAATAAGCGTGTTTAAAGTCATTTCTGTGCCTGAAATGGTTCAAAATTGAAGCTTTTGAGTAAGCAAAACTCTGTAAAAGTGGCAATTTTGGTGACTGTGAGGGTTTAAAAAGTGGTTATTCAACATGAGGCACGATCTAATTGACATTTTGAATCCTTTTTGGTACAGTCCAAAAAATCAATTTTCGGATGAAAAACGATGACTCCGGACATGTCGAACGATCCCAAAATGGTCAATATGGATAAAATTTTAACATTTAATCTTTTGACTGTAAATGACTGGTGGATGTGAATTATGACTTTTTCAACTAAAATAAGTGTGTTTAAAGTCATTTCTGTGACTCAAAGGGGTCAAAATTGAAGCTTTTGGGTAATCAAAACTCTGTAAAAATGGCAATTTTGGTCACTGTGAGGCTTTAAAAAGTGGTTATTCAACATGAGGCACGATCCAATTGACATTTTGAATTATTTTTGGTACAGTCCAAAAAATCAATTTTCGGATGAAAAACGATGACTCCGGACATGTTGAACGTTCCCAAAATGGTCTATAATGATGAAATTTTAACATTTAATTTTGACTCTAAATGACTGTTGGATGTGAATTATGACTTTGTCAACTAAAAATAAGTGTGTTTAAAGTCAATTTCTGTGCCTGAAACGGGTCAAAATTGAAGCTTTTGAGTAAGCAAAACTCTGTAAAAATGGCAATTTTGGTCACTCTGAGGGTTTAAAAAGTGGTTATTCAACATGAGGCACGATCCAATTGACATTTTGAATCATTTTTGGTACAGTCCAAAAAATCAATTTTCGGATGAAAAATGATGACTCCGGACATGTCGAACGATCCCAAAATGGTCAATATGGATGAAATTTTAACATTTATTCTTTTGACTCTAAATGACTGTTGGATGTGAATTATGACTTTGTCAACTAAAATAAGTGTGTTTAAGGTCATTTCTGTGCCTGAAACGGGTCAAAATTGAAGCTTTTGAGTAATCAAAACTCTGTAAAAATGGCAATTTTGGTCACTGTGAGGCTTTAAAAAGTGGTTATTCAACATGAGGCACGATCCAATTGACATTTTGAATCATTTTTGGTACAGTCCAAAAAATCAATTTTCGGATGAAAACGATGACTCCAGACATGTCGAACGATCCCAAAATGGCCAATATGAATGAAATTTTAACATTTAATCTTTTGACTGTAAATGACTGTTGGATGTGAATTATGACTTTGTCAACTAAAATAAGTGTGTTTAAAGTCATTTCTGTGCCTGAAACGGGTCAAAATTGAAGCTTTTGAGTAAGCAAAACTCTGTAAAAATGGCAATTTTGGTCACTCTGAGGGTTTAAAAAGTGGTTATTCAACATGAGGCACGATCCAATTGACATTTTGAATAATTTTTGGTACAGTCCAAAAAATCAATTTTCGGATGAAAAATGATGACTCCGGACATGTCGAACGATCCCAAAATGGTCAATTTGGATGAAATTTTAACATTTATTCTTTTGACTCTAAATGACTGTTGGATGTGAATTATGACTTTGTCAACTAAAATAAGTGTGTTTAAAGTCATTTCTGTGCCTGAAATGGTTCAAAATTGAAGCTTTTGAGTAAGCAAAACTCTGTAAAAGTGGCAATTTTGGTGACTGTGAGGGTTTAAAAAGTGGTTATTCAACATGAGGCACGATCTAATTGACATTTTGAATCCTTTTTGGTACAGTCCAAAAAATCAATTTTCGGATGAAAAACGATGACTCCGGACATGTCGAACGATCCCAAAATGGTCAATATGGATGAAATTTTAACATTTAATCTTTTGACTGTAAATGACTGGTGGATGTGAATTATGACTTTTTCAACTAAAATAAGTGTGTTTAAAGTCATTTCTGTGACTCAAAGGGGTCAAAATTGAAGCTTTTGGGTAATCAAAACTCTGTAAAAATGGCAATTTTGGTCACTGTGAGGCTTTAAAAAGTGGTTATTCAACATGAGGCACGATCCAATTGACATTTTGAATCATTTTTGGTACAGTCCAAAAAATCAATTTTCGGATGAAAAACGATGACTCCGGACATGTTGAACGTTCCCAAAATGGTCTATAATGATGAAATTTTAACATTTAATCTTTTGACTCTAAATGACTGTTGGATGTGAATTATGACTTTGTCAACTAAAATAAGTGTGTTTTAAGTCATTTCTGTGGCTCAAAGGGGTCAAAATTGAAGCTTTTGAGTAATCATAACTCTGTAAAAATGGCAATTTTGGTCACTCTGATGGTTTAAAAAGATGTTATTCAACATGAGGCACGATCCAATTGACATTTTGAATCATTTTTGGTACAGTCCAAAAAATCAATTTTCGGATGAAAACGATGACTCCGGACATGTCGAACGATCCCAAAATGGCCAATATGGATGAAATTTTAACATTTAATCTTTTGACTGTAAATTACTGTTGGATGTGAATTATGACTTTGTCAACTAAAATAAGTGTGTTTAAAGTCATTTCTGTGCCTGAAACGGGTCAAAATTGAAGCTTTTGAGTAAGCAAAACTCTGTAAAAATGGCAATTTTGCTCACTCTGAGGGTTTAAAAAGTGGTTATTCAACATGAGGCACGATCCAATTGACATTTTGAATCATTTTTGGTACAGTCCAAAAAATAAATTTTCGGATGAAAAACGATGACTCCGGACATGTCGAACGATCCTAAAATGGTCAATATGGATGAAATGTTAACATTTAATCTTTTGACTCTAAATGACTGTTGGATGTGAATTATGACTTTGTCAACTAAAATAAGTGTGTTTAAAGTCATTTCTGTGCCTGAAATGGTTCAAAATTGAAGCTTTTGAGTAAGCAAAACTCTGTAAAAATGGCAATTTTGGTCACTCTGAGGGTTTAAAAAGATGTTATTCAACATGAGGCACGATCCAATTGACATTTTGAATCATTTTTGGTACAGTCCAAAAAATCAATTTTCGGATGAAAACGAAGACTCCGGACATGTCGAACGATCCCAAAATGGCCAATATGGATGAAATTTTAACATTTATTCTTTTGACTGTAAATGACTGTTGGATGTGAATTATGACTTTGTCAACTAAAATAAGTGTGTTTAAAGTCATTTCTGTGCCTGAAACGGGTAAAAATTGAAGCTTTTGAGTAAGCAAAACTCTGTAAAAATGGCAATTTTGGTCACTCTGAGGGTTTAAAAAGTGGTTATTCAACATGAGGCACGATCCAATTGACATTTTGAATCATTTTTGGTACAGTCCAAAAAATCAATTTTCGGATGAAAAACGATGACTCCGGACATGTCGAACGATTCCAAAATGGTCAATATGGATGAAATTTTAACATTTAATCTTTTGACTGTAAATGACTGTTGGATGTGAATTATGACTTTGTCAACTAAAATAAGTGTGTTTAAAGTCATTTCTGTGCCTGAAACGGGTCAAAATTGAAGCTTTTGAGTAAGCAAAACTCTGTAAAAATGGCAATTTTGGTCACTCTGAGGGTTTAAAAAGTGGTTATTCAACATGAGGCACGATCCAATTGACATTTTGAATCATTTTTGGTACAGTCCAAAAAATCAATTTTCGGATGAAAAATGATGACTCCGGACATGTCGAACGATCCCAAAATGGTCAATATGGATGAAATTTTAACATTTATTCTTTTGACTCTAAATGACTGTTGGATGTGAATTATGACTTTGTCAACTAAAATAAGTGTGTTTAAGGTCATTTCTGTGCCTGAAACGGGTCAAAATTGAAGCTTTTGAGTAATCAATACTCTGTAAAAATGGCAATTTTGGTCACTGTGAGGCTTTAAAAAGTGGTTATTCAACATGAGGCACGATCCAATTGACATTTTGAATCATTTTTGGTACAGTCCAAAAAATCAATTTTCGGATGAAAACGATGACTCCAGACATGTCGAACGATCCCAAAATGGCCAATATGAATGAAATTTTAACATTTAATCTTTTGACTGTAAATGACTGTTGGATGTGAATTATGACTTTGTCAACTAAAATAAGTGTGTTTAAAGTCATTTCTGTGCCTGAAACGGGTCAAAATTGAAGCTTTTGAGTAAGCAAAACTCTGTAAAAATGGCAATTTTGGTCACTCTGAGGGTTTAAAAAGTGGTTATTCAACATGAGGCACGATCCAATTGACATTTTGAATAATTTTTGGTACAGTCCAAAAAATCAATTTTCGGATGAAAAATGATGACTCCGGACATGTCGAACGATCCCAAAATGGTCAATATGGATGAAATTTTAACATTTATTCTTTTGACTCTAAATGACTGTTGGATGTGAATTATGACTTTGTCAACTAAAATAAGTGTGTTTAAAGTCATTTCTGTGCCTGAAATGGTTCAAAATTGAAGCTTTTGAGTAAGCAAAACTCTGTAAAAGTGGCAATTTTGGTGACTGTGAGGGTTTAAAAAGTGGTTATTCAACATGAGGCACGATCTAATTGACATTTTGAATCCTTTTTGGTACAGTCCAAAAAATCAATTTTCGGATGAAAAACGATGACTCCGGACATGTCGAACGATCCCAAAATGGTCAATATGGATGAAATTTTAACATTTAATCTTTTGACTGTAAATGACTGGTGGATGTGAATTATGACTTTTTCAACTAAAATAAGTGTGTTTAAAGTCATTTCTGTGACTCAAAGGGGTCAAAATTGAAGCTTTTGGGTAATCAAAACTCTGTAAAAATGGCAATTTTGGTCACTGTGAGGCTTTATAAAGTGGTTATTCAACATGAGGCACGATCCAATTGACATTTTGAATCATTTTTGGTACAGTCCAAAAAATCAATTTTCGGATGAAAAACGATGACTCCGGACATGTTGAACGTTCCCAAAATGGTCTATAATGATGAAATTTTAACATTTAATCTTTTGACTCTAAATGACTGTTGGATGTGAATTATGACTTTGTCAACTAAAATAAGTGTGTTTTAAGTCATTTCTGTGCCTCAAAGGGGTCAAAATTGAAGCTTTTGAGTAATCATAACTCTGTAAAAATTGCAATTTTGGTCACTGTGAGGGTTTAAAAAGTGGTTATTCAACATGAGGCACGATCCAATTGACATTTTGAATCATTTTTGGTACAGTCCAAAAAATCAATTTTCGGATGAAAAACGATGACTCCGGACATGTCGAACGATCCCAAAATGGTCAATATGGATGAAATTTTAACATTTAATCTTTTGACTGTAAATGACTGTTGGATGTGAATTATGACTTTGTCAACTAAAATAAGTGTGTTTAAAGTCATTTCTGTGCCTGAAACGGGTCAAAATTGAAGCTTTTGAGTAAGCAAAACTCTGTAAAAATGGCAATTTTGCTCACTCTGAGGGTTTAAAAAGTGGTTATTCAACATGAGGCACAATCCAATTGACATTTTGAATCATTTTTGGTACAGTCCAAAAAATCAATTTTCGGATGAAAAACGATGACTCCGGACATGTCGAACGATCCCAAAATGGTCAATATGGATGAAATTTTAACATTTAATCTTTTGACTGTAAATGACTTGGATGTGAATTATGACTTTGTCAACTAAAATAAGTGTGTTTAAAGTCATTTCTGTGCCTGAAACGGGTCAAAATTGAAGCTTTTGAGTAAGCAAAACTCTGTAAAAATGGCAATTTTGGTCACTCTGAGGGTTTAAAAAGTGGTTATTCAACATGAGGCACGTCGAACGATCCCAAAATGGTCAATATGGATGAAATTTTAACATTTATTCTTTTGACTCTAAATGACTGTTGGATGTGAATTATGACTTTGTCAACTAAAATAAGTGTGTTTAAGGTCATTTCTGTGCCTGAAACGGGTCAAAATTGAAGCTTTTGAGTAATCAAAACTCTGTAAAAATGGCAATTTTGGTCACTGTGAGGCTTTAAAAAGTGGTTATTCAACATGAGGCACGATCCAATTGACATTTTGAATCATTTTTGGTACAGTCCAAAAAATCAATTTTCGGATGAAAACGATGACTCCAGACATGTCGAACGATCCCAAAATGGCCAATATGAATGAAATTTTAACATTTAATCTTTTGACTGTAAATGACTGTTGGATGTGAATTATGACTTTGTCAACTAAAATAAGTGTGTTTAAAGTCATTTATGTGCCTGAAACGGGTCAAAATTGAAGCTTTTGAGTAAGCAAAACTCTGTAAAAATGGCAATTTTGGTCACTCTGAGGGTTTAAAAAGTGGTTATTCAACATGAGGCACGATCCAATTGACATTTTGAATAATTTTTGGTACAGTCCAAAAAATCAATTTTCGGATGAAAAATGATGACTCCGGACATGTCGAACGATCCCAAAATGGTCAATATGGATGAAATTTTAACATTTATTCTTTTGACTCTAAATGACTGTTGGATGTGAATTATGACTTTGTCAACTAAAATAAGTGTGTTTAAAGTCATTTCTGTGCCTGAAATGGTTCAAAATTGAAGCTTTTGAGTAAGCAAAACTCTGTAAAAGTGGCAATTTTGGTGACTGTGAGGGTTTAAAAAGTGGTTATTCAACATGAGGCACGATCTAATTGACATTTTGAATCCTTTTTGGTACAGTCCAAAAAATCAATTTTCGGATAAAAAACGATGACTCCGGACATGTCGAACGATCCCAAAATGGTCAATATGGATGAAATTTTAACATTTAATCTTTTGACTGTAAATGACTGGTGGATGTGAATTATGACTTTTTCAACTAAAATAAGTGTGTTTAAAGTCATTTCTGTGACTCAAAGGGGTCAAAATTGAAGCTTTTGGGTAATCAAAACTCTGTAAAAATGGCAATTTTGGTCACTGTGAGGCTTTAAAAAGTGGTTATTCAACATGAGGCACGATCCAATTGACATTTTGAATCATTTTTGGTACAGTCCAAAAAATCAATTTTCGGATGAAAAACGATGACTCCGGACATGTTGAACGTTCCCAAAATGGTCTATAATGATGAAATTTTAACATTTAATATTTTGACTCTAAATGACTGTTGGATGTGAATTATGACTTTGTCAACTAAAATAAGTGTGTTTTAAGTCATTTCTGTGCCTCAAAGGGGTCAAAATTGAAGCTTTTGAGTAATCATAACTCTGTAAAAATTGCAATTTTGGTCACTGTGAGGGTTTAAAAAGTGGTTATTCAACATGAGGCACGATCCAATTGACATTTTGAATCATTTTTGGTACAGTCCAAAAAATCAATTTTCGGATGAAAAACGATGACTCCGGACATGTCGAACGATCCCAAAATGGTCAATATGGATGAAATTTTAACATTTAATCTTTTGACTCTAAATGACTGTTGGATGTGAATTATGACTTTGTCATCTAAAATAAGTGTGTTTAAAGTCATTTCTGTGCCTGAAACGGGTCAAAATTGAAGCTTTTGAGTAAGCAAAACTCTGTAAAAATGGCAATTTTGGTCACTCTGAGGGTTTAAAAAGATGTTATTCAACATGAGGCACGATCCAATTGACATTTTGAATCATTTTTGGTACAGTCCAAAAAATCAATTTTCGGATGAAAACGATGACTCCGGACATGTCGAACGATCCCAAAATGGCCAATATGGATGAAATTTTAACATTTACTATTTTGACTGTAAATGACTGTTGGATGTGAATTATGACTTTGTCAACTAAAATAAGTGTGTTTAAAGTCATTTCTGTGCCTGAAACGGGTCAAAATTGAAGCTTTTGAGTAAGCAAAACTCTGTAAAAATGGCAATTTTGCTCACTCTGAGGGTTTAAAAAGTGGTTATTCAACATGAGGCACGATCCAATTGACATTTTGAATCATTTTTGGTACAGTCCAAAAAATAAATTTTCGGATGAAAAACGATGACTCCGGACATGTCAAACGATCCTAAAATGGTCAATATGGATGAAATGTTAACATTTAATCTTTTGACTCTAAATGACTGTTGGATGTGAATTATGACTTTGTCAACTAAAATAAGTGTGTTTAAAGTCATTTCTGTGCCTGAAATGGTTCAAAATTGAAGCTTTTGAGTAAGCAAAACTCTGTAAAAATGGCAATTTTGGTCACTCTGAGGGTTTAAAAAGATGTTATTCAACATGAGGCATGATCCAATTGACATTTTGAATCATTTTTGGTACAGTCCAAAAAATCAATTTTCGGATGAAAACGATGACTCCGGACATGTCGAACGATCCCAAAATGGCCAATATGGATGAAATTTTAACATTTATTCTTTTGACTGTAAATGACTGTTGGATGTGAATTATGACTTTGTCAACTAAAATAAGTGTGTTTAAAGTCATTTCTGTGCCTGAAACGGGTAAAAATTGAAGCTTTTGAGTAAGCAAAACTCTGTAAAAATGGCAATTTTGGTCACTCTGAGGGTTTAAAAAGTGGTTATTCAACATGAGGCACGATCCAATTGACATTTTGAATCATTTTTGGTACAGTCCAAAAATTCAATTTTCGGATGAAAAACGATGACTCCGGACATGTCGAACGATCCCAAAATGGTCAATATGGATGAAATTTTAACATTTAATCTTTTGACTGTAAATGACTGTTGGATGTGAATTATGACTTTGTCAACTAAAATAAGTGTGTTTAAAGTCATTTCTGTGCCTGAAACGGGTCAAAATTGAAGCTTTTGAGTAAGCAAAACTCTGTAAAAATGGCAATTTTGCTCACTCTGAGGGTTTAAAAAGTGGTTATTCAACATGAGGCACAATCCAATTGACATTTTGAATCATTTTTGGTACAGTCCAAAAAATCAATTTTCGGATGAAAAACGATGACTCCGGACATGTCGAACGATCCCAAAATGGTCAATATGGAAGAAATTTTAACATTTAATCTTTTGACTCTAAATGACTGTTGGATGTGAATTATGACTTTGTCATCTAAAATAAGTGTGTTTAAAGTCATTTCTGTGCCTGAAACGGGTCAAAATTGAAGCTTTTGAGTAAGCAAAACTCTGTAAAAATGGCAATTTTGGTCACTCTGAGGGTTTAAAAAGATGTTATTCAACATGAGGCACGATCCAATTGACATTTTGAATCATTTTTGGTACAGTCCAAAAAATCAATTTTCGGATGAAAACGATGACTCCGGACATGTCGAACGATCCCAAAATGGCCAATATGGATGAAATTTTAACATTTACTCTTTTGACTGTAAATGACTGTTGGATGTGAATTATGACTTTGTCAACTAAAATAAGTGTGTTTAAAGTCATTTCTGTGCCTGAAAGGGGTCAAAATTGAAGCTTTTGAGTAAGCAAAACTCTGTAAAAATGGCAATTTTGCTCACTCTGAGGGTTTAAAAAGTGGTTATTCAACATGAGGCACGATCCAATTGACATTTTGAATCATTTTTGGTACAGTCCAAAAAATAAATTTTCGGATGAAAAACGATGACTCCGGACATGTCAAACGATCCTAAAATGGTCAATATGGATGAAATGTTAACATTTAATCTTTTGACTCTAAATGACTGTTGGATGTGAATTATGACTTTGTCAACTAAAATAAGTGTGTTTAAAGTCATTTCTGTGCCTGAAATGGTTCAAAATTGAAGCTTTTGAGTAAGCAAAACTCTGTAAAAATGGCAATTTTGGTCACTCTGAGGGTTTAAAAAGATGTTATTCAACATGAGGCACGATCCAATTGACATTTTGAATCATTTTTGGTACAGTCCAAAAAATCAATTTTCGGATGAAAACGATGACTCCGGACATGTCGAACGATCCCAAAATGGCCAATATGGATGAAATTTTAACATTTATTCTTTTGACTGTAAATGACTGTTGGATGTGAATTATGACTTTGTCAACTAAAATAAGTGTGTTTAAAGTCATTTCTGTGCCTGAAACGGGTAAAAATTGAAGCTTTTGAGTAAGCAAAACTCTGTAAAAATGGCAATTTTGGTCACTCTGAGGGTTTAAAAAGTGGTTATTCAACATGAGGCACGATCCAATTGACATTTTGAATCATTTTTGGTACAGTCCAAAAATTCAATTTTCGGATGAAAAACGATGACTCCGGACATGTCGAACGATCCCAAAATGGTCAATATGGATGAAATTTTAACATTTAATCTTTTGACTGTAAATGACTGTTGGATGTGAATTATGACTTTGTCAACTAAAATAAGTGTGTTTAAAGTCATTTCTGTGCCTGAAATTGTTCAAAATTGAAGCTTTTGAGTAAGCAAAACTCGGTAAAAGTGGCAATTTTGGTGACTGTGAGGGTTTAAAAAGTGGTTATTCAACATGAGGCACGATCCAATTGACATTTTGAATCCTTTTTGGTACAGTCCAAAAAATAAATTTTCGGATGAAAAACGATGACACCGGACATGTCGAACGATCCCAAAATGGTCAATATGGATGAAATTTTAACATTGAATCTTTTGACTGTAAATGACTGGTGGATGTGAATTATGACTTTGTCAACTAAAATAAGTGTGTTTAAAGTCATTTCTGTGCCTGAAACGGGTCAAAATTGAAGCTTTTGAGTAATTCAAACTCTGTAAAAATGGCAATTTTGGTCACTCTGAGGCTTTAAAAAGTGGTTATTCAACATGAGGCACGATCCAATTGACATTTTGAATCATTTTTGGTACAGTCCAAAAAATCAATTTCCGGATGAAAAACGATGACTCCGGACCTGTTGAACGTTCCCAAAATGGTCTATAATGATGAAATTTTAACATTTAATCTTTTGACTCTAAATGACTGTTGGATGTGAATTATGACTTTGTCAACTAAAATAAGTGTGTTTAAAGTCATTTCTTTGCCTCAAAGGGGTCAAAATTGAAGCTTTTGAGTAATTAAAACTCTGTAAAAATGGCAATTTTGGTCACTCTGAGGCTTTAAAAAGTGGTTATTCAACATGAGGCACGATCCAATTGACATTTTGAATCATTTTTGGTACAGTCCAAAAAATCAATTTTCGGATGAAAAACGATGACTCCGGACATGTCGAACGATCCCAAAATGGTCAATATGGATGAAATTGTAACATTTAATCTTTTGACTGTAAATGACTGTTGGATGTGAATTAGGACTTTGTCAACTAAAATAAGTGTGTTTAAAGTCATTTCTGTGCCTGAAACGGGTCAAAATTGAAGCTTTTGAGTAATTAAAACTCTGTAAAAATGGCAATTTTGGTCAATCTGAGGCTTTAAAAAGTGGTTATTCAACATGAGGCACGATCCAATTGACATTTTGAATCATTTTTGGTACAGTCCAAAAAATCAATTTCCGGATGAAAAACGATGACTCCGGACCTGTTGAACGTTCCCAAAATGGTCTATAATGATGAAATTTTAACATTTAATCTTTTGACTCTAAATGACTGTTGGATGTGAATTATGACTTTGTCAACTAAAATAAGTGTGTTTAAAGTCAGTTCTGTGCCTGAAACGGGTCAAAATTGAAGCTTTTGAGTAAGCAAAACTCTTTAAAAATGGCAATTTTGCTCACTCTGAGGGTTTAAAAAGTGGTTATTCAACATGAGGCACAATCCAATTGACATTTTGAATCATTTTTGGTACAGTCCAAAAAATCAATTTTCGGATGAAAAACGATGACTCCGGACATGTCGAACGATCCCAAAATGGTCAATATGGATGAAATTTTAACATTTAATCTTTTGACTCTAAATGACTGTTGGATGTGAATTATGACTTTGTCAACTAAAATAAGTGTGTTTAAAGTCATTTCTGTGCCTGAAATGGTTCAAAATTGAAGCTTTTGAGTAAGCAAAACTCTGTAAAAGTGGCAATTTTGGTGACTGTGAGGGTTTAAAAAGTGGTTATTCAACATGAGGCACGATCCAATTGACATTTTGAATCCTTTTTGGTACAGTCCAAAAAATCAATTTTCGGATGAAAAACGATGACTCCGGACATGTCGAACGATCCCAAAATGGTCAATATGGATGAAATTTTAACATTTAATCTTTTGACTGTAAATGACTGGTGGATGTGAATTATGACTTTTTCAACTAAAATAAGTGTGTTTAAAGTCATTTCTGTGACTCAAAGGGGTCAAAATTGAAGCTTTTGGGTAATCAAAACTCTGTAAAAATGGCAATTTTGGTCACTGTGAGGCTTTAAAAAGTGGTTATTCAACATGAGGCACGATCCAATTGACATTTTGAATCATTTTTGGTACAGTCCAAAAAATCAATTTTCGGATGAAAAACGATGACTCCGGACATGTTGAACGTTCCCAAAATGGTCTATAATGATGAAATTTTAACATTTAATATTTTGACTCTAAATGACTGTTGGATGTGAATTATGACTTTGTCAACTAAAATAAGTGTGTTTTAAGTCATTTCTGTGCCTCAAAGGGGTCAAAATTGAAGCTTTTGAGTAATCATAACTCTGTAAAAATTGCAATTTTGGTCACTGTGAGGGTTTAAAAAGTGGTTATTCAACATGAGGCACGATCCAATTGACATTTTGAATCATTTTTGGTACAGTCCAAAAAATCAATTTTCGGATGAAAAACGATGACTCCGGACATGTCGAACGATCCCAAAATGGTCAATATGGATGAAATTTTAACATTTAATCTTTTGACTCTAAATGACTGTTGGATGTGAATTATGACTTTGTCATCTAAAATAAGTGTGTTTAAAGTCATTTCTGTGCCTGAAACGGGTCAAAATTGAAGCTTTTGAGTAAGCAAAACTCTGTAAAAATGGCAATTTTGGTCACTCTGAGGGTTTAAAAAGATGTTATTCAACATGAGGCACGATCCAATTGACATTTTGAATCATTTTTGGTACAGTCCAAAAAATCAATTTTCGGATGAAAACGATGACTCCGGACATGTCGAACGATCCCAAAATGGCCAATATGGATGACATTTTAACATTTACTCTTTTGACTGTAAATGACTGTTGGATGTGAATTATGACTTTGTCAACTAAAATAAGTGTGTTTAAAGTCATTTCTGTGCCTGAAACGGGTCAAAATTGAAGCTTTTGAGTAAGCAAAACTCTGTAAAAATGGCAATTTTGCTCACTCTGAGGGTTTAAAAAGTGGTTATTCAACATGAGGCACGATCCAATTGACATTTTGAATCATTTTTGGTACAGTCCAAAAAATAAATTTTCGGATGAAAAACGATGACTCCGGACATGTCAAACGATCCTAAAATGGTCAATATGGATGAAATGTTAACATTTAATCTTTTGACTCTAAATGACTGTTGGATGTGAATTATGACTTTGTCAACTAAAATAAGTGTGTTTAAAGTCATTTCTGTGCCTGAAATGGTTCAAAATTGAAGCTTTTGAGTAAGCAAAACTCTGTAAAAATGGCAATTTTGGTCACTCTGAGGGTTTAAAAAGATGTTATTCAACATGAGGCACGATCCAATTGACATTTTGAATCATTTTTGGTACAGTCCAAAAAATCAATTTTCGGATGAAAACGATGACTCCGGACATGTCGAACGATCCCAAAATGGCCAATATGGATGAAATTTTAACATTTATTCTTTTGACTGTAAATGACTGTTGGATGTGAATTATGACTTTGTCAACTAAAATAAGTGTGTTTAAAGTCATTTCTGTGCCTGAAACGGGTAAAAATTGAAGCTTTTGAGTAAGCAAAACTCTGTAAAAATGGCAATTTTGGTCACTCTGAGGGTTTAAAAAGTGGTTATTCAACATGAGGCACGATCCAATTGACATTTTGAATCATTTTTGGTACAGTCCAAAAATTCAATTTTCGGATGAAAAACGATGACTCCGGACATGTCGAACGATCCCAAAATGGTCAATATGGATGAAATTTTAACATTTAATCTTTTGACTGTAAATGACTGTTGGATGTGAATTATGACTTTGTCAACTAAAATAAGTGTGTTTAAAGTCATTTCTGTGCCTGAAACGGGTCAAAATTAAAGCTTTTGAGTAAGCAAAACTCTGTAAAAATGGCAATTTTGCTCACTCTGAGGGTTTAAAAAGTGGTTATTCAACATGAGGCACAATCCAATTGACATTTTGAATCATTTTTGGTACAGTCCAAAAAATCAATTTTCGGATGAAAAACGATGACTCCGGACATGTCGAACGATCCCAAAATGGTCAATATGGAAGAAATTTTAACATTTAATCTTTTGACTCTAAATGACTGTTGGATGTGAATTATGACTTTGTCAACTAAAATAAGTGTGTTTAAAGTCATTTCTGTGCCTGAAATTGTTCAAAATTGAAGCTTTTGAGTAAGCAAAACTCTGTAAAAGTGGCAATTTTGGTGACTGTGAGGGTTTAAAAAGTGGTTATTCAACATGAGGCACGATCCAATTGACATTTTGAATCATTTTTGGTACAGTCCAAAAAATCAATTTTCGGATGAAAACGATGACTCCGGACATGTCGAACGATCCCAAAATGGCCAATATGGATGAAATTTTAACATTTACTCTTTTGACTGTAAATGACTGTTGGATGTGAATTATGACTTTGTCAACTAAAATAAGTGTGTTTAAAGTCATTTCTGTGCCTGAAACGGGTCAAAATTGAAGCTTTTGAGTAAGCAAAACTCTGTAAAAATGGCAATTTTGGTCACTCTGAGGCTTTAAAAAGTGGTTATTCAACATGAGGCACGATCCAATTGACATTTTGAATCATTTTTGGTACAGTCCAAAAAATCAATTTTCGGATGAAAACCGATGACTCCGGACATGTCGAACGATCCCAAAATGGTCAATATGGATGAAATTTTAACATTTAATCTTTTGACTCTAAATGACTGTTGGATGTGAATTATGACTTTGTCAACTAAAATAAGTGTGTTTAAAGTCATTTCTTTGCCTCAAAGGGGTCAAAATTGAAGCTTTTGAGTAATTAAAACTCTGTAAAAATGGCAATTTTGGTCACTCTGAGGCTTTAAAAAGTGGTTATTCAACATGAGGCACGATCCAATTGACATTTTGAATCATTTTTGGTACAGTCCAAAAAATCAATTTTCGGATGAAAACCGATGACTCCGGACATGTCGAACGATCCCAAAATGGTCAATATGGATGAAATTTTAACATTTAATCTTTTGACTCTAAATGACTGTTGGATGTGAATTATGACTTTGTCAACTAAAATAAGTGTGTTTAAAGTCATTTCTGTGCCTGAAACGGGTCAAAATTGAAGCTTTTGAGTAAGCAAAACTCTGTAAAAATGGCAATTTTGCTCACTCTGAGGGTTTAAAAAGTGGTTATTCAACATGAGGCACAATCCAATTGACATTTTGAATCATTTTTGGTACAGTCCAAAAAATCAATTTTCGGATGAAAAACGATGACTCCGGACATGTCGAACGATCCCAAAATGGTCAATATGGAAGAAATTTTAACATTTAATCTTTTGACTCTAAATGACTGTTGGATGTGAATTATGACTTTGTCAACTAAAATAAGTGTGTTTAAAGTCATTTCTGTGCCTGAAATTGTTCAAAATTGAAGCTTTTGAGTAAGCAAAACTCTGTAAAAGTGGCAATTTTGGTGACTGTGAGGGTTTAAAAAGTGGTTATTCAACATGAGGCACGATCCAATTGACATTTTGAATCCTTTTTGGTACAGTCCAAAAAATAAATTTTCGGATGAAAAACGATGACACCGGACATGTCGAACGATCCCAAAATGGTCAATATGGATGAAATTTTAACATTGAATCTTTTGACTGTAAATGACTGGTGGATGTGAATTATGACTTTGTCAACTAAAATAAGTGTGTTTAAAGTCATTTCTGTGCCTGAAACGGGTCAAAATTGAAGATTTTGAGTAATTCAAACTCTGTAAAAATGGCAATTTTGGTCACTCTGAGGCTTTAAAAAGTGGTTATTCAACATGAGGCACGATCCAATTGACATTTTGAATCATTTTTGGTACAGTCCAAAAAATCAATTTTCGGATGAAAACGATGACTCCGGACATGTCGAACGATCCCAAAATGGCCAATATGGATGAAATTTTAACATTTACTCTTTTGACTGTAAATGACTGTTGGATGTGAATTATGACTTTGTCAACTAAAATAAGTGTGTTTAAAGTCATTTCTGTGCCTGAAACGGGTCAAAATTGAAGCTTTTGAGTAAGCAAAACTCTGTAAAAATGGCAATTTTGGTCACTCTGAGGGTTTAAAAAGATGTTATTCAACATGAGGCACGATCCAATTGACATTTTGAATCATTTTTGGTACAGTCCAAAAAATCAATTTTCGGATGAAAACGATGACTCCGGACATGTCGAACGATCCCAAAATGGCCAATATGGATGAAATTTTAACATTTACTCTTTTGACTGTAAATGACTGTTGGATGTGAATTATGACTTTGTCAACTAAAATAAGTGTGTTTAAAGTCATTTCTGTGCCTGAAACGGGTCAAAATTGAAGCTTTTGAGTAAGCAAAACTCTGTAAAAATGGCAATTTTGCTCACTCTGAGGGTTTAAAAAGTGGTTATTCAACATGAGGCACGATCCAATTGACATTTTGAATCATTTTTGGTACAGTCCAAAAAATAAATTTTCGGATGAAAAACGATGACTCCGGACATGTCAAACGATCCTAAAATGGTCAATATGGATGAAATGTTAACATTTAATCTTTTGACTCTAAATGACTGTTGGATGTGAATTATGACTTTGTCAACTAAAATAAGTGTGTTTAAAGTCATTTCTGTGCCTGAAATGGTTCAAAATTGAAGCTTTTGAGTAAGCAAAACTCTGTAAAAATGGCAATTTTGGTCACTCTGAGGGTTTAAAAAGATGTTATTCAACATGAGGCACGATCCAATTGACATTTTGAATCATTTTTGGTACAGTCCAAAAAATCAATTTTCGGATGAAAACGATGACTCCGGACATGTCGAACGATCCCAAAATGGCCAATATGGATGAAATTTTAACATTTATTCTTTTGACTGTAAATGACTGTTGGATGTGAATTATGACTTTGTCAACTAAAATAAGTGTGTTTAAAGTCATTTCTGTGCCTGAAACGGGTAAAAATTGAAGCTTTTGAGTAAGCAAAACTCTGTAAAAATGGCAATTTTGGTCACTCTGAGGGTTTAAAAAGTGGTTATTCAACATGAGGCACGATCCAATTGACATTTTGAATCATTTTTGGTACAGTCCAAAAATTCAATTTTCGGATGAAAAACGATGACTCCGGACATGTCGAACGATCCCAAAATGGTCAATATGGATGAAATTTTAACATTTAATCTTTTGACTGTAAATGACTGTTGGATGTGAATTATGACTTTGTCAACTAAAATAAGTGTGTTTAAAGTCATTTCTGTGCCTGAAACGGGTCAAAATTAAAGCTTTTGAGTAAGCAAAACTCTGTAAAAATGGCAATTTTGCTCACTCTGAGGGTTTAAAAAGTGGTTATTCAACATGAGGCACAATCCAATTGACATTTTGAATCATTTTTGGTACAGTCCAAAAAATCAATTTTCGGATGAAAAACGATGACTCCGGACATGTCGAACGATCCCAAAATGGTCAATATGGAAGAAATTTTAACATTTAATCTTTTGACTCTAAATGACTGTTGGATGTGAATTATGACTTTGTCAACTAAAATAAGTGTGTTTAAAGTCATTTCTGTGCCTGAAATTGTTCAAAATTGAAGCTTTTGAGTAAGCAAAACTCTGTAAAAGTGGCAATTTTGGTGACTGTGAGGGTTTAAAAAGTGGTTATTCAACATGAGGCACGATCCAATTGACATTTTGAATCATTTTTGGTACAGTCCAAAAAATCAATTTTCGGATGAAAACGATGACTCCGGACATGTCGAACGATCCCAAAATGGCCAATATGGATGAAATTTTAACATTTACTCTTTTGACTGTAAATGACTGTTGGATGTGAATTATGACTTTGTCAACTAAAATAAGTGTGTTTAAAGTCATTTCTGTGCCTGAAACGGGTCAAAATTGAAGCTTTTGAGTAAGCAAAACTCTGTAAAAATGGCAATTTTGGTCACTCTGAGGCTTTAAAAAGTGGTTATTCAACATGAGGCACGATCCAATTGACATTTTGAATCATTTTTGGTACAGTCCAAAAAATCAATTTTCGGATGAAAACCGATGACTCCGGACATGTCGAACGATCCCAAAATGGTCAATATGGATGAAATTTTAACATTTAATCTTTTGACTCTAAATGACTGTTGGATGTGAATTATGACTTTGTCAACTAAAATAAGTGTGTTTAAAGTCATTTCTTTGCCTCAAAGGGGTCAAAATTGAAGCTTTTGAGTAATTAAAACTCTGTAAAAATGGCAATTTTGGTCACTCTGAGGCTTTAAAAAGTGGTTATTCAACATGAGGCACGATCCAATTGACATTTTGAATCATTTTTGGTACAGTCCAAAAAATCAATTTTCGGATGAAAACCGATGACTCCGGACATGTCGAACGATCCCAAAATGGTCAATATGGATGAAATTTTAACATTTAATCTTTTGACTCTAAATGACTGTTGGATGTGAATTATGACTTTGTCAACTAAAATAAGTGTGTTTAAAGTCATTTCTGTGCCTGAAACGGGTCAAAATTGAAGCTTTTGAGTAAGCAAAACTCTGTAAAAATGGCAATTTTGCTCACTCTGAGGGTTTAAAAAGTGGTTATTCAACATGAGGCACAATCCAATTGACATTTTGAATCATTTTTGGTACAGTCCAAAAAATCAATTTTCGGATGAAAAACGATGACTCCGGACATGTCGAACGATCCCAAAATGGTCAATATGGAAGAAATTTTAACATTTAATCTTTTGACTCTAAATGACTGTTGGATGTGAATTATGACTTTGTCAACTAAAATAAGTGTGTTTAAAGTCATTTCTGTGCCTGAAATTGTTCAAAATTGAAGCTTTTGAGTAAGCAAAACTCTGTAAAAGTGGCAATTTTGGTGACTGTGAGGGTTTAAAAAGTGGTTATTCAACATGAGGCACGATCCAATTGACATTTTGAATCCTTTTTGGTACAGTCCAAAAAATAAATTTTCGGATGAAAAACGATGACACCGGACATGTCGAACGATCCCAAAATGGTCAATATGGATGAAATTTTAACATTGAATCTTTTGACTGTAAATGACTGGTGGATGTGAATTATGACTTTGTCAACTAAAATAAGTGTGTTTAAAGTCATTTCTGTGCCTGAAACGGGTCAAAATTGAAGCTTTTGAGTAATTCAAACTCTGTAAAAATGGCAATTTTGGTCACTCTGAGGCTTTAAAAAGTGGTTATTCAACATGAGGCACGATCCAATTGACATTTTGAATCATTTTTGGTACAGTCCAAAAAATCAATTTTCGGATGAAAACGATGACTCCGGACATGTCGAACGATCCCAAAATGGCCAATATGGATGAAATTTTAACATTTACTCTTTTGACTGTAAATGACTGTTGGATGTGAATTATGACTTTGTCAACTAAAATAAGTGTGTTTAAAGTCATTTCTGTGCCTGAAACGGGTCAAAATTGAAGCTTTTGAGTAAGCAAAACTCTGTAAAAATGGCAATTTTGCTCACTCTGAGGGTTTAAAAAGTGGTTATTCAACATGAGGCACGATCCAATTGACATTTTGAATCATTTTTGGTACAGTCCAAAAAATAAATTTTCGGATGAAAAACGATGACTCCGGACATGTCAAACGATCCTAAAATGGTCAATATGGATGAAATGTTAACATTTAATCTTTTGACTCTAAATGACTGTTGGATGTGAATTATGACTTTGTCAACTAAAATAAGTGTGTTTAAAGTCATTTCTGTGCCTGAAATGGTTCAAAATTGAAGCTTTTGAGTAAGCAAAACTCTGTAAAAATGGCAATTTTGGTCACTCTGAGGGTTTAAAAAGATGTTATTCAACATGAGGCACGATCCAATTGACATTTTGAATCATTTTTGGTACAGTCCAAAAAATCAATTTTCGGATGAAAACGATGACTCCGGACATGTCGAACGATCCCAAAATGGCCAATATGGATGAAATTTTAACATTTATTCTTTTGACTGTAAATGACTGTTGGATGTGAATTATGACTTTGTCAACTAAAATAAGTGTGTTTAAAGTCATTTCTGTGCCTGAAACGGGTAAAAATTGAAGCTTTTGAGTAAGCAAAACTCTGTAAAAATGGCAATTTTGGTCACTCTGAGGGTTTAAAAAGTGGTTATTCAACATGAGGCACGATCCAATTGACATTTTGAATCATTTTTGGTACAGTCCAAAAATTCAATTTTCGGATGAAAAACGATGACTCCGGACATGTCGAACGATCCCAAAATGGTCAATATGGATGAAATTTTAACATTTAATCTTTTGACTGTAAATGACTGTTGGATGTGAATTATGACTTTGTCAACTAAAATAAGTGTGTTTAAAGTCATTTCTGTGCCTGAAACGGGTCAAAATTGAAGCTTTTGAGTAAGCAAAACTCTGTAAAAATGGCAATTTTGCTCACTCTGAGGGTTTAAAAAGTGGTTATTCAACATGAGGCACAATCCAATTGACATTTTGAATCATTTTTGGTACAGTCCAAAAAATCAATTTTCGGATGAAAAACGATGACTCCGGACATGTCGAACGATCCCAAAATGGTCAATATGGAAGAAATTTTAACATTTAATCTTTTGACTCTAAATGACTGTTGGATGTGAATTATGACTTTGTCAACTAAAATAAGTGTGTTTAAAGTCATTTCTGTGCCTGAAATTGTTCAAAATTGAAGCTTTTGAGTAAGCAAAACTCTGTAAAAGTGGCAATTTTGGTGACTGTGAGGGTTTAAAAAGTGGTTATTCAACATGAGGCACGATCCAATTGACATTTTGAATCCTTTTTGGTACAGTCCAAAAAATAAATTTTCGGATGAAAAACGATGACACCGGACATGTCGAACGATCCCAAAATGGTCAATATGGATGAAATTTTAACATTGAATCTTTTGACTGTAAATGACTGGTGGATGTGAATTATGACTTTGTCAACTAAAATAAGTGTGTTTAAAGTCATTTCTGTGCCTGAAACGGGTCAAAATTGAAGCTTTTGAGTAATTCAAACTCTGTAAAAATGGCAATTTTGGTCACTCTGAGGCTTTAAAAAGTGGTTATTCAACATGAGGCACGATCCAATTGACATTTTGAATCATTTTTGGTACAGTCCAAAAAATCAATTTCCGGATGAAAAACTATGACTCCGGACCTGTTGAACGTTCCCAAAATGGTCTATAATGATGAAATTTTAACATTTAATCTTTTGACTCTAAATGACTGTTGGATGTGAATTATGACTTTGTCAACTAAAATAAGTGTGTTTAAAGTCATTTCTTTGCCTCAAAGGGGTCAAAATTGAAGCTTTTGAGTAATTAAAACTCTGTAAAAATGGCAATTTTGGTCACTCTGAGGCTTTAAAAAGTGGTTATTCAACATGAGGCACGATCCAATTGACATTTTGAATCATTTTTGGTACAGTCCAAAAAATCAATTTTCGGATGAAAACCGATGACTCCGGACATGTCGAACGATCCCAAAATGGTCAATATGGATGAAATTTTAACATTTAATCTTTTGACTCTAAATGACTGTTGGATGTGAATTATGACTTTGTCAACTAAAATAAGTGTGTTTAAAGTCATTTCTTTGCCTCAAAGGGGTCAAAATTGAAGCTTTTGAGTAATTAAAACTCTGTAAAAATGGAATTTTGGTCAATCTGAGGCTTTAAAAAGTGGTTATTCAACATGAGGCACGATCCAATTGACATTTTGAATCATTTTTGGTACAGTCCAAAAAATCAATTTCCGGATGAAAAACGATGACTCCGGACCTGTTGAACGTTCCCAAAATGGTCTATAATGATGAAATTTTAACATTTAATCTTTTGACTCTAAATGACTGTTGGATGTGAATTATGACTTTGTCAACTAAAATAAGTGTGTTTAAAGTCATTTCTGTGCCTGAAACGGGTCAAAATTGAAGCTTTTGAGTAAGCAAAACTCTGTAAAAATGGCAATTTTGGTCACTCTGAGGCTTTAAAAAGTGGTTATTCAACATGAGGCACGATCCAATTGACATTTTGAATCATTTTTGGTACAGTCCAAAAAATCAATTTTCGGATGAAAAACGATGACTCCGGACATGTCGAACGATCCCAAAATGGTCAATATGGATGAAATTTTAACATTTAATCTTTTGACTCTAAATGACTGTTGGATGTGAATTATGACTTTGTCATCTAAAATAAGTGTGTTTAAAGTCATTTCTGTGCCTGAAACGGGTCAAAATTGAAGCTTTTGAGTAAGCAAAACTCTGTAAAAATGGCAATTTTGGTCACTCTGAGGGTTTAAAAAGATGTTATTCAACATGAGGCACGATCCAATTGACATTTTGAATCATTTTTGGTACAGTCCAAAAAATCAATTTTCGGATGAAAACGATGACTCCGGACATGTCGAACGATCCCAAAATGGCCAATATGGATGAAATTTTAACATTTACTCTTTTGACTGTAAATGACTGTTGGATGTGAATTATGACTTTGTCAACTAAAATAAGTGTGTTTAAAGTCATTTCTGTGCCTGAAACGGGTCAAAATTGAAGCTTTTGAGTAAGCAAAACTCTGTAAAAATGGCAATTTTACTCACTCTGAGGGTTTAAAAAGTGGTTATTCAACATGAGGCACGATCCAATTGACATTTTGAATCATTTTTGGTACAGTCCAAAAAATAAATTTTCGGATGAAAAACGATGACTCCGGACATGTCAAACGATCCTAAAATGGTCAATATGGATGAAATGTTAACATTTAATCTTTTGACTCTAAATGACTGTTGGATGTGAATTATGACTTTGTCAACTAAAATAAGTGTGTTTAAAGTCATTTCTGTGCCTGAAATGGTTCAAAATTGAAGCTTTTGAGTAAGCAAAACTCTGTAAAAATGGCAATTTTGGTCACTCTGAGGGTTTAAAAAGATGTTATTCAACATGAGGCACGATCCAATTGACATTTTGAATCATTTTTGGTACAGTCCAAAAAATCAATTTTCGGATGAAAACGATGACTCCGGACATGTCGAACGATCCCAAAATGGCCAATATGGATGAAATTTTAACATTTATTCTTTTGACTGTAAATGACTGTTGGATGTGAATTATGACTTTGTCAACTAAAATAAGTGTGTTTAAAGTCATTTCTGTGCCTGAAACGGGTAAAAATTGAAGCTTTTGAGTAAGCAAAACTCTGTAAAAATGGCAATTTTGGTCACTCTGAGGGTTTAAAAAGTGGTTATTCAACATGAGGCACGATCCAATTGACATTTTGAATCATTTTTGGTACAGTCCAAAAATTCAATTTTCGGATGAAAAACGATGACTCCGGACATGTCGAACGATCCCAAAATGGTCAATATGGATGAAATTTTAACATTTAATCTTTTGACTGTAAATGACTGTTGGATGTGAATTATGACTTTGTCAACTAAAATAAGTGTGTTTAAAGTCATTTCTGTGCCTGAAACGGGTCAAAATTGAAGCTTTTGAGTAAGCAAAACTCTGTAAAAATGGCAATTTTGCTCACTCTGAGGGTTTAAAAAGTGGTTATTCAACATGAGGCACAATCCAATTGACATTTTGAATCATTTTTGGTACAGTCCAAAAAATCAATTTTCGGATGAAAAACGATGACTCCGGACATGTCGAACGATCCCAAAATGGTCAATATGGAAGAAATTTTAACATTTAATCTTTTGACTCTAAATGACTGTTGGATGTGAATTATGACTTTGTCAACTAAAATAAGTGTGTTTAAAGTCATTTCTGTGCCTGAAATGGTTCAAAATTGAAGCTTTTGAGTAAGCAAAACTCTGTAAAAGTGGCAATTTTGGTGACTGTGAGGGTTTAAAAAGTGGTTATTCAACATGAGGCACGATCCAATTGACATTTTGAATCCTTTTTGGTACAGTCCAAAAAATCAATTTTCGGATGAAAAACGATGACTCCGGACATGTCGAACGATCCCAAAATGGTCAATATGGATGAAATTTTAACATTTAATCTTTTGACTGTAAATGACTGGTGGATGTGAATTATGACTTTTTCAACTAAAATAAGTGTGTTTAAAGTCATTTCTGTGACTCAAAGGGGTCAAAATTGAAGCTTTTGGGTAATCAAAACTCTGTAAAAATGGCAATTTTGGTCACTGTGAGGCTTTAAAAAGTGGTTATTCAACATGAGGCACGATCCAATTGACATTTTGAATCATTTTTGGTACAGTCCAAAAAATCAATTTTCGGATGAAAAACGATGACTCCGGACATGTTGAACGTTCCCAAAATGGTCTATAATGATGAAATTTTAACATTTAATATTTTGACTCTAAATGACTGTTGGATGTGAATTATGACTTTGTCAACTAAAATAAGTGTGTTTTAAGTCATTTCTGTGCCTCAAAGGGGTCAAAATTGAAGCTTTTGAGTAATCATAACTCTGTAAAAATTGCAATTTTGGTCACTGTGAGGGTTTAAAAAGTGGTTATTCAACATGAGGCACGATCCAATTGACATTTTGAATCATTTTTGGTACAGTCCAAAAAATCAATTTTCGGATGAAAAACGATGACTCCGGACATGTCGAACGATCCCAAAATGGTCAATATGGATGAAATTTTAACATTTAATCTTTTGACTCTAAATGACTGTTGGATGTGAATTATGACTTTGTCATCTAAAATAAGTGTGTTTAAAGTCATTTCTGTGCCTGAAACGGGTCAAAATTGAAGCTTTTGAGTAAGCAAAACTCTGTAAAAATGGCAATTTTGGTCACTCTGAGGGTTTAAAAAGATGTTATTCAACATGAGGCACGATCCAATTGACATTTTGAATCATTTTTGGTACAGTCCAAAAAATCAATTTTCGGATGAAAACGATGACTCCGGACATGTCGAACGATCCCAAAATGGCCAATATGGATGAAATTTTAACATTTACTCTTTTGACTGTAAATGACTGTTGGATGTGAATTATGACTTTGTCAACTAAAATAAGTGTGTTTAAAGTCATTTCTGTGCCTGAAACGGGTCAAAATTGAAGCTTTTGAGTAAGCAAAACTCTGTAAAAATGGCAATTTTGCTCACTCTGAGGGTTTAAAAAGTGGTTATTCAACATGAGGCACGATCCAATTGACATTTTGAATCATTTTTGGTACAGTCCAAAAAATAAATTTTCGGATGAAAAACGATGACTCCGGACATGTCAAACGATCCTAAAATGGTCAATATGGATGAAATGTTAACATTTAATCTTTTGACTCTAAATGACTGTTGGATGTGAATTATGACTTTGTCAACTAAAATAAGTGTGTTTAAAGTCATTTCTGTGCCTGAAATGGTTCAAAATTGAAGCTTTTGAGTAAGCAAAACTCTGTAAAAATGGCAATTTTGGTCACTCTGAGGGTTTAAAAAGATGTTATTCAACATGAGGCACGATCCAATTGACATTTTGAATCATTTTTGGTACAGTCCAAAAAATCAATTTTCGGATGAAAACGATGACTCCGGACATGTCGAACGATCCCAAAATGGCCAATATGGATGAAATTTTAACATTTATTCTTTTGACTGTAAATGACTGTTGGATGTGAATTATGACTTTGTCAACTAAAATAAGTGTGTTTAAAGTCATTTCTGTGCCTGAAACGGGTAAAAATTGAAGCTTTTGAGTAAGCAAAACTCTGTAAAAATGGCAATTTTGGTCACTCTGAGGGTTTAAAAAGTGGTTATTCAACATGAGGCACGATCCAATTGACATTTTGAATCATTTTTGGTACAGTCCAAAAATTCAATTTTCGGATGAAAAACGATGACTCCGGACATGTCGAACGATCCCAAAATGGTCAATATGGATGAAATTTTAACATTTAATCTTTTGACTGTAAATGACTGTTGGATGTGAATTATGACTTTGTCAACTAAAATAAGTGTGTTTAAAGTCATTTCTGTGCCTGAAACGGGTCAAAATTAAAGCTTTTGAGTAAGCAAAACTCTGTAAAAATGGCAATTTTGCTCACTCTGAGGGTTTAAAAAGTGGTTATTCAACATGAGGCACAATCCAATTGACATTTTGAATCATTTTTGGTACAGTCCAAAAAATCAATTTTCGGATGAAAAACGATGACTCCGGACATGTCGAACGATCCCAAAATGGTCAATATGGAAGAAATTTTAACATTTAATCTTTTGACTCTAAATGACTGTTGGATGTGAATTATGACTTTGTCAACTAAAATAAGTGTGTTTAAAGTCATTTCTGTGCCTGAAATTGTTCAAAATTGAAGCTTTTGAGTAAGCAAAACTCTGTAAAAGTGGCAATTTTGGTGACTGTGAGGGTTTAAAAAGTGGTTATTCAACATGAGGCACGATCCAATTGACATTTTGAATCCTTTTTGGTACAGTCCAAAAAATAAATTTTCGGATGAAAAACGATGACACCGGACATGTCGAACGATCCCAAAATGGTCAATATGGATGAAATTTTAACATTGAATCTTTTGACTGTAAATGACTGGTGGATGTGAATTATGACTTTGTCAACTAAAATAAGTGTGTTTAAAGTCATTTCTGTGCCTGAAACGGGTCAAAATTGAAGCTTTTGAGTAATTCAAACTCTGTAAAAATGGCAATTTTGGTCACTCTGAGGCTTTAAAAAGTGGTTATTCAACATGAGGCACGATCCAATTGACATTTTGAATCATTTTTGGTACAGTCCAAAAAATCAATTTCCGGATGAAAAACTATGACTCCGGACCTGTTGAACGTTCCCAAAATGGTCTATAATGATGAAATTTTAACATTTAATCTTTTGACTCTAAATGACTGTTGGATGTGAATTATGACTTTGTCAACTAAAATAAGTGTGTTTAAAGTCATTTCTTTGCCTCAAAGGGGTCAAAATTGAAGCTTTTGAGTAATTAAAACTCTGTAAAAATGGCAATTTTGGTCACTCTGAGGCTTTAAAAAGTGGTTATTCAACATGAGGCACGATCCAATTGACATTTTGAATCATTTTTGGTACAGTCCAAAAAATCAATTTTCGGATGAAAACCGATGACTCCGGACATGTCGAACGATCCCAAAATGGTCAATATGGATGAAATTTTAACATTTAATCTTTTGACTCTAAATGACTGTTGGATGTGAATTATGACTTTGTCAACTAAAATAAGTGTGTTTAAAGTCATTTCTTTGCCTCAAAGGGGTCAAAATTGAAGCTTTTGAGTAATTAAAACTCTGTAAAAATGGCAATTTTGGTCAATCTGAGGCTTTAAAAAGTGGTTATTCAACATGAGGCACGATCCAATTGACATTTTGAATCATTTTTGGTACAGTCCAAAAAATCAATTTTCGGATGAAAACGATGACTCCGGACATGTCGAACGATCCCAAAATGGCCAATATGGATGAAATTTTAACATTTACTCTTTTGACTGTAAATGACTGTTGGATGTGAATTATGACTTTGTCAACTAAAATAAGTGTGTTTAAAGTCATTTCTGTGCCTGAAACGGGTCAAAATTGAAGCTTTTGAGTAAGCAAAACTCTGTAAAAATGGCAATTTTGGTCACTCTGAGGCTTTAAAAAGTGGTTATTCAACATGAGGCACGATCCAATTGACATTTTGAATCATTTTTGGTACAGTCCAAAAAATCAATTTTCGGATGAAAACCGATGACTCCGGACATGTCGAACGATCCCAAAATGGTCAATATGGATGAAATTTTAACATTTAATCTTTTGACTCTAAATGACTGTTGGATGTGAATTATGACTTTGTCAACTAAAATAAGTGTGTTTAAAGTCATTTCTTTGCCTCAAAGGGGTCAAAATTGAAGCTTTTGAGTAATTAAAACTCTGTAAAAATGGCAATTTTGGTCACTCTGAGGCTTTAAAAAGTGGTTATTCAACATGAGGCACGATCCAATTGACATTTTGAATCATTTTTGGTACAGTCCAAAAAATCAATTTTCGGATGAAAACCGATGACTCCGGACATGTCGAACGATCCCAAAATGGTCAATATGGATGAAATTTTAACATTTAATCTTTTGACTCTAAATGACTGTTGGATGTGAATTATGACTTTGTCAACTAAAATAAGTGTGTTTAAAGTCATTTCTGTGCCTGAAACGGGTCAAAATTGAAGCTTTTGAGTAAGCAAAACTCTGTAAAAATGGCAATTTTGCTCACTCTGAGGGTTTAAAAAGTGGTTATTCAACATGAGGCACAATCCAATTGACATTTTGAATCATTTTTGGTACAGTCCAAAAAATCAATTTTCGGATGAAAAACGATGACTCCGGACATGTCGAACGATCCCAAAATGGTCAATATGGAAGAAATTTTAACATTTAATCTTTTGACTCTAAATGACTGTTGGATGTGAATTATGACTTTGTCAACTAAAATAAGTGTGTTTAAAGTCATTTCTGTGCCTGAAATTGTTCAAAATTGAAGCTTTTGAGTAAGCAAAACTCTGTAAAAGTGGCAATTTTGGTGACTGTGAGGGTTTAAAAAGTGGTTATTCAACATGAGGCACGATCCAATTGACATTTTGAATCCTTTTTGGTACAGTCCAAAAAATAAATTTTCGGATGAAAAACGATGACACCGGACATGTCGAACGATCCCAAAATGGTCAATATGGATGAAATTTTAACATTGAATCTTTTGACTGTAAATGACTGGTGGATGTGAATTATGACTTTGTCAACTAAAATAAGTGTGTTTAAAGTCATTTCTGTGCCTGAAACGGGTCAAAATTGAAGCTTTTGAGTAATTCAAACTCTGTAAAAATGGCAATTTTGGTCACTCTGAGGCTTTAAAAAGTGGTTATTCAACATGAGGCACGATCCAATTGACATTTTGAATCATTTTTGGTACAGTCCAAAAAATCAATTTTCGGATGAAAACGATGACTCCGGACATGTCGAACGATCCCAAAATGGCCAATATGGATGAAATTTTAACATTTACTCTTTTGACTGTAAATGACTGTTGGATGTGAATTATGACTTTGTCAACTAAAATAAGTGTGTTTAAAGTCATTTCTGTGCCTGAAACGGGTAAAAATTGAAGCTTTTGAGTAAGCAAAACTCTGTAAAAATGGCAATTTTGCTCACTCTGAGGGTTTAAAAAGTGGTTATTCAACATGAGGCACGATCCAATTGACATTTTGAATCATTTTTGGTACAGTCCAAAAAATAAATTTTCGGATGAAAAACGATGACTCCGGACATGTCAAACGATCCTAAAATGGTCAATATGGATGAAATGTTAACATTTAATCTTTTGACTCTAAATGACTGTTGGATGTGAATTATGACTTTGTCAACTAAAATAAGTGTGTTTAAAGTCATTTCTGTGCCTGAAATGGTTCAAAATTGAAGCTTTTGAGTAAGCAAAACTCTGTAAAAATGGCAATTTTGGTCACTCTGAGGGTTTAAAAAGATGTTATTCAACATGAGGCACGATCCAATTGACATTTTGAATCATTTTTGGTACAGTCCAAAAAATCAATTTTCGGATGAAAACGATGACTCCGGACATGTCGAACGATCCCAAAATGGCCAATATGGATGAAATTTTAACATTTATTCTTTTGACTGTAAATGACTGTTGGATGTGAATTATGACTTTGTCAACTAAAATAAGTGTGTTTAAAGTCATTTCTGTGCCTGAAACGGGTAAAAATTGAAGCTTTTGAGTAAGCAAAACTCTGTAAAAATGGCAATTTTGGTCACTCTGAGGGTTTAAAAAGTGGTTATTCAACATGAGGCACGATCCAATTGACATTTTGAATCATTTTTGGTACAGTCCAAAAATTCAATTTTCGGATGAAAAACGATGACTCCGGACATGTCGAACGATCCCAAAATGGTCAATATGGATGAAATTTTAACATTTAATCTTTTGACTGTAAATGACTGTTGGATGTGAATTATGACTTTGTCAACTAAAATAAGTGTGTTTAAAGTCATTTCTGTGCCTGAAACGGGTCAAAATTGAAGCTTTTGAGTAAGCAAAACTCTGTAAAAATGGCAATTTTGCTCACTCTGAGGGTTTAAAAAGTGGTTATTCAACATGAGGCACAATCCAATTGACATTTTGAATCATTTTTGGTACAGTCCAAAAAATCAATTTTCGGATGAAAAACGATGACTCCGGACATGTCGAACGATCCCAAAATGGTCAATATGGAAGAAATTTTAACATTTAATCTTTTGACTCTAAATGACTGTTGGATGTGAATTATGACTTTGTCAACTAAAATAAGTGTGTTTAAAGTCATTTCTGTGCCTGAAATTGTTCAAAATTGAAGCTTTTGAGTAAGCAAAACTCTGTAAAAGTGGCAATTTTGGTGACTGTGAGGGTTTAAAAAGTGGTTATTCAACATGAGGCACGATCCAATTGACATTTTGAATCCTTTTTGGTACAGTCCAAAAAATAAATTTTCGGATGAAAAACGATGACACCGGACATGTCGAACGATCCCAAAATGGTCAATATGGATGAAATTTTAACATTGAATCTTTTGACTGTAAATGACTGGTGGATGTGAATTATGACTTTGTCAACTAAAATAAGTGTGTTTAAAGTCATTTCTGTGCCTGAAACGGGTCAAAATTGAAGCTTTTGAGTAATTCAAACTCTGTAAAAATGGCAATTTTGGTCACTCTGAGGCTTTAAAAAGTGGTTATTCAACATGAGGCACGATCCAATTGACATTTTGAATCATTTTTGGTACAGTCCAAAAAATCAATTTCCGGATGAAAAACTATGACTCCGGACCTGTTGAACGTTCCCAAAATGGTCTATAATGATGAAATTTTAACATTTAATCTTTTGACTCTAAATGACTGTTGGATGTGAATTATGACTTTGTCAACTAAAATAAGTGTGTTTAAAGTCATTTCTTTGCCTCAAAGGGGTCAAAATTGAAGCTTTTGAGTAATTAAAACTCTGTAAAAATGGCAATTTTGGTCACTCTGAGGCTTTAAAAAGTGGTTATTCAACATGAGGCACGATCCAATTGACATTTTGAATCATTTTTGGTACAGTCCAAAAAATCAATTTTCGGATGAAAACCGATGACTCCGGACATGTCGAACGATCCCAAAATGGTCAATATGGATGAAATTTTAACATTTAATCTTTTGACTCTAAATGACTGTTGGATGTGAATTATGACTTTGTCAACTAAAATAAGTGTGTTTAAAGTCATTTCTTTGCCTCAAAGGGGTCAAAATTGAAGCTTTTGAGTAATTAAAACTCTGTAAAAATGGCAATTTTGTTCAATCTGAGGCTTTAAAAAGTGGTTATTCAACATGAGGCACGATCCAATTGACATTTTGAATCATTTTTGGTACAGTCCAAAAAATCAATTTCCGGATGAAAAACGATGACTCCGGACCTGTTGAACGTTCCCAAAATGGTCTATAATGATGAAATTTTAACATTTAATCTTTTGACTCTAAATGACTGTTGGATGTGAATTATGACTTTGTCAACTAAAATAAGTGTGTTTAAAGTCATTTCTGTGCCTGAAACGGGTCAAAATTGAAGCTTTTGAGTAAGCAAAACTCTGTAAAAATGGCAATTTTGGTCACTCTGAGGCTTTAAAAAGTGGTTATTCAACATGAGGCACGATCCAATTGACATTTTGAATCATTTTTGGTACAGTCCAAAAAATCAATTTTCGGATGAAAAACGATGACTCCGGACATGTCGAACGATCCCAAAATGGTCAATATGGATGAAATTTTAACATTTAATCTTTTGACTCTAAATGACTGTTGGATGTGAATTATGACTTTGTCATCTAAAATAAGTGTGTTTAAAGTCATTTCTGTGCCTGAAACGGGTCAAAATTGAAGCTTTTGAGTAAGCAAAACTCTGTAAAAATGGCAATTTTACTCACTCTGAGGGTTTAAAAAGTGGTTATTCAACATGAGGCACGATCCAATTGACATTTTGAATCATTTTTGGTACAGTCCAAAAAATAAATTTTCGGATGAAAAACGATGACTCCGGACATGTCAAACGATCCTAAAATGGTCAATATGGATGAAATGTTAACATTTAATCTTTTGACTCTAAATGACTGTTGGATGTGAATTATGACTTTGTCAACTAAAATAAGTGTGTTTAAAGTCATTTCTGTGCCTAAAATGGTTCAAAATTGAAGCTTTTGAGTAAGCAAAACTCTGTAAAAATGGCAATTTTGGTCACTCTGAGGGTTTAAAAAGATGTTATTCAACATGAGGCACGATCCAATTGACATTTTGAATCATTTTTGGTACAGTCCAAAAAATCAATTTTCGGATGAAAACGATGACTCCGGACATGTCGAACGATCCCAAAATGGCCAATATGGATGAAATTTTAACATTTATTCTTTTGACTGTAAATGACTGTTGGATGTGAATTATGACTTTGTCAACTAAAATAAGTGTGTTTAAAGTCATTTCTGTGCCTGAAACGGGTAAAAATTGAAGCTTTTGAGTAAGCAAAACTCTGTAAAAATGGCAATTTTGGTCACTCTGAGGGTTTAAAAAGTGGTTATTCAACATGAGGCACGATCCAATTGACATTTTGAATCATTTTTGGTACAGTCCAAAAATTCAATTTTCGGATGAAAAACGATGACTCCGGACATGTCGAACGATCCCAAAATGGTCAATATGGATGAAATTTTAACATTTAATCTTTTGACTGTAAATGACTGTTGGATGTGAATTATGACTTTGTCAACTAAAATAAGTGTGTTTAAAGTCATTTCTGTGCCTGAAACGGGTCAAAATTGAAGCTTTTGAGTAAGCAAAACTCTGTAAAAATGGCAATTTTGCTCACTCTGAGGGTTTAAAAAGTGGTTATTCAACATGAGGCACAATCCAATTGACATTTTGAATCATTTTTGGTACAGTCCAAAAAATCAATTTTCGGATGAAAAACGATGACTCCGGACATGTCGAACGATCCCAAAATGGTCAATATGGAAGAAATTTTAACATTTAATCTTTTGACTCTAAATGACTGTTGGATGTGAATTATGACTTTGTCAACTAAAATAAGTGTGTTTAAAGTCATTTCTGTGCCTGAAATTGTTCAAAATTGAAGCTTTTGAGTAAGCAAAACTCTGTAAAAGTGGCAATTTTGGTGACTGTGAGGGTTTAAAAAGTGGTTATTCAACATGAGGCACG
This sequence comes from Lissotriton vulgaris, assembly GCF_964263255.1. Classification (NCBI taxonomy): domain Eukaryota; kingdom Metazoa; phylum Chordata; class Amphibia; order Caudata; family Salamandridae; genus Lissotriton; species Lissotriton vulgaris. The sequence goes on from NW_028246940.1 coordinate 1,955,203, forward strand.
ATCCAATTGACATTTTGAATCCTTTTTGGTACAGTCCAAAAAATAAATTTTCGGATGAAAAACGATGACACCGGACATGTCGAACGATCCCAAAATGGTCAATATGGATGAAATTTTAACATTGAATCTTTTGACTGTAAATGACTGGTGGATGTGAATTATGACTTTGTCAACTAAAATAAGTGTGTTTAAAGTCATTTCTGTGCCTGAAACGGGTCAAAATTGAAGCTTTTGAGTAATTCAAACTCTGTAAAAATGGCAATTTTGGTCACTCTGAGGCTTTAAAAAGTGGTTATTCAACATGAGGCACGATCCAATTGACATTTTGAATCATTTTTGGTACAGTCCAAAAAATCAATTTCCGGATGAAAAACGATGACTCCGGACCTGTTGAACGTTCCCAAAATGGTCTATAATGATGAAATTTTAACATTTAATCTTTTGACTCTAAATGACTGTTGGATGTGAATTATGACTTTGTCAACTAAAATAAGTGTGTTTAAAGTCATTTCTTTGCCTCAAAGGGGTCAAAATTGAAGCTTTTGAGTAATTAAAACTCTGTAAAAATGGCAATTTTGGTCACTCTGAGGCTTTAAAAAGTGGTTATTCAACATGAGGCACGATCCAATTGACATTTTGAATCATTTTTGGTACAGTCCAAAAAATCAATTTTCGGATGAAAAACGATGACTCCGGACATGTCGAACGATCCCAAAATGGTCAATATGGATGAAATTGTAACATTTAATCTTTTGACTGTAAATGACTGTTGGATGTGAATTAGGACTTTGTCAACTAAAATAAGTGTGTTTAAAGTCATTTCTGTGCCTGAAACGGGTCAAAATTGAAGCTTTTGAGTAATTAAAACTCTGTAAAAATGGCAATTTTGGTCAATCTGAGGCTTTAAAAAGTGGTTATTCAACATGAGGCACGATCCAATTGACATTTTGAATCATTTTTGGTACAGTCCAAAAAATCAATTTCCGGATGAAAAACGATGACTCCGGACCTGTTGAACGTTCCCAAAATGGTCTATAATGATGAAATTTTAACATTTAATCTTTTGACTCTAAATGACTGTTGGATGTGAATTATGACTTTGTCAACTAAAATAAGTGTGTTTAAAGTCATTTCTGTGCCTGAAACGGGTCAAAATTGAAGCTTTTGAGTAAGCAAAACTCTGTAAAAATGGCAATTTTGCTCACTCTGAGGGTTTAAAAAGTGGTTATTCAACATGAGGCACAATCCAATTGACATTTTGAATCATTTTTGGTACAGTCCAAAAAATCAATTTTCGGATGAAAAACGATGACTCCGGACATGTCGAACGATCCCAAAATGGTCAATATGGATGAAATTTTAACATTTAATCTTTTGACTCTAAATGACTGTTGGATGTGAATTATGACTTTGTCAACTAAAATAAGTGTGTTTAAAGTCATTTCTGTGCCTCAAAGGGGTCAAAATTGAAGCTTTTGAGTAATCAAAACTCTGTAAAAATGGCCATTTTGGTCACTGTGAGGCTTTAAAAAGTGGTTATTCAACATGAGGCACGATCCAATTGACATTTTGAATCATTTTTGGTACAGTCCAAAAAATGAATTTTCGAATGAAAAACGATGACATGTCGAACGATCCCAAAATGGTCAATATGGATGAAATTTTAACATTCAATCTTTTGACTGTAAATGACTGTTGGATGTGAATTATGACTTTGTCAACTAAAATAAGTGTGTTTTTAGTCATTTCTGTGCCTGAAACGGGTCAAAATTGAAGCTTTTGAGTAAGCAAAAATCTGTAAAAATGGCAATTTTGGTCACTCTGAGGGTTTAAAAAGTGGTTATTCAACATGAGGCACGATCCAATTGACATTTTGAATCATTTTTGGTACAGTCCAAAAAATCAATTCCCGGATGAAAAACGATGACTCCGGACCTGTTGAACGTTCCCAAAATGGTCTATAATGATGAAATTTTAACATTTAATCTTTTGACTCTAAATGACTGTTGGATGTGAATTATGACTTTGTCAACTAAAATAAGTGTGTTTTAAGTCATTTCTGTGCCTCAAAGGGGTCAAAATTGAAGCTTTTGAGTAATCATAACTCTGTAAAAATGGCAATTTTGGTCACTGTGAGGGTTTAAAAAGTGGTTATTCAACATGAGGCACGATCCAATTTACATTTTGAATTATTTTTGGTACAGTCCAAAAAATCAATTTTCAGGTGAAAAACGATGACTCCGGACATGTCGAACGATCCCAAAATGGTCAATATGGATGAGATTTTAACATTTAATCTTTTGACTGTAAATGACTGGTGGATGTGAATTATGACTTTGTCAACTAAAATAAGTGTGTTTAAAGTCATTTCTTTGCCTCAAAGGGGTCAAAATTGAAGCTTTTGAGTAATTAAAACTCTGTAAAAATGGCAATTTTGGTCACTCTGAGGCTTTAAAAAGTGGTTATTCAACATGCGGCACGATCCAATTGACATTTTGAATCATTTTTGGTACAGTCCAAAAAATCAATTTTCGGATGAAAAACGATGACTCCGGACATGTGGAACGATCCCAAAATGGTCAATATGGATGAAATTGTAACATTTAATCTTTTGACTGTAAATGACTGTTGGATGTGAATTAGGACTTTGTCAACTAAAATAAGGGTGTTTAAAGTCATTTCTGTGCCTGAAACGGGTCAAAATTGAAGCTTTTGAGTAATCAAAACTCTGTAAAAATGGCAATTTTGGTCACTGTGAGGCTTTAAAAAGTGGTTATTCAACATGAGGCACGATCCAATTGACATTTTGAATCATTTTTGGTACAGTCCAAAAAATGAATTTTCGGATGAAAAACGATGACTCCGGACATGTCGAACGATCCCAAAATGGTCAATATGGATGAAATTTTAACATTCAATCTTTTGACTGTAAATGACTGTTGGATGTGAATTATGACTTTGTCAACTAAAATAAGTGTGTTTAAAGTCATTTCTGTGCCTGAAACTGGTTACAATTGAAGCTTTTGAGTAAGCAAAACTCTGTAAAAATGGCAATTTTGGTCACTCTGAGGGTATAAAAAGTGGTTATTCAACATGAGGCACGACCCAATTGACATTTTGAATCATTTTTGGTACAGTCCAAAAAATCAATTTCCGGATGAAAAACGATGACTCCGGACATGTCGAACGATCCCAAAATGGTCAATATGGATGAAATTTTAACATTTAATCTTTTGACTCTAAATGACTGTTGGATGTGAATTATGACTTTGTCAACTAAAATAAGTGTGTTTAAAGTCATTTCTGTGCCTGAAATGGTTCAAAATTGAAGCTTTTGAGTAAGCAAAACTCTGTAAAAATGGCAATTTTGGTCACTCTGAGGGTTTAAAAAGATGTTATTCAACATGAGGCACGATCCAATTGACATTTTGAATCATTTTTGGTACAGTCCAAAAAATCAATTTTCGGATGAAAACGATGACTCCGGACATGTCGAACGATCCCAAAATGGCCAATATGGATGAAATTTTAACATTTATTCTTTTGACTGTAAATGACTGTTGGATGTGAATTATGACTTTGTCAACTAAAATAAGTGTGTTTAAAGTCATTTCTGTGCCTGAAACGGGTAAAAATTGAAGCTTTTGAGTAAGCAAAACTCTGTAAAAATGGCAATTTTGGTCACTCTGAGGGTTTAAAAAGTGGTTATTCAACATGAGGCACGATCCAATTGACATTTTGAATCATTTTTGGTACAGTCCAAAAATTCAATTTTCGGATGAAAAACGATGACTCCGGACATGTCGAACGATCCCAAAATGGTCAATATGGATGAAATTTTAACATTTAATCTTTTGACTGTAAATGACTGTTGGATGTGAATTATGACTTTGTCAACTAAAATAAGTGTGTTTAAAGTCATTTCTGTGCCTGAAACGGGTCAAAATTGAAGCTTTTGAGTAAGCAAAACTCTGTAAAAATGGCAATTTTGCTCACTCTGAGGGTTTAAAAAGTGGTTATTCAACATGAGGCACGATCCAATTGACATTTTGAATCATTTTTGGTACAGTCCAAAAAATCAATTTTCGGATGAAAAACGATGACTCCGGACATGTCGAACGATCCCAAAATGGTCAATATGGAAGAAATTTTAACATTTAATCTTTTGACTCTAAATGACTGTTGGATGTGAATTATGACTTTGTCAACTAAAATAAGTGTGTTTAAAGTCATTTCTGTGCCTGAAATTGTTCAAAATTGAAGCTTTTGAGTAAGCAAAACTCTGTAAAAGTGGCAATTTTGGTGACTGTGAGGGTTTAAAAAGTGGTTATTCAACATGAGGCACGATCCAATTGACATTTTGAATCCTTTTTGGTACAGTCCAAAAAATAAATTTTCGGATGAAAAACGATGACTCCGGACATGTCGAACGATCCCAAAATGGTCAATATGGATGAAATTTTAACATTGAATCTTTTGACTGTAAATGACTGGTGGATGTGAATTATGACTTTGTCAACTAAAATAAGTGTGTTTAAAGTCATTTCTGTGCCTGAAACGGGTCAAAATTGAAGCTTTTGAGTAATTCAAACTCTGTAAAAATGGCAATTTTGGTCACTCTGAGGCTTTAAAAAGTGGTTATTCAACATGAGGCACGATCCAATTGACATTTTGAATCATTTTTGGTACAGTCCAAAAAATCAATTTCCGGATGAAAAACGATGACTCCGGACCTGTTGAACGTTCCCAAAATGGTCTATAATGATGAAATTTTAACATTTAATCTTTTGACTCTAAATGACTGTTGGATGTGAATTATGACTTTGTCAACTAAAATAAGTGTGTTTAAAGTCATTTCTTTGCCTCAAAGGGGTCAAAATTGAAGCTTTTGAGTAATTAAAACTCTGTAAAAATGGCAATTTTGGTCACTCTGAGGCTTTAAAAAGTGGTTATTCAACATGAGGCACGATCCAATTGACATTTTGAATCATTTTTGGTACAGTCCAAAAAATCAATTTTCGGATGAAAAACGATGACTCCGGACATGTCGAACGATCCCAAAATGGTCAATATGGATGAAATTTTAACATTTAATCTTTTGACTCTAAATGACTGTTGGATGTGAATTATGACTTTGTCAACTAAAATAAGTGTGTTTAAAGTCATTTCTGTGCCTGAAATGGTTCAAAATTGAAGCTTTTGAGTAAGCAAAACTCTGTAAAAGTGGCAATTTTGGTGACTGTGAGGGTTTAAAAAGTGGTTATTCAACATGAGGCACGATCCAATTGACATTTTGAATCCTTTTTGGTACAGTCCAAAAAATCAATTTTCGGATGAAAAACGATGACTCCGGACATGTCGAACGATCCCAAAATGGTCAATATGGATGAAATTTTAACATTTAATCTTTTGACTCTAAATGACTGTTGGATGTGAATTATGACTTTGTCAACTAAAATAAGTGTGTTTAAAGTCATTTCTGTGCCTCAAAGGGGTCAAAATTGAAGCTTTTGAGTAATCAAAACTCTGTAAAAATGGCCATTTTGGTCACTGTGAGGCTTTAAAAAGTGGTTATTCAACATGAGGCACGATCCAATTGACATTTTGAATCATTTTTGGTACAGTCCAAAAAATGAATTTTCGAATGAAAAACGATGACATGTCGAACGATCCCAAAATGGTCAATATGGATGAAATTTTAACATTCAATCTTTTGACTGTAAATGACTGTTGGATGTGAATTATGACTTTGTCAACTAAAATAAGTGTGTTTTTAGTCATTTCTGTGCCTGAAACGGGTCAAAATTGAAGCTTTTGAGTAAGCAAAAATCTGTAAAAATGGCAATTTTGGTCACTCTGAGGGTTTAAAAAGTGGTTATTCAACATGAGGCACGATCCAATTGACATTTTGAATCATTTTTGGTACAGTCCAAAAAATCAATTCCCGGATGAAAAACGATGACTCCGGACCTGTTGAACGTTCCCAAAATGGTCTATAATGATGAAATTTTAACATTTAATCTTTTGACTCTAAATGACTGTTGGATGTGAATTATGACTTTGTCAACTAAAATAAGTGTGTTTTAAGTCATTTCTGTGCCTCAAAGGGGTCAAAATTGAAGCTTTTGAGTAATCATAACTCTGTAAAAATGGCAATTTTGGTCACTGTGAGGGTTTAAAAAGTGGTTATTCAACATGAGGCACGATCCAATTTACATTTTGAATTATTTTTGGTACAGTCCAAAAAATCAATTTTCGGATGAAAAACGATGACTCCGGACATGTCGAACGATCCCAAAATGGTCAATATGGAAGAAATTTTAACATTTAATCTTTTGACTCTAAATGACTGTTGGATGTGAATTATGACTTTGTCAACTAAAATAAGTGTGTTTAAAGTCATTTCTGTGCCTGAAATTGTTCAAAATTGAAGCTTTTGAGTAAGCAAAACTCTGTAAAAGTGGCAATTTTGGTGACTGTGAGGGTTTAAAAAGTGGTTATTCAACATGAGGCACGATCCAATTGACATTTTGAATCCTTTTTGGTACAGTCCAAAAAATAAATTTTCGGATGAAAAACGATGACACCGGACATGTCGAACGATCCCAAAATGGTCAATATGGATGAAATTTTAACATTGAATCTTTTGACTGTAAATGACTGGTGGATGTGAATTATGACTTTGTCAACTAAAATAAGTGTGTTTAAAGTCATTTCTGTGCCTGAAACGGGTCAAAATTGAAGCTTTTGAGTAATTCAAACTCTGTAAAAATGGCAATTTTGGTCACTCTGAGGCTTTAAAAAGTGGTTATTCAACATGAGGCACGATCCAATTGACATTTTGAATCATTTTTGGTACAGTCCAAAAAATCAATTTCCGGATGAAAAACGATGACTCCGGACCTGTTGAACGTTCCCAAAATGGTCTATAATGATGAAATTTTAACATTTAATCTTTTGACTCTAAATGACTGTTGGATGTGAATTATGACTTTGTCAACTAAAATAAGTGTGTTTAAAGTCATTTCTTTGCCTCAAAGGGGTCAAAATTGAAGCTTTTGAGTAATTAAAACTCTGTAAAAATGGCAATTTTGGTCACTCTGAGGCTTTAAAAAGTGGTTATTCAACATGAGGCACGATCCAATTGACATTTTGAATCATTTTTGGTACAGTCCAAAAAATCAATTTTCGGATGAAAAACGATGACTCCGGACATGTCGAACGATCCCAAAATGGTCAATATGGATGAAATTGTAACATTTAATCTTTTGACTGTAAATGACTGTTGGATGTGAATTAGGACTTTGTCAACTAAAATAAGTGTGTTTAAAGTCATTTCTGTGCCTGAAACGGGTCAAAATTGAAGCTTTTGAGTAATTAAAACTCTGTAAAAATGGCAATTTTGGTCAATCTGAGGCTTTAAAAAGTGGTTATTCAACATGAGGCACGATCCAATTGACATTTTGAATCATTTTTGGTACAGTCCAAAAAATCAATTTCCGGATGAAAAACGATGACTCCGGACCTGTTGAACGTTCCCAAAATGGTCTATAATGATGAAATTTTAACATTTAATCTTTTGACTCTAAATGACTGTTGGATGTGAATTATGACTTTGTCAACTAAAATAAGTGTGTTTAAAGTCATTTCTGTGCCTGAAACGGGTCAAAATTGAAGCTTTTGAGTAAGCAAAACTCTGTAAAAATGGCAATTTTGCTCACTCTGAGGGTTTAAAAAGTGGTTATTCAACATGAGGCACAATCCAATTGACATTTTGAATCATTTTTGGTACAGTCCAAAAAATCAATTTTCGGATGAAAAACGATGACTCCGGACATGTCGAACGATCCCAAAATGGTCAATATGGATGAAATTTTAACATTTAATCTTTTGACTCTAAATGACTGTTGGATGTGAATTATGACTTTGTCAACTAAAATAAGTGTGTTTAAAGTCATTTCTGTGCCTCAAAGGGGTCAAAATTGAAGCTTTTGAGTAATCAAAACTCTGTAAAAATGGCCATTTTGGTCACTGTGAGGCTTTAAAAAGTGGTTATTCAACATGAGGCACGATCCAATTGACATTTTGAATCATTTTTGGTACAGTCCAAAAAATGAATTTTCGAATGAAAAACGATGACATGTCGAACGATCCCAAAATGGTCAATATGGATGAAATTTTAACATTCAATCTTTTGACTGTAAATGACTGTTGGATGTGAATTATGACTTTGTCAACTAAAATAAGTGTGTTTTTAGTCATTTCTGTGCCTGAAACGGGTCAAAATTGAAGCTTTTGAGTAAGCAAAAATCTGTAAAAATGGCAATTTTGGTCACTCTGAGGGTTTAAAAAGTGGTTATTCAACATGAGGCACGATCCAATTGACATTTTGAATCATTTTTGGTACAGTCCAAAAAATCAATTCCCGGATGAAAAACGATGACTCCGGACCTGTTGAACGTTCCCAAAATGGTCTATAATGATGAAATTTTAACATTTAATCTTTTGACTCTAAATGACTGTTGGATGTGAATTATGACTTTGTCAACTAAAATAAGTGTGTTTTAAGTCATTTCTGTGCCTCAAAGGGGTCAAAATTGAAGCTTTTGAGTAATCATAACTCTGTAAAAATGGCAATTTTGGTCACTGTGAGGGTTTAAAAAGTGGTTATTCAACATGAGGCACGATCCAATTTACATTTTGAATTATTTTTGGTACAGTCCAAAAAATCAATTTTCAGGTGAAAAACGATGACTCCGGACATGTCGAACGATCCCAAAATGGTCAATATGGATGAGATTTTAACATTTAATCTTTTGACTGTAAATGACTGGTGGATGTGAATTATGACTTTGTCAACTAAAATAAGTGTGTTTAAAGTCATTTCTTTGCCTCAAAGGGGTCAAAATTGAAGCTTTTGAGTAATTAAAACTCTGTAAAAATGGCAATTTTGGTCACTCTGAGGCTTTAAAAAGTGGTTATTCAACATGCGGCACGATCCAATTGACATTTTGAATCATTTTTGGTACAGTCCAAAAAATCAATTTTCGGATGAAAAACGATGACTCCGGACATGTGGAACGATCCCAAAATGGTCAATATGGATGAAATTGTAACATTTAATCTTTTGACTGTAAATGACTGTTGGATGTGAATTAGGACTTTGTCAACTAAAATAAGGGTGTTTAAAGTCATTTCTGTGCCTGAAACGGGTCAAAATTGAAGCTTTTGAGTAATCAAAACTCTGTAAAAATGGCAATTTTGGTCACTGTGAGGCTTTAAAAAGTGGTTATTCAACATGAGGCACGATCCAATTGACATTTTGAATCATTTTTGGTACAGTCCAAAAAATGAATTTTCGGATGAAAAACGATGACTCCGGACATGTCGAACGATCCCAAAATGGTCAATATGGATGAAATTTTAACATTCAATCTTTTGACTGTAAATGACTGTTGGATGTGAATTATGACTTTGTCAACTAAAATAAGTGTGTTTAAAGTCATTTCTGTGCCTGAAACTGGTTACAATTGAAGCTTTTGAGTAAGCAAAACTCTGTAAAAATGGCAATTTTGGTCACTCTGAGGGTATAAAAAGTGGTTATTCAACATGAGGCACGACCCAATTGACATTTTGAATCATTTTTGGTACAGTCCAAAAAATCAATTTCCGGATGAAAAACGATGACTCCGGACATGTCGAACGATCCCAAAATGGTCAATATGGATGAAATTTTAACATTTAATCTTTTGACTCTAAATGACTGTTGGATGTGAATTATGACTTTGTCAACTAAAATAAGTGTGTTTAAAGTCATTTCTGTGCCTGAAATGGTTCAAAATTGAAGCTTTTGAGTAAGCAAAACTCTGTAAAAATGGCAATTTTGGTCACTCTGAGGGTTTAAAAAGATGTTATTCAACATGAGGCACGATCCAATTGACATTTTGAATCATTTTTGGTACAGTCCAAAAAATCAATTTTCGGATGAAAACGATGACTCCGGACATGTCGAACGATCCCAAAATGGCCAATATGGATGAAATTTTAACATTTATTCTTTTGACTGTAAATGACTGTTGGATGTGAATTATGACTTTGTCAACTAAAATAAGTGTGTTTAAAGTCATTTCTGTGCCTGAAACGGGTAAAAATTGAAGCTTTTGAGTAAGCAAAACTCTGTAAAAATGGCAATTTTGGTCACTCTGAGGGTTTAAAAAGTGGTTATTCAACATGAGGCACGATCCAATTGACATTTTGAATCATTTTTGGTACAGTCCAAAAATTCAATTTTCGGATGAAAAACGATGACTCCGGACATGTCGAACGATCCCAAAATGGTCAATATGGATGAAATTTTAACATTTAATCTTTTGACTGTAAATGACTGTTGGATGTGAATTATGACTTTGTCAACTAAAATAAGTGTGTTTAAAGTCATTTCTGTGCCTGAAACGGGTCAAAATTGAAGCTTTTGAGTAAGCAAAACTCTGTAAAAATGGCAATTTTGCTCACTCTGAGGGTTTAAAAAGTGGTTATTCAACATGAGGCACGATCCAATTGACATTTTGAATCATTTTTGGTACAGTCCAAAAAATCAATTTTCGGATGAAAAACGATGACTCCGGACATGTCGAACGATCCCAAAATGGTCAATATGGAAGAAATTTTAACATTTAATCTTTTGACTCTAAATGACTGTTGGATGTGAATTATGACTTTGTCAACTAAAATAAGTGTGTTTAAAGTCATTTCTGTGCCTGAAATTGTTCAAAATTGAAGCTTTTGAGTAAGCAAAACTCTGTAAAAGTGGCAATTTTGGTGACTGTGAGGGTTTAAAAAGTGGTTATTCAACATGAGGCACGATCCAATTGACATTTTGAATCCTTTTTGGTACAGTCCAAAAAATAAATTTTCGGATGAAAAACGATGACTCCGGACATGTCGAACGATCCCAAAATGGTCAATATGGATGAAATTTTAACATTGAATCTTTTGACTGTAAATGACTGGTGGATGTGAATTATGACTTTGTCAACTAAAATAAGTGTGTTTAAAGTCATTTCTGTGCCTGAAACGGGTCAAAATTGAAGCTTTTGAGTAATTCAAACTCTGTAAAAATGGCAATTTTGGTCACTCTGAGGCTTTAAAAAGTGGTTATTCAACATGAGGCACGATCCAATTGACATTTTGAATCATTTTTGGTACAGTCCAAAAAATCAATTTCCGGATGAAAAACGATGACTCCGGACCTGTTGAACGTTCCCAAAATGGTCTATAATGATGAAATTTTAACATTTAATCTTTTGACTCTAAATGACTGTTGGATGTGAATTATGACTTTGTCAACTAAAATAAGTGTGTTTAAAGTCATTTCTTTGCCTCAAAGGGGTCAAAATTGAAGCTTTTGAGTAATTAAAACTCTGTAAAAATGGCAATTTTGGTCACTCTGAGGCTTTAAAAAGTGGTTATTCAACATGAGGCACGATCCAATTGACATTTTGAATCATTTTTGGTACAGTCCAAAAAATCAATTTTCGGATGAAAAACGATGACTCCGGACATGTCGAACGATCCCAAAATGGTCAATATGGATGAAATTTTAACATTTAATCTTTTGACTCTAAATGACTGTTGGATGTGAATTATGACTTTGTCAACTAAAATAAGTGTGTTTAAAGTCATTTCTGTGCCTGAAATGGTTCAAAATTGAAGCTTTTGAGTAAGCAAAACTCTGTAAAAGTGGCAATTTTGGTGACTGTGAGGGTTTAAAAAGTGGTTATTCAACATGAGGCACGATCCAATTGACATTTTGAATCCTTTTTGGTACAGTCCAAAAAATCAATTTTCGGATGAAAAACGATGACTCCGGACATGTCGAACGATCCCAAAATGGTCAATATGGATGAAATTTTAACATTTAATCTTTTGACTCTAAATGACTGTTGGATGTGAATTATGACTTTGTCAACTAAAATAAGTGTGTTTAAAGTCATTTCTGTGCCTCAAAGGGGTCAAAATTGAAGCTTTTGAGTAATCAAAACTCTGTAAAAATGGCCATTTTGGTCACTGTGAGGCTTTAAAAAGTGGTTATTCAACATGAGGCACGATCCAATTGACATTTTGAATCATTTTTGGTACAGTCCAAAAAATGAATTTTCGAATGAAAAACGATGACATGTCGAACGATCCCAAAATGGTCAATATGGATGAAATTTTAACATTCAATCTTTTGACTGTAAATGACTGTTGGATGTGAATTATGACTTTGTCAACTAAAATAAGTGTGTTTTTAGTCATTTCTGTGCCTGAAACGGGTCAAAATTGAAGCTTTTGAGTAAGCAAAAATCTGTAAAAATGGCAATTTTGGTCACTCTGAGGGTTTAAAAAGTGGTTATTCAACATGAGGCACGATCCAATTGACATTTTGAATCATTTTTGGTACAGTCCAAAAAATCAATTCCCGGATGAAAAACGATGACTCCGGACCTGTTGAACGTTCCCAAAATGGTCTATAATGATGAAATTTTAACATTTAATCTTTTGACTCTAAATGACTGTTGGATGTGAATTATGACTTTGTCAACTAAAATAAGTGTGTTTTAAGTCATTTCTGTGCCTCAAAGGGGTCAAAATTGAAGCTTTTGAGTAATCATAACTCTGTAAAAATGGCAATTTTGGTCACTGTGAGGGTTTAAAAAGTGGTTATTCAACATGAGGCACGATCCAATTTACATTTTGAATTATTTTTGGTACAGTCCAAAAAATCAATTTTCGGATGAAAAACGATGACTCCGGACATGTCGAACGATCCCAAAATGGTCAATATGGATGAAATTTTAACATTTAATCTTTTGACTGTAAATGACTGGTGGATGTGAATTATGACTTTGTCAACTAAAATAAGTGTGTTTAAAGTCATTTCTTTGCCTCAAAGGGGTCAAAATTGAAGCTTTTGAGTAATTAAAACTCTGTAAAAATGGCAATTTTGGTCACTCTGAGGCTTTAAAAAGTGGTTATTCAACATGCGGCACGATCCAATTGACATTTTGAATCATTTTTGGTACAGTCCAAAAAATCAATTTTCGGATGAAAAACGATGACTCCGGACATGTGGAACGATCCCAAAATGGTCAATATGGATGAAATTGTAACATTTAATCTTTTGACTGTAAATGACTGTTGGATGTGAATTAGGACTTTGTCAACTAAAATAAGGGTGTTTAAAGTCATTTCTGTGCCTGAAACGGGTCAAAATTGAAGCTTTTGAGTAATCAAAACTCTGTAAAAATGGCAATTTTGGTCACTGTGAGGCTTTAAAAAGTGGTTATTCAACATGAGGCACGATCCAATTGACATTTTGAATCATTTTTGGTACAGTCCAAAAAATGAATTTTCGGATGAAAAACGATGACTCCGGACATGTCGAACGATCCCAAAATGGTCAATATGGATGAAATTTTAACATTCAATCTTTTGACTGTAAATGACTGTTGGATGTGAATTATGACTTTGTCAACTAAAATAAGTGTGTTTAAAGTCATTTCTGTGCCTGAAACTGGTTAAAATTGAAGCTTTTGAGTAAGCAAAACTCTGTAAAAATGGCAATTTTGGTCACTCTGAGGGTATAAAAAGTGGTTATTCAACATGAGGCACGACCCAATTGACATTTTGAATCATTTTTGGTACAGTCCAAAAAATCAATTTCCGGATGAAAAACGATGACTCCGGACATGTCGAACGATCCCAAAATGGTCAATATGGATGAAATTTTAACATTTAATCTTTTGACTCTAAATGACTGTTGGATGTGAATTATGACTTTGTCAACTAAAATAAGTGTGTTTAAAGTCATTTCTGTGCCTGAAATGGTTCAAAATTGAAGCTTTTGAGTAAGCAAAACTCTGTAAAAATGGCAATTTTGGTCACTCTGAGGGTTTAAAAAGATGTTATTCAACATGAGGCACGATCCAATTGACATTTTGAATCATTTTTGGTACAGTCCAAAAAATCAATTTTCGGATGAAAACGATGACTCCGGACATGTCGAACGATCCCAAAATGGCCAATATGGATGAAATTTTAACATTTATTCTTTTGACTGTAAATGACTGTTGGATGTGAATTATGACTTTGTCAACTAAAATAAGTGTGTTTAAAGTCATTTCTGTGCCTGAAACGGGTAAAAATTGAAGCTTTTGAGTAAGCAAAACTCTGTAAAAATGGCAATTTTGGTCACTCTGAGGGTTTAAAAAGTGGTTATTCAACATGAGGCACGATCCAATTGACATTTTGAATCATTTTTGGTACAGTCCAAAAATTCAATTTTCGGATGAAAAACGATGACTCCGGACATGTCGAACGATCCCAAAATGGTCAATATGGATGAAATTTTAACATTTAATCTTTTGACTGTAAATGACTGTTGGATGTGAATTATGACTTTGTCAACTAAAATAAGTGTGTTTAAAGTCATTTCTGTGCCTGAAACGGGTCAAAATTGAAGCTTTTGAGTAAGCAAAACTCTGTAAAAATGGCAATTTTGCTCACTCTGAGGGTTTAAAAAGTGGTTATTCAACATGAGGCACGATCCAATTGACATTTTGAATCATTTTTGGTACAGTCCAAAAAATCAATTTTCGGATGAAAAACGATGACTCCGGACATGTCGAACGATCCCAAAATGGTCAATATGGAAGAAATTTTAACATTTAATCTTTTGACTCTAAATGACTGTTGGATGTGAATTATGACTTTGTCAACTAAAATAAGTGTGTTTAAAGTCATTTCTGTGCCTGAAATTGTTCAAAATTGAAGCTTTTGAGTAAGCAAAACTCTGTAAAAGTGGCAATTTTGGTGACTGTGAGGGTTTAAAAAGTGGTTATTCAACATGAGGCACGATCCAATTGACATTTTGAATCCTTTTTGGTACAGTCCAAAAAATAAATTTTCGGATGAAAAACGATGACTCCGGACATGTCGAACGATCCCAAAATGGTCAATATGGATGAAATTTTAACATTTAATCTTTTGACTGTAAATGACTGGTGGATGTGAATTATGACTTTGTCAACTAAAATAAGTGTGTTTAAAGTCATTTCTGTGCCTGAAACGGGTCAAAATTGAAGCTTTTGAGTAATTAAAACTCTG
Source organism: Lissotriton vulgaris (assembly GCF_964263255.1). NCBI lineage: Eukaryota > Metazoa > Chordata > Amphibia > Caudata > Salamandridae > Lissotriton > Lissotriton vulgaris. The sequence continues at coordinate 1,970,350 of NW_028246940.1, forward strand.
TAAAAATGGCAATTTTGGTCACTCTGAGGCTTTAAAAAGTGGTTATTCAACATGAGGCACGATCCAATTGACATTTTGAATCATTTTTGGTACAGTCCAAAAAATCAATTTCCGGATGAAAAACGATGACTCCGGACCTGTTGAACGTTCCCAAAATGGTCTATAATGATGAAATTTTAACATTTAATCTTTTGACTCTAAATGACTGTTGGATGTGAATTATGACTTTGTCAACTAAAATAAGTGTGTTTAAAGTCATTTCTTTGCCTCAAAGGGGTCAAAATTGAAGCTTTTGAGTAATTAAAACTCTGTAAAAATGGCAATTTTGGTCACTCTGAGGCTTTAAAAAGTGGTTATTCAACATGAGGCACGATCCAATTGACATTTTGAATCATTTTTGGTACAGTCCAAAAAATCAATTTTCGGATGAAAAACGATGACTCCGGACATGTCGAACGATCCCAAAATGGTCAATATGGATGAAATTTTAACATTTAATCTTTTGACTGTAAATGACTGTTGGATGTGAATTATGACTTTGTCAACTAAAATAAGTGTGTTTAAAGTCATTTCTGTGCCTGAAACGGGTCAAAATTGAAGCTTTTGAGTAATTAAAACTCTGTAAAAATGGCAATTTTGGTCAATCTGAGGCTTTAAAAAGTGGTTATTCAACATGAGGCACGATCCAATTGACATTTTGAATCATTTTTGGTACAGTCCAAAAAATCAATTTCCGGATGAAAAACGATGACTCCGGACCTGTTGAACGTTCCCAAAATGGTCTATAATGATGAAATTTTAACATTTAATCTTTTGACTCTAAATGACTGTTGGATGTGAATTATGACTTTGTCAACTAAAATAAGTGTGTTTAAAGTCATTTCTGTGCCTGAAACGGGTCAAAATTGAAGCTTTTGAGTAAGCAAAACTCTGTAAAAATGGCAATTTTGGTCACTCTGAGGCTTTAAAAAGTGGTTATTCAACATGAGGCACGATCCAATTGACATTTTGAATCATTTTTGGTACAGTCCAAAAAATCAATTTTCGGATGAAAAACGATGACTCCGGACATGTCGAACGATCCCAAAATGGTCAATATGGATGAAATTTTAACATTTAATCTTTTGACTCTAAATGACTGTTGGATGTGAATTATGACTTTGTCATCTAAAATAAGTGTGTTTAAAGTCATTTCTGTGCCTGAAACGGGTCAAAATTGAAGCTTTTGAGTAAGCAAAACTCTGTAAAAATGGCAATTTTGGTCACTCTGAGGGTTTAAAAAGATGTTATTCAACATGAGGCACGATCCAATTGACATTTTGAATCATTTTTGGTACAGTCCAAAAAATCAATTTTCGGATGAAAACGATGACTCCGGACATGTCGAACGATCCCAAAATGGCCAATATGGATGAAATTTTAACATTTACTCTTTTGACTGTAAATGACTGTTGGATGTGAATTATGACTTTGTCAACTAAAATAAGTGTGTTTAAAGTCATTTCTGTGCCTGAAACGGGTCAAAATTGAAGCTTTTGAGTAAGCAAAACTCTGTAAAAATGGCAATTTTGCTCACTCTGAGGGTTTAAAAAGTGGTTATTCAACATGAGGCACGATCCAATTGACATTTTGAATCATTTTTGGTACAGTCCAAAAAATAAATTTTCGGATGAAAAACGATGACTCCGGACATGTCAAACGATCCTAAAATGGTCAATATGGATGAAATGTTAACATTTAATCTTTTGACTCTAAATGACTGTTGGATGTGAATTATGACTTTGTCAACTAAAATAAGTGTGTTTAAAGTCATTTCTGTGCCTGAAATGGTTCAAAATTGAAGCTTTTGAGTAAGCAAAACTCTGTAAAAATGGCAATTTTGGTCACTCTGAGGGTTTAAAAAGATGTTATTCAACATGAGGCACGATCCAATTGACATTTTGAATCATTTTTGGTACAGTCCAAAAAATCAATTTTCGGATGAAAACGATGACTCCGGACATGTCGAACGATCCCAAAATGGCCAATATGGATGAAATTTTAACATTTATTCTTTTGACTGTAAATGACTGTTGGATGTGAATTATGACTTTGTCAACTAAAATAAGTGTGTTTAAAGTCATTTCTGTGCCTGAAACGGGTCAAAATTGAAGCTTTTGAGTAAGCAAAACTCTGTAAAAATGGCAATTTTGCTCACTCTGAGGGTTTAAAAAGTGGTTATTCAACATGAGGCACAATCCAATTGACATTTTGAATCATTTTTGGTACAGTCCAAAAAATCAATTTTCGGATGAAAAACGATGACTCCGGACATGTCGAACGATCCCAAAATGGTCAATATGGAAGAAATTTTAACATTTAATCTTTTGACTCTAAATGACTGTTGGATGTGAATTATGACTTTGTCAACTAAAATAAGTGTGTTTAAAGTCATTTCTGTGCCTGAAATTGTTCAAAATTGAAGCTTTTGAGTAAGCAAAACTCTGTAAAAGTGGCAATTTTGGTGACTGTGAGGGTTTAAAAAGTGGTTATTCAACATGAGGCACGATCCAATTGACATTTTGAATCATTTTTGGTACAGTCCAAAAATTCAATTTTCGGATGAAAAACGATGACTCCGGACATGTCGAACGATCCCAAAATGGTCAATATGGATGAAATTTTAACATTTAATCTTTTGACTGTAAATGACTGTTGGATGTGAATTATGACTTTGTCAACTAAAATAAGTGTGTTTAAAGTCATTTCTGTGCCTGAAACGGGTCAAAATTGAAGCTTTTGAGTAAGCAAAACTCTGTAAAAATGGCAATTTTGCTCACTCTGAGGGTTTAAAAAGTGGTTATTCAACATGAGGCACAATCCAATTGACATTTTGAATCATTTTTGGTACAGTCCAAAAAATCAATTTTCGGATGAAAAACGATGACTCCGGACATGTCGAACGATCCCAAAATGGTCAATATGGAAGAAATTTTAACATTTAATCTTTTGACTCTAAATGACTGTTGGATGTGAATTATGACTTTGTCAACTAAAATAAGTGTGTTTAAAGTCATTTCTGTGCCTGAAATTGTTCAAAATTGAAGCTTTTGAGTAAGCAAAACTCTGTAAAAGTGGCAATTTTGGTGACTGTGAGGGTTTAAAAAGTGGTTATTCAACATGAGGCACGATCCAATTGACATTTTGAATCCTTTTTGGTACAGTCCAAAAAATAAATTTTCGGATGAAAAACGATGACACCGGACATGTCGAACGATCCCAAAATGGTCAATATGGATGAAATTTTAACATTGAATCTTTTGACTGTAAATGACTGGTGGATGTGAATTATGACTTTGTCAACTAAAATAAGTGTGTTTAAAGTCATTTCTGTGCCTGAAACGGGTCAAAATTGAAGCTTTTGAGTAATTCAAACTCTGTAAAAATGGCAATTTTGGTCACTCTGAGGCTTTAAAAAGTGGTTATTCAACATGAGGCACGATCCAATTGACATTTTGAATCATTTTTGGTACAGTCCAAAAAATCAATTTCCGGATGAAAAACGATGACTCCGGACCTGTTGAACGTTCCCAAAATGGTCTATAATGATGAAATTTTAACATTTAATCTTTTGACTCTAAATGACTGTTGGATGTGAATTATGACTTTGTCAACTAAAATAAGTGTGTTTAAAGTCATTTCTTTGCCTCAAAGGGGTCAAAATTGAAGCTTTTGAGTAATTAAAACTCTGTAAAAATGGCAATTTTGGTCACTCTGAGGCTTTAAAAAGTGGTTATTCAACATGAGGCACGATCCAATTGACATTTTGAATCATTTTTGGTACAGTCCAAAAAATCAATTTTCGGATGAAAAACGATGACTCCGGACATGTCGAACGATCCCAAAATGATCAATATGGATGAAATTGTAACATTTAATCTTTTGACTGTAAATGACTGTTGGATGTGAATTAGGACTTTGTCAACTAAAATAAGTGTGTTTAAAGTCATTTCTGTGCCTGAAACGGGTCAAAATTGAAGCTTTTGAGTAATTAAAACTCTGTAAAAATGGCAATTTTGGTCAATCTGAGGCTTTAAAAAGTGGTTATTCAACATGAGGCACGATCCAATTGACATTTTGAATCATTTTTGGTACAGTCCAAAAAATCAATTTCCGGATGAAAAACGATGACTCCGGACCTGTTGAACGTTCCCAAAATGGTCTATAATGATGAAATTTTAACATTTAATCTTTTGACTCTAAATGACTGTTGGATGTGAATTATGACTTTGTCAACTAAAATAAGTGTGTTTAAAGTCATTTCTGTGCCTGAAACGGGTCAAAATTGAAGCTTTTGAGTAAGCAAAACTCTGTAAAAATGGCAATTTTGCTCACTCTGAGGGTTTAAAAAGTGGTTATTCAACATGAGGCACAATCCAATTGACATTTTGAATCATTTTTGGTACAGTCCAAAAAATCAATTTTCGGATGAAAAACGATGACTCCGGACATGTCGAACGATCCCAAAATGGTCAATATGGATGAAATTTTAACATTTAATCTTTTGACTCTAAATGACTGTTGGATGTGAATTATGACTTTGTCAACTAAAATAAGTGTGTTTAAAGTCATTTCTGTGCCTAAAATGGTTCAAAATTGAAGCTTTTGAGTAAGCAAAACTCTGTAAAAGTGGCAATTTTGGTGACTGTGAGGGTTTAAAAAGTGGTTATTCAACATGAGGCACGATCCAATTGACATTTTGAATCCTTTTTGGTACAGTCCAAAAAATCAATTTTCGGATGAAAAACGATGACTCCGGACATGTCGAACGATCCCAAAATGGTCAATATGGATGAAATTTTAACATTTAATCTTTTGACTCTAAATGACTGTTGGATGTGAATTATGACTTTGTCAACTAAAATAAGTGTGTTTAAAGTCATTTCTGTGCCTCAAAGGGGTCAAAATTGAAGCTTTTGAGTAATCAAAACTCTGTAAAAATGGCCATTTTGGTCACTGTGAGGCTTTAAAAAGTGGTTATTCAACATGAGGCACGATCCAATTGACATTTTGAATCATTTTTGGTACAGTCCAAAAAATGAATTTTCGAATGAAAAACGATGACATGTCGAACGATCCCAAAATGGTCAATATGGATGAAATTTTAACATTCAATCTTTTGACTGTAAATGACTGTTGGATGTGAATTATGACTTTGTCAACTAAAATAAGTGTGTTAAAGTCATTTCTGTGCCTGAAACGGGTCAAAATTGAAGCTTTTGAGTAAGCAAAAATCTGTAAAAATGGCAATTTTGGTCACTCTGAGGGTTTAAAAAGTGGTTATTCAACATGAGGCACGATCCAATTGACATTTTGAATCATTTTTGGTACAGTCCAAAAAATCAATTCCCGGATGAAAAACGATGACTCCGGACCTGTTGAACGTTCCCAAAATGGTCTATAATGATGAAATTTTAACATTTAATCTTTTGACTCTAAATGACTGTTGGATGTGAATTATGACTTTGTCAACTAAAATAAGTGTGTTTTAAGTCATTTCTGTGCCTCAAAGGGGTCAAAATTGAAGCTTTTGAGTAATCATAACTCTGTAAAAATGGCAATTTTGGTCACTGTGAGGGTTTAAAAAGTGGTTATTCAACATGAGGCACGATCCAATTTACATTTTGAATTATTTTTGGTACAGTCCAAAAAATCAATTTTCGGATGAAAAACGATGACTCCGGACATGTCGAACGATCCCAAAATGGTCAATATGGATGAAATTTTAACATTTAATCTTTTGACTGTAAATGACTGGTGGATGTGAATTATGACTTTGTCAACTAAAATAAGTGTGTTTAAAGTCATTTCTTTGCCTCAAAGGGGTCAAAATTGAAGCTTTTGAGTAATTAAAACTCTGTAAAAATGGCAATTTTGGTCACTCTGAGGCTTTAAAAAGTGGTTATTCAACATGCGGCACGATCCAATTGACATTTTGAATCATTTTTGGTACAGTCCAAAAAATCAATTTTCGGATGAAAAACGATGACTCCGGACATGTGGAACGATCCCAAAATGGTCAATATGGATGAAATTGTAACATTTAATCTTTTGACTGTAAATGACTGTTGGATGTGAATTAGGACTTTGTCAACTAAAATAAGGGTGTTTAAAGTCATTTCTGTGCCTGAAACGGGTCAAAATTGAAGCTTTTGAGTAATCAAAACTCTGTAAAAATGGCAATTTTGGTCACTGTGAGGCTTTAAAAAGTGGTTATTCAACATGAGGCACGATCCAATTGACATTTTGAATCATTTTTGGTACAGTCCAAAAAATGAATTTTCGGATGAAAAACGATGACTCCGGACATGTCGAACGATCCCAAAATGGTCAATATGGATGAAATTTTAACATTCAATCTTTTGACTGTAAATGACTGTTGGATGTGAATTATGACTTTGTCAACTAAAATAAGTGTGTTTAAAGTCATTTCTGTGCCTGAAACTGGTTAAAATTGAAGCTTTTGAGTAAGCAAAACTCTGTAAAAATGGCAATTTTGGTCACTCTGAGGGTATAAAAAGTGGTTATTCAACATGAGGCACGACCCAATTGACATTTTGAATCATTTTTGGTACAGTCCAAAAAATCAATTTCCGGATGAAAAACGATGACTCCGGACATGTCGAACGATCCCAAAATGGTCAATATGGATGAAATTTTAACATTTAATCTTTTGACTCTAAATGACTGTTGGATGTGAATTATGACTTTGTCAACTAAAATAAGTGTGTTTAAAGTCATTTCTGTGCCTGAAATGGTTCAAAATTGAAGCTTTTGAGTAAGCAAAACTCTGTAAAAATGGCAATTTTGGTCACTCTGAGGGTTTAAAAAGATGTTATTCAACATGAGGCACGATCCAATTGACATTTTGAATCATTTTTGGTACAGTCCAAAAAATCAATTTTCGGATGAAAACGATGACTCCGGACATGTCGAACGATCCCAAAATGGCCAATATGGATGAAATTTTAACATTTATTCTTTTGACTGTAAATGACTGTTGGATGTGAATTATGACTTTGTCAACTAAAATAAGTGTGTTTAAAGTCATTTCTGTGCCTGAAACGGGTAAAAATTGAAGCTTTTGAGTAAGCAAAACTCTGTAAAAATGGCAATTTTGGTCACTCTGAGGGTTTAAAAAGTGGTTATTCAACATGAGGCACGATCCAATTGACATTTTGAATCATTTTTGGTACAGTCCAAAAATTCAATTTTCGGATGAAAAACGATGACTCCGGACATGTCGAACGATCCCAAAATGGTCAATATGGATGAAATTTTAACATTTAATCTTTTGACTGTAAATGATTGTTGGATGTGAATTATGACTTTGTCAACTAAAATAAGTGTGTTTAAAGTCATTTCTGTGCCTGAAACGGGTCAAAATTGAAGCTTTTGAGTAAGCAAAACTCTGTAAAAATGGCAATTTTGCTCACTCTGAGGGTTTAAAAAGTGGTTATTCAACATGAGGCACGATCCAATTGACATTTTGAATCATTTTTGGTACAGTCCAAAAAATCAATTTTCGGATGAAAAACGATGACTCCGGACATGTCGAACGATCCCAAAATGGTCAATATGGAAGAAATTTTAACATTTAATCTTTTGACTCTAAATGACTGTTGGATGTGAATTATGACTTTGTCAACTAAAATAAGTGTGTTTAAAGTCATTTCTGTGCCTGAAATTGTTCAAAATTGAAGCTTTTGAGTAAGCAAAACTCTGTAAAAGTGGCAATTTTGGTGACTGTGAGGGTTTAAAAAGTGGTTATTCAACATGAGGCACGATCCAATTGACATTTTGAATCCTTTTTGGTACAGTCCAAAAAATAAATTTTCGGATGAAAAACGATGACTCCGGACATGTCGAACGATCCCAAAATGGTCAATATGGATGAAATTTTAACATTTAATCTTTTGACTGTAAATGACTGGTGGATGTGAATTATGACTTTGTCAACTAAAATAAGTGTGTTTAAAGTCATTTCTGTGCCTGAAACGGGTCAAAATTGAAGCTTTTGAGTAATTAAAACTCTGTAAAAATGGCAATTTTGGTCACTCTGAGGCTTTAAAAAGTGGTTATTCAACATGAGGCACGATCCAATTGACATTTTGAATCATTTTTGGTACAGTCCAAAAAATCAATTTCCGGATGAAAAACGATGACTCCGGACCTGTTGAACGTTCCCAAAATGGTCTATAATGATGAAATTTTAACATTTAATCTTTTGACTCTAAATGACTGTTGGATGTGAATTATGACTTTGTCAACTAAAATAAGTGTGTTTAAAGTCATTTCTTTGCCTCAAAGGGGTCAAAATTGAAGCTTTTGAGTAATTAAAACTCTGTAAAAATGGCAATTTTGGTCACTCTGAGGCTTTAAAAAGTGGTTATTCAACATGAGGCACGATCCAATTGACATTTTGAATCATTTTTGGTACAGTCCAAAAAATCAATTTTCGGATGAAAAACGATGACTCCGGACATGTCGAACGATCCCAAAATGGTCAATATGGATGAAATTGTAACATTTAATCTTTTGACTGTAAATGACTGTTGGATGTGAATTAGGACTTTGTCAACTAAAATAAGTGTGTTTAAAGTCATTTCTGTGCCTGAAACGGGTCAAAATTGAAGCTTTTGAGTAATTAAAACTCTGTAAAAATGGCAATTTTGGTCAATCTGAGGGTTTAAAAAGTGGTTATTCAACATGAGGCACGATCCAATTGACATTTTGAATCATTTTTGGTACAGTCCAAAAAATCAATTTCCGGATGAAAAACGATGACTCCGGACCTGTTGAACGTTCCCAAAATGGTCTATAATGATGAAATTTTAACATTTAATCTTTTGACTCTAAATGACTGTTGGATGTGAAGTATGACTTTGTCAACTAAAATAAGTGTTTTTTAAGTCATTTCTGTGCCTCAAAGGGGTCAAAATTGAAGCTTTTGAGTAATCATAACTCTGTAAAAATGGCAATTTTGGTCACTGTGAGGGTTTAAAAATTGGCTATTCAACATGAGGCACAATCCAATTGACATTTTGAATCATTTTTGGTACAGTCCAAAAAATCAATTTTCGGATGAAAAACGATGACTTCGGACATGTCGAACGATCCCAAAATGGTCAATATGGATGAAATTTTAACATTTAATCTTTTGACTCTAAATGACTGTTGGATGTGAATTATGACTTTGTCAACTAAAATAAGTGTGTTTAAAGTCATTTCTGTGCCTGAAACGGGTCAAAATTGAAGCTTTTGAGTAAGCAAAACTCTGTAAAAATGGCAATTTTGGTCACTATGGGGGTTTAAAAAGTGGTTATTCAACATGAGGCACGATCCAATTGACATTTTGAATCATTTTTGGTACAGTCCAAAAAATCAATTTTCGGATGAAAAACGATGACTCCGGACATGTCGAACGATCCCAAAATGGTCAATATGGATGAAATTTTAACATTTAATCTTTTGACTCTAAATGACGGTTGGATGTGAATTATGACTTTGTCAACTAAAATAAGTGTGTTTTAAGTCATTTCTGTGCCTCAAAGGGGTCAAAATTGAAGCTTTTGAGTAATCATAACTCTGTAAAAATGGCAATTTTGGTCACTGTGAGGGTTTAAAAAGTGGTTATTCAACATGAGGCACGATCCAATTTACATTTTGAATTATTTTTGGTACAGTCCAAAAAATCAATTTTCGGATGAAAAACGATGACTCCGGACATGTCGAACGATCCCAAAATGGTCAATATGGATGAAATTTTAACATTTAATCTTTTGACTGTAAATGACTGGTGGATGTGAATTATGACTTTGTCAACTAAAATAAGTGTGTTTAAAGTCATTTCTTTGCCTCAAAGGGGTCAAAATTGAAGCTTTTGAGTAATTAAAACTCTGTAAAAATGGCAATTTTGGTCACTCTGAGGCTTTAAAAAGTGGTTATTCAACATGCGGCACGATCCAATTGACATTTTGAATCATTTTTGGTACAGTCCAAAAAATCAATTTTCGGATGAAAAACGATGACTCCGGACATGTGGAACGATCCCAAAATGGTCAATATGGATGAAATTGTAACATTTAATCTTTTGACTGTAAATGACTGTTGGATGTGAATTAGGACTTTGTCAACTAAAATAAGGGTGTTTAAAGTCATTTCTGTGCCTGAAACGGGTCAAAATTGAAGCTTTTGAGTAATCAAAACTCTGTAAAAATGGCAATTTTGGTCACTGTGAGGCTTTAAAAAGTGGTTATTCAACATGAGGCACGATCCAATTGACATTTTGAATCATTTTTGGTACAGTCCAAAAAATGAATTTTCGGATGAAAAACGATGACTCCGGACATGTCGAACGATCCCAAAATGGTCAATATGGATGAAATTTTAACATTCAATCTTTTGACTGTAAATGACTGTTGGATGTGAATTATGACTTTGTCAACTAAAATAAGTGTGTTTAAAGTCATTTCTGTGCCTGAAACTGGTTAAAATTGAAGCTTTTGAGTAAGCAAAACTCTGTAAAAATGGCAATTTTGGTCACTCTGAGGGTATAAAAAGTGGTTATTCAACATGAGGCACGACCCAATTGACATTTTGAATCATTTTTGGTACAGTCCAAAAAATCAATTTCCGGATGAAAAACGATGACTCCGGACATGTCGAACGATCCCAAAATGGTCAATATGGATGAAATTTTAACATTTAATCTTTTGACTCTAAATGACTGTTGGATGTGAATTATGACTTTGTCAACTAAAATAAGTGTGTTTAAAGTCATTTCTGTGCCTGAAATGGTTCAAAATTGAAGCTTTTGAGTAAGCAAAACTCTGTAAAAATGGCAATTTTGGTCACTCTGAGGGTTTAAAAAGATGTTATTCAACATGAGGCACGATCCAATTGACATTTTGAATCATTTTTGGTACAGTCCAAAAAATCAATTTTCGGATGAAAACGATGACTCCGGACATGTCGAACGATCCCAAAATGGCCAATATGGATGAAATTTTAACATTTATTCTTTTGACTGTAAATGACTGTTGGATGTGAATTATGACTTTGTCAACTAAAATAAGTGTGTTTAAAGTCATTTCTGTGCCTGAAACGGGTAAAAATTGAAGCTTTTGAGTAAGCAAAACTCTGTAAAAATGGCAATTTTGGTCACTCTGAGGGTTTAAAAAGTGGTTATTCAACATGAGGCACGATCCAATTGACATTTTGAATCATTTTTGGTACAGTCCAAAAATTCAATTTTCGGATGAAAAACGATGACTCCGGACATGTCGAACGATCCCAAAATGGTCAATATGGATGAAATTTTAACATTTAATCTTTTGACTGTAAATGATTGTTGGATGTGAATTATGACTTTGTCAACTAAAATAAGTGTGTTTAAAGTCATTTCTGTGCCTGAAACGGGTCAAAATTGAAGCTTTTGAGTAAGCAAAACTCTGTAAAAATGGCAATTTTGCTCACTCTGAGGGTTTAAAAAGTGGTTATTCAACATGAGGCACGATCCAATTGACATTTTGAATCATTTTTGGTACAGTCCAAAAAATCAATTTTCGGATGAAAAACGATGACTCCGGACATGTCGAACGATCCCAAAATGGTCAATATGGAAGAAATTTTAACATTTAATCTTTTGACTCTAAATGACTGTTGGATGTGAATTATGACTTTGTCAACTAAAATAAGTGTGTTTAAAGTCATTTCTGTGCCTGAAATTGTTCAAAATTGAAGCTTTTGAGTAAGCAAAACTCTGTAAAAGTGGCAATTTTGGTGACTGTGAGGGTTTAAAAAGTGGTTATTCAACATGAGGCACGATCCAATTGACATTTTGAATCCTTTTTGGTACAGTCCAAAAAATAAATTTTCGGATGAAAAACGATGACTCCGGACATGTCGAACGATCCCAAAATGGTCAATATGGATGAAATTTTAACATTTAATCTTTTGACTGTAAATGACTGGTGGATGTGAATTATGACTTTGTCAACTAAAATAAGTGTGTTTAAAGTCATTTCTGTGCCTGAAACGGGTCAAAATTGAAGCTTTTGAGTAATTAAAACTCTGTAAAAATGGCAATTTTGGTCACTCTGAGGCTTTAAAAAGTGGTTATTCAACATGAGGCACGATCCAATTGACATTTTGAATCATTTTTGGTACAGTCCAAAAAATCAATTTCCGGATGAAAAACGATGACTCCGGACCTGTTGAACGTTCCCAAAATGGTCTATAATGATGAAATTTTAACATTTAATCTTTTGACTCTAAATGACTGTTGGATGTGAATTATGACTTTGTCAACTAAAATAAGTGTGTTTAAAGTCATTTCTTTGCCTCAAAGGGGTCAAAATTGAAGCTTTTGAGTAATTAAAACTCTGTAAAAATGGCAATTTTGGTCACTCTGAGGCTTTAAAAAGTGGTTATTCAACATGAGGCACGATCCAATTGACATTTTGAATCATTTTTGGTACAGTCCAAAAAATCAATTTTCGGATGAAAAACGATGACTCCGGACATGTCGAACGATCCCAAAATGGTCAATATGGATGAAATTGTAACATTTAATCTTTTGACTGTAAATGACTGTTGGATGTGAATTAGGACTTTGTCAACTAAAATAAGTGTGTTTAAAGTCATTTCTGTGCCTGAAACGGGTCAAAATTGAAGCTTTTGAGTAATTAAAACTCTGTAAAAATGGCAATTTTGGTCAATCTGAGGGTTTAAAAAGTGGTTATTCAACATGAGGCACGATCCAATTGACATTTTGAATCATTTTTGGTACAGTCCAAAAAATCAATTTCCGGATGAAAAACGATGACTCCGGACCTGTTGAACGTTCCCAAAATGGTCTATAATGATGAAATTTTAACATTTAATCTTTTGACTCTAAATGACTGTTGGATGTGAAGTATGACTTTGTCAACTAAAATAAGTGTTTTTTAAGTCATTTCTGTGCCTCAAAGGGGTCAAAATTGAAGCTTTTGAGTAATCATAACTCTGTAAAAATGGCAATTTTGGTCACTGTGAGGGTTTAAAAATTGGCTATTCAACATGAGGCACAATCCAATTGACATTTTGAATCATTTTTGGTACAGTCCAAAAAATCAATTTTCGGATGAAAAACGATGACTTCGGACATGTCGAACGATCCCAAAATGGTCAATATGGATGAAATTTTAACATTTAATCTTTTGACTCTAAATGACTGTTGGATGTGAATTATGACTTTGTCAACTAAAATAAGTGTGTTTAAAGTCATTTCTGTGCCTGAAACGGGTCAAAATTGAAGCTTTTGAGTAAGCAAAACTCTGTAAAAATGGCAATTTTGGTCACTATGGGGGTTTAAAAAGTGGTTATTCAACATGAGGCACGATCCAATTGACATTTTGAATCATTTTTGGTACAGTCCAAAAAATCAATTTTCGGATGAAAAACGATGACTCCGGACATGTCGAACGATCCCAAAATGGTCAATATGGATGAAATTTTAACATTTAATCTTTTGACTCTAAATGACGGTTGGATGTGAATTATGACTTTGTCAACTAAAATAAGTGTGTTTAAAGTCATTTCTGTGCCTGAAATGGTTCAAAATTGAAGCTTTTGAGTAAGCAAAACTCTGTAAAAGAGGCAATTTTGGTGACTGTGAGGGTTTAAAAAGTGGTTATTCAACATGAGGCACGATCCAATTGACATTTTGAATCCTTTTTGGTACAGTCCAAAAAATCTATTTTCGGATGAAAAACGATGACTCCGGACATGTCGAACGATCCCAAAATGGTCAATATGGATGAAATTTTAACATTTAATCTTTTGACTGTAAATGACTGGTGGATGTGAATTATGACTTTGTCAACTAAAATAAGTGTGTTTAAAGTCATTTCTGTGCCTCAAAGGGGTCAACATTGAAGCTTTTGAGTAATCAAAACTCTGTAAAAATGGCAATTTTGGTCACTGTGAGGCTTTAAAAAGTGGTTATTAAACATGAGGCACGATCCAATTGACATTTTGAATCATTTTTGGTACAGTCCAAAAAATGAATTTTCGGATGAAAAACGATGACATGTCGAACGATCCCAAAATGGTCAATATGGATGAAATTTTAACATTCAATCTTTTGACTGTAAATGACTGTTGGATGTGAATTATGACTTTGTCAACTAAAATAAGTGTGTTTAAAGTCATTTCTGTGCCTGAAACGGGTCAAAATTGAAGCTTTTGAGTAAGCAAAAATCTGTAAAAATGGCAATTTTGGTCACTCTGAGGGTTTAAAAAGTGGTTATTCAACATGAGGCACGATCCAATTGACATTTTGAATCATTTTTGGTACAGTCCAAAAAATCAATTCCCGGATGAAAAACGATGACTCCGGACCTGTTGAACGTTCCCAAAATGGTCTATAATGATGAAATTTTAACATTTAATCTTTTGACTCTAAATGACTGTTGGATGTGAATTATGACTTTGTCAACTAAAATAAGTGTGTTTTAAGTCATTTCTGTGCCTCAAAGGGGTCAAAATTGAAGCTTTTGAGTAATCATAACTCTGTAAAAATGGCAATTTTGGTCACTGTGAGGGTTTAAAAAGTGGTTATTCAACATGAGGCACGATCCAATTGACATTTTGAATCATTTTTGGTACAGTCCAAAAAATCAATTTTCGGATGAAAAACGATGACTCCGGACATGTCGAACGATCCCAAAATGGTCAATATGGATGAAATTTTAACATTTAATCTTTTGACTGTAAATGACTGGTGGATGTGAATTATGACTTTGTCAACTAAAATAAGTGTGTTTAAAGTCATTTCTTTGCCTCAAAGGGGTCAAAATTGAAGCTTTTGAGTAATTAAAACTCTGTAAAAATGGCAATTTTGGTCACTCTGAGGCTTTAAAAAGTGGTTATTCAACATGCGGCACGATCCAATTGACATTTTGAATCATTTTTGGTACAGTCCAAAAAATCAATTTTCGGATGAAAAACGATGACTCCGGACATGTGGAACGATCCCAAAATGGTCAATATGGATGAAATTGTAACATTTAATCTTTTGACTGTAAATGACTGTTGGATGTGAATTAGGACTTTGTCAACTAAAATAAGTGTGTTTAAAGTCATTTCTGTGCCTGAAACGGGTCAAAATTGAAGCTTTTGAGTAATCAAAACTCTGTAAAAACGGCAATTTTGGTCACTGTGAGGCTTTAAAAAGTGGTTATTCAACATGAGGCACGATCCAATTGACATTTTGAATCATTTTTGGTACAGTCCAAAAAATGAATTTTCGGATGAAAAACGATGACTCCGGACATGTCGAACGATCCCAAAATGGTCAATATGGATGAAATTTTAACATTCAATCTTTTGACTGTAAATGACTGTTGGATGTGAATTATGTTATGTTATGTTATGTTACGATTATTTATTGTGCGCACAGATACTCCAGCCAAGGAGCGTCCTGGCGCAGAGGCAAGGTAGCACGTAACACAACACCAGGCTAAGAACAAAACTAAGGGACAGCTAAAACAGGAAGGTTTTTATAGCCCTCCGAAAGGTCAGAAGGTCCTCCAGCAAGCGGATTTCAACAGGCAAGGAGTTCCATGCTGACGCAGCCATTACCTTAAACGAGCGGCCTCCCATACGGCTAAGCCTGAATCTGGGAACCACCGCAAGGGCCAGACCCTGAGAGCGAAGGCTACGGGCAGGGACATAAAAAGACAGACAGCTCGACAGGATTTCCGGGCCTGTACCTCTCAAGATTTTAAAAGCAAAGCACAAAACCTTGAAGAGGATGCGCTTCCTAACCGGAAGCCAGTGTAGGGAGCGAAGGACACCTGTCACTGAGCAGAATCTGGGCAAGCCACAATCGCCCTTGCCGCAGCATTCTGAACCCGTTGTAAGCGGGTTAATTTGGCCTGGTTGGCCCCAGCCAGGAGAGAGCTGGCGTAATCCAGGCGGGAGATGATAGTAGCCTGGATCACCAACTGCCTGGTCGGGGCGTCAAAGAACTTGAGAACAGGTCTCAAGCCTCTCAGGAGACCGAAACAACAAGCCGCGGTTCTTTTAGTATGGCCTACAAAAGAGAGGCCCGCATCCAGCCATACCCCCAGATTTTTCACTTCCGATACCGGGATCGGAGTAGGTCCCAACTCTGAGGGCCACCAGTGGTCACCCCACAGCTCCACTCCCTTCCCGACGACCATCACCTCTGTTTTAGTGGCGTTTAGCTGGAGGCAATTGCCTGTCAGCCAGCTAGCCACCGCCTTCAGTCCAGACTGAAACCTAGGGGCCTCAATCTCCGCATCCCCGCTGAGAGTAACCGCCAGCTGAGTGTCGTCGGCATATGAGACCAAAGTAAGGCCCCACTGCCTAGCGACATCAGCCAGCGGTCTCACATAAAGATTGAATACTGTGGGACTCAGCGAGGACCCTTGCGGAACCCCCATGGCCAGTGGCTGGTAGTTGGACTTGAAGGGAGGGATGGCAACGCAGAAGGAGCGGTCATCTAAAAAGGAGCGGAACCATTGCAGCACCTGACCGCCAATGCCAGTCTCCTCGAGCCGGCGTAGGAGGATGCTGTGATCTACCGTATCAAAGGCGGCGCTAAGATCTAACAAAATAAGCGCCGCCGTTTGACCAGCATCCAATTTTGCCCGGAGATGTTCCACCATCACAAGTAACGCAGTTTCCGTACTGTGCCCAGCACGGAATCCGTTTTGTGTGGGGTCGAGGGCCTTGGTCCGAGTCAGATGTTCAGACAGGGCCAGGTTGACGTGGGCCTCCGTAATCTTGGCTGGCCAGGGTAACAACGAAATGGGGCGGTAGCTTTCAGGCTTGGAAGGGTCCAGGGTGGGCTTTTTAATAATCGGGGACACCACAGCTTGTTTCCACTTAGATGGAACAGTCCCTGTTTCCAAGGAAAGGTTGACAAGGGAACAACTAAAATAAGTGTGTTTAAAGTCATTTCTGTGCCTGAAACTGGTTAAAATTGAAGCTTTTGAGTAAGCAAAACTCTGTAAAAATGGCAATTTTGGTCACTCTGAGGGTTTAAAAAGTGGTTATTCAACATGAGGCACGACCCAATTGACATTTTGAATCATTTTTGGTACAGTCCAAAAAATCAATTTCCGGATGAAAAACGATGACTCCGGACCTGTTGAATGTTCCCAAAATGGTCTATAATGATGAAATTTTAACATTTAATTTTTCGACTCTAAATGACTGTTGGATGTGAATTATGACTTTGTCAACTAAAATAAGTGTGTTTAAAGTCATTTCTGTGCCTGAAACTGGTTAAAATTGAAGCTTTTGAGTAAGCAAAACTCTGTAAAAATGGCAATTTTGGTCACTGTGAGGGTTTAAAAAGTGGTTATTCAACATGAGGCACGATCCAATTGACATTTTGAATCATTTTTGGTACAGTCCAAAAAATC
Source organism: Lissotriton vulgaris (assembly GCF_964263255.1). NCBI lineage: Eukaryota > Metazoa > Chordata > Amphibia > Caudata > Salamandridae > Lissotriton > Lissotriton vulgaris. Next base: position 1,987,830 of record NW_028246940.1, read on the forward strand.
AATTTTCGGATGAAAAACGATGACTCCGGACATGTCGAACGATCCCAAAATGGTCAATATGGATGAAATTTTAACATTGAATCTTTTGACTCTAAATGACTGTTGGATGTGAATTATGACTTTGTCAACTAAAATAAGTGTGTTTAAAGTCATTTCTGTGCCTGAAACGGGTCAAAATTGAAGCTTTTGCGTAAGCAAAACTCTGTAAAAATGGCAATTTTGCTCACTCTGAGGGTTTAAAAAGTGGTTATTCAACATGAGGCACGATCCAATTGACATTTTGAGTCATTTTTGGTACAGTCCAAAAAATCAATTTTCGGATGAAAACGATGACTCCGGACATGTCGAACGATCCCAAAATGGCCAATATGGATGAAATTTTAACATTTAATCTTTTGACTGTAAATGACTGTTGGATGTGAATTATGACTTTGTCAACTAAAATAAGTGTGTTTAAAGTCATTTCTGTGTCTGAAACGGGTCAAAATTGAAGCTTTTGAGTAAGCAAAACTCTGTAAAAATGGCAATTTTGGTCACTCTGAGGGTTTAAAAAGATGTTATTCAACATGAGGCACGATCCAATTGACATTTTGAATCATTTTTGGTACAGTCCAAAAAATCAATTTTCGGATGAAAACGATGACTCCGGACATGTCGAACGATCCCAAAATGGTCAATATGGATGAAATTGTAACATTTAATCTTTTGACTGTAAATGACTGTTGGATGTGAATTAGGACTTTGTCAACTAAAATAAGTGTGTTTAAGGTCATTTCTGTGCCTGAAACGGGTCAAAATTGAAGCTTTTGAGTAATCAAAACTCTGTAAAAATGGCAATTTTGGTCACTGTGAGGCTTTAAAAAGTGGTTATTCAACATGAGGCACGATCCAATTGACATTTTGAATCATTTTTGGTACAGTCCAAAAAATCAATTTTCGGATGAAAAATGATGACTCCGGACATTTCGAACGATCCCAAAATGGTCAATATGGATGAAATTTTAACCTTTATTCTTTTGACTCTAAATGACTGTTGGATGTGAATTATGACTTTGTCAACTAAAATAAGTGTGTTTAAAGTCATTTCTGTGCCTGAAATGGTTCAAAATTGAAGCTTTTGAGTAAGCAAAACTCTGTAAAAGTGGCAATTTTGGTGACTGTGAGGGTTTAAAAAGTGGTTATTCAACATGAGGCACGATCTAATTGACATTTTGAATCCTTTTTGGTACAGTCCAAAAAATCAATTTTCGGATGAAAAACGATGACTCCGGACATGTCGAACGATCCCAAAATGGTCAATATGGATGAAATTTTAACATTTAATCTTTTGACTGTAAATGACTGGTGGATGTGAATTATGACTTTGTCAACTAAAATAAGTGTGTTTAAAGTCATTTCTGTGACTCAAAGGGGTCAAAATTGAAGCTTTTGGGTAATCAAAACTCTGTAAAAATGGCAATTTTGGTCACTGTGAGGCTTTAAAAAGTGGTTATTCAACATGAGGCACGATCCAATTGACATTTTGAATCATTTTTGGTACAGTCCAAAAAATCAATTTTCGGATGAAAAACGATGACTCCGGACATGTTGAACGTTCCCAAAATGGTCTATAATGATGAAATTTTAACATTTAATCTTTTGACTCTAAATGACTGTTGGATGTGAATTATGACTTTGTCAACTAAAATAAGTGTGTTTTAAGTCATTTCTGTGCCTCAAAGGGGTCAAAATTGAAGCTTTTGAGTAATCATAACTCTGTAAAAATGGCAATTTTGGTCACTGTGAGGGTTTAAAAAGTGGTTATTCAACATGAGGCACGATCCAATTGACATTTTGAATCATTATTGGTACAGTCCAAAAATTCAATTTTCGGATGAAAAACGATGACTCCGGACATGTCGAACGATCCCAAAATGGTCAATATGGATGAAATTTTAACATTTAATCTTTTGACTGTAAATGACTGTTGGATGTGAATTATGACTTTTTCAACTAAAATAAGTGTGTTTAAAGTCATTTCTGTGCCTGAAACGGGTCAAAATTGAAGCTTTTGAGTAAGCAAAACTCTGTAAAAATGGCAATTTTGCTCACTCTGAGGGTTTAAAAAGTGGTTATTCAACATGAGGCACGATTCAATTGACATTTTGAATCATTTTTGTTACAGTCCAAAAAATCAATTTTCGGATGAAAAACGATGACTCCGGACATGTCGAACGATCCCAAAATGGTCAATATGGAAGAAATTTTAACATTTAATCTTTTGACTCTAAATGACTGTTGGATGTGAATTATGACTTTGTCAACTAAAATAAGTGTCTTTAAAGTCATTTCTGTGCCTGAAATTGTTCAAAATTGAAGCTTTTGAGTAAGCAAAACTCTGTAAAAGTGGGAATTTTGGTGACTGTGAGGGTTTAAAAAGTGGTTATTCAACATGAGGCACGATCCAATTGACATTTTGAATCCTTTTTGGTACAGTCAAAAAATAAATTTTCGGATGAAAAACGATGACTCCGGACATGTCGAACGATCCCAAAATGGTCAATATGGATGAAATTTTAACATTTAATCTTTTGACTGTAAATGACTGGTGGATGTGAATTGTGACTTTGTCAACTAAAATAAGTGTGTTTAAAGTCATTTCTGTGCCTGAAACGGGTCAAAATTGAAGCTTTTGAGTAATTAAAACTCTGTAAAAATGGCAATTTTGGTCACTCTGAGGCTTTAAAAAGTGGTTATTCAACATGAGGCACGATCCAATTGACATTTTGAATCATTTTTGGTACAGTCCAAAAAATCAATTTCCGGATGAAAAACGATGACTCCGGACCTGTTGAACGTTCCCAAAATGGTCTATAATGATGAAATTTTAACATTTAATCTTTTGACTCTAAATGACTGTTGGATGTGAATTATGACTTTGTCAACTAAAATAAGTGTGTTTAAAGTCATTTCTTTGCCTCAAAGGGGTCAAAATTGAAGCTTTTGAGTAATTAAAACTCTGTAAAAATGGCAATTTTGGTCACTCTGAGGCTTTAAAAAGTGGTTATTCAACATGAGGCACGATCCAATTGACATTTTGAATCATTTTTGGTACAGTCCAAAAAATCAATTTTCGGATGAAAAACGATGACTTCGGACATGTCGAACGATCCCAAAATGGTCAATATGGATGAAATTTTAACATTTAATCTTTTGACTCTAAATGACTGTTGGATGTGAATTATGACTTTGTCAACTAAAATAAGTGTGTTTAAAGTCATTTCTGTGCCTGAAACGGGTCAAAGTTGAAGCTTTTGAGTAAGCAAAACTCTGTAAAAATGGCAATTTTGGTCACTATGAGGGTTTAAAAAGTGGTTATTCAACATGAGGCACGCTCCAATTGACATTTTGAATCATTTTTGGTACAGTCCAAAAAATCAATTTTCGGATGAAAAACGATGACTCCGGACATGTCGAACGATCCCAAAATGGTCAATATGGATGAAATTTTAACATTTAATCTTTTGACTCTAAATGACTGTTGGATGTGAATTATGACTTTGTCAACTAAAATAAGTGTGTTTAAAGTCATTTCTGTGCCTGAAATGGTTCAAAATTGAAGCTTTTGAGTAAGCAAAACTCTGTAAAAGAGGCAATTTTGGTGACTGTGAGGGTTTAAAAAGTGGTTATTCAACATGAGGCACGATCCAATTGACATTTTGAATCCTTTTTGGTACAGTCCAAAAAATCAATTTTCGGATGAAAAACGATGACTCCGGACATTTCGAACGATCCCAAAATGGTCAATATGGATTAAATTTTAACATTTAATCTTTTGACTGTAAATGACTGGTGGATGTGAATTATGACTTTGTCAACTAAAATAAGTGTGTTTAAAGTCATTTCTGTGCCTCAAAGGGGTCAAAATTGAAGCTTTTGAGTAATCAAAACTCTGTAAAAATGGCAATTTTGGTCACTGTGAGGCTTTAAAAAGTGGTTATTCAACATGAGGCACGATCCAATTGACATTTTGAATCATTTTTTGGTACAGTCAAAAAAATGAATTTTCGGATGAAAAACGATGACATGTCGAACGATCCCAAAATGGTCAAAATGGATGAAATTTTAACATTCAATCTTTTGACTGTAAATGACTGTTGGATGTGAATTATGACTTTGTCAACTAAAATAAGTGTGTTTAAAGTCATTTCTGTGCCTGAAACTGGTTAAAATTGAAGCTTTTGAGTAAGCAAAACTCTGTAAAAATGGCAATTTTGGTCACTCTGAGGGTTTAAAAAGATGTTATTCAACATGAGGCACGATCCAATTGACATTTTGAATCATTTTTGGTACAGTCCAAAAAATCAATTTTCGGATGAAAACGATGACTCCGGACATGTCGAACGATCCCAAAATGGTCAATATGGATGAAATTGTAACATTTAATCTTTTGACTCTAAATGACTGTTGGATGTGAATTATGACTTTGTCAACTAAAATAAGTGTCTTTAAAGTCATTTCTGTGCCTGAAATTGTTCAAAATTGAAGCTTTTGAGTAAGCAAAACTCTGTAAAAGTGGGAATTTTGGTGACTGTGAGGGTTTAAAAAGTGGTTATTCAACATGAGGCACGATCCAATTGACATTTTGAATCATTTTTTGGTACAGTCAAAAAAATGAATTTTCGGATGAAAAACGATGACATGTCGAACGATCCCAAAATGGTCAAAATGGATGAAATTTTAACATTCAATCTTTTGACTCTAAATGACTGTTGGATGTGAATTATGACTTTGTCAACTAAAATAAGTGTCTTTAAAGTCATTTCTGTGCCTGAAATTGTTCAAAATTGAAGCTTTTGAGTAAGCAAAACTCTGTAAAAGTGGGAATTTTGGTGACTGTGAGGGTTTAAAAAGTGGTTATTCAACATGAGGCACGATCCAATTGACATTTTGAATCCTTTTTGGTACAGTCAAAAAATAAATTTTCGGATGAAAAACGATGACTCCGGACATGTCGAACGATCCCAAAATGGTCAATATGGATGAAATTTTAACATTTAATCTTTTGACTGTAAATGACTGGTGGATGTGAATTGTGACTTTGTCAACTAAAATAAGTGTGTTTAAAGTCATTTCTGTGCCTGAAACGGGTCAAAATTGAAGCTTTTGAGTAATTAAAACTCTGTAAAAATGGCAATTTTGGTCACTCTGAGGCTTTAAAAAGTGGTTATTCAACATGAGGCACGATCCAATTGACATTTTGAATCATTTTTGGTACAGTCCAAAAAATCAATTTCCGGATGAAAAACGATGACTCCGGACCTGTTGAACGTTCCCAAAATGGTCTATAATGATGAAATTTTAACATTTAATCTTTTGACTCTAAATGACTGTTGGATGTGAATTATGACTTTGTCAACTAAAATAAGTGTGTTTAAAGTCATTTCTTTGCCTCAAAGGGGTCAAAATTGAAGCTTTTGAGTAATTAAAACTCTGTAAAAATGGCAATTTTGGTCACTCTGAGGCTTTAAAAAGTGGTTATTCAACATGAGGCACGATCCAATTGACATTTTGAATCATTTTTGGTACAGTCCAAAAAATCAATTTTCGGATGAAAAACGATGACTCCGGACATGTCGAACGATCCCAAAATGGTCAATATGGATGAAATTGTAACATTTAATCTTTTGACTGTAAATGACTGTTGGATGTGAATTATGACTTTGTCAACTAAAATAAGTGTGTTTTAAGTCATTTCTGTGCCTCAAAGGGGTCAAAATTGAAGCTTTTGAGTAATCATAACTCTGTAAAAATGGCAATTTTGGTCACTGTGAGGGTTTAAAAATTGGTTATTCAACATGAGGCACAATCCAATTGACATTTTGAATCATTTTTGGTACAGTCCAAAAAATCAATTTTCGGATGAAAAACGATGACTTCGGACATGTCGAACGATCCCAAAATGGTCAATATGGATGAAATTTTAACATTTAATCTTTTGACTCTAAATGACTGTTGGATGTGAATTATGACTTTGTCAACTAAAATAAGTGTGTTTAAAGTCATTTCTGTGCCTGAAACGGGTCAAAGTTGAAGCTTTTGAGTAAGCAAAACTCTGTAAAAATGGCAATTTTGGTCACTATGAGGGTTTAAAAAGTGGTTATTCAACATGAGGCACGCTCCAATTGACATTTTGAATCATTTTTGGTACAGTCCAAAAAATCAATTTTCGGATGAAAAACGATGACTCCGGACATGTCGAACGATCCCAAAATGGTCAATATGGATGAAATTTTAACATTTAATCTTTTGACTCTAAATGACTGTTGGATGTGAATTATGACTTTGTCAACTAAAATAAGTGTGTTTAAAGTCATTTCTGTGCCTGAAATGGTTCAAAATTGAAGCTTTTGAGTAAGCAAAACTCTGTAAAAGAGGCAATTTTGGTGACTGTGAGGGTTTAAAAAGTGGTTATTCAACATGAGGCACGATCCAATTGACATTTTGAATCCTTTTTGGTACAGTCCAAAAAATCAATTTTCGGATGAAAAACGATGACTCCGGACATTTCGAACGATCCCAAAATGGTCAATATGGATTAAATTTTAACATTTAATCTTTTGACTGTAAATGACTGGTGGATGTGAATTATGACTTTGTCAACTAAAATAAGTGTGTTTAAAGTCATTTCTGTGCCTCAAAGGGGTCAAAATTGAAGCTTTTGAGTAATCAAAACTCTGTAAAAATGGCAATTTTGGTCACTGTGAGGCTTTAAAAAGTGGTTATTCAACATGAGGCACGATCCAATTGACATTTTGAATCATTTTTTGGTACAGTCAAAAAAATGAATTTTCGGATGAAAAACGATGACATGTCGAACGATCCCAAAATGGTCAAAATGGATGAAATTTTAACATTCAATCTTTTGACTGTAAATGACTGTTGGATGTGAATTATGACTTTGTCAACTAAAATAAGTGTGTTTAAAGTCATTTCTGTGCCTGAAACTGGTTAAAATTGAAGCTTTTGAGTAAGCAAAACTCTGTAAAAATGGCAATTTTGGTCACTCTGAGGGTTTAAAAAGATGTTATTCAACATGAGGCACGATCCAATTGACATTTTGAATCATTTTTGGTACAGTCCAAAAAATCAATTTTCGGATGAAAACGATGACTCCGGACATGTCGAACGATCCCAAAATGGTCAATATGGATGAAATTGTAACATTTAATCTTTTGACTGTAAATGACTGTTGGATGTGAATTAGGACTTTGTCAACTAAAATAAGTGTGTTTAAGGTCATTTCTGTGCCTGAAACGGGTCAAAATTGAAGCTTTTGAGTAATCAAAACTCTGTAAAAATGGCAATTTTGGTCACTGTGAGGCTTTAAAAAGTGGTTATTCAACATGAGGCACGATCCAATTGACATTTTGAATCATTTTTGGTACAGTCCAAAAAATCAATTTTCGGATGAAAAATGATGACTCCGGACATTTCGAACGATCCCAAAATGGTCAATATGGATGAAATTTTAACCTTTATTCTTTTGACTCTAAATGACTGTTGGATGTGAATTATGACTTTGTCAACTAAAATAAGTGTGTTTAAAGTCATTTCTGTGCCTGAAATGGTTCAAAATTGAAGCTTTTGAGTAAGCAAAACTCTGTAAAAGTGGCAATTTTGGTGACTGTGAGGGTTTAAAAAGTGGTTATTCAACATGAGGCACGATCTAATTGACATTTTGAATCCTTTTTGGTACAGTCCAAAAAATCAATTTTCGGATGAAAAACGATGACTCCGGACATGTCGAACGATCCCAAAATGGTCAATATGGATGAAATTTTAACATTTAATCTTTTGACTGTAAATGACTGGTGGATGTGAATTATGACTTTGTCAACTAAAATAAGTGTGTTTAAAGTCATTTCTGTGACTCAAAGGGGTCAAAATTGAAGCTTTTGGGTAATCAAAACTCTGTAAAAATGGCAATTTTGGTCACTGTGAGGCTTTAAAAAGTGGTTATTCAACATGAGGCACGATCCAATTGACATTTTGAATCATTTTTGGTACAGTCCAAAAAATCAATTTTCGGATGAAAAACGATGACTCCGGACATGTTGAACGTTCCCAAAATGGTCTATAATGATGAAATTTTAACATTTAATCTTTTGACTCTAAATGACTGTTGGATGTGAATTATGACTTTGTCAACTAAAATAAGTGTGTTTTAAGTCATTTCTGTGCCTCAAAGGGGTCAAAATTGAAGCTTTTGAGTAATCATAACTCTGTAAAAATGGCAATTTTGGTCACTGTGAGGGTTTAAAAAGTGGTTATTCAACATGAGGCACGATCCAATTGACATTTTGAATCATTATTGGTACAGTCCAAAAATTCAATTTTCGGATGAAAAACGATGACTCCGGACATGTCGAACGATCCCAAAATGGTCAATATGGATGAAATTTTAACATTTAATCTTTTGACTGTAAATGACTGTTGGATGTGAATTATGACTTTTTCAACTAAAATAAGTGTGTTTAAAGTCATTTCTGTGCCTGAAACGGGTCAAAATTGAAGCTTTTGAGTAAGCAAAACTCTGTAAAAATGGCAATTTTGCTCACTCTGAGGGTTTAAAAAGTGGTTATTCAACATGAGGCACGATTCAATTGACATTTTGAATCATTTTTGTTACAGTCCAAAAAATCAATTTTCGGATGAAAAACGATGACTCCGGACATGTCGAACGATCCCAAAATGGTCAATATGGAAGAAATTTTAACATTTAATCTTTTGACTCTAAATGACTGTTGGATGTGAATTATGACTTTGTCAACTAAAATAAGTGTCTTTAAAGTCATTTCTGTGCCTGAAATTGTTCAAAATTGAAGCTTTTGAGTAAGCAAAACTCTGTAAAAGTGGGAATTTTGGTGACTGTGAGGGTTTAAAAAGTGGTTATTCAACATGAGGCACGATCCAATTGACATTTTGAATCCTTTTTGGTACAGTCAAAAAATAAATTTTCGGATGAAAAACGATGACTCCGGACATGTCGAACGATCCCAAAATGGTCAATATGGATGAAATTTTAACATTTAATCTTTTGACTGTAAATGACTGGTGGATGTGAATTGTGACTTTGTCAACTAAAATAAGTGTGTTTAAAGTCATTTCTGTGCCTGAAACGGGTCAAAATTGAAGCTTTTGAGTAATTAAAACTCTGTAAAAATGGCAATTTTGGTCACTCTGAGGCTTTAAAAAGTGGTTATTCAACATGAGGCACGATCCAATTGACATTTTGAATCATTTTTGGTACAGTCCAAAAAATCAATTTCCGGATGAAAAACGATGACTCCGGACCTGTTGAACGTTCCCAAAATGGTCTATAATGATGAAATTTTAACATTTAATCTTTTGACTCTAAATGACTGTTGGATGTGAATTATGACTTTGTCAACTAAAATAAGTGTGTTTAAAGTCATTTCTTTGCCTCAAAGGGGTCAAAATTGAAGCTTTTGAGTAATTAAAACTCTGTAAAAATGGCAATTTTGGTCACTCTGAGGCTTTAAAAAGTGGTTATTCAACATGAGGCACGATCCAATTGACATTTTGAATCATTTTTGGTACAGTCCAAAAAATCAATTTTCGGATGAAAAACGATGACTCCGGACATGTCGAACGATCCCAAAATGGTCAATATGGATGAAATTGTAACATTTAATCTTTTGACTGTAAATGACTGTTGGATGTGAATTATGACTTTGTCAACTAAAATAAGTGTGTTTTAAGTCATTTCTGTGCCTCAAAGGGGTCAAAATTGAAGCTTTTGAGTAATCATAACTCTGTAAAAATGGCAATTTTGGTCACTGTGAGGGTTTAAAAATTGGTTATTCAACATGAGGCACAATCCAATTGACATTTTGAATCATTTTTGGTACAGTCCAAAAAATCAATTTTCGGATGAAAAACGATGACTTCGGACATGTCGAACGATCCCAAAATGGTCAATATGGATGAAATTTTAACATTTAATCTTTTGACTCTAAATGACTGTTGGATGTGAATTATGACTTTGTCAACTAAAATAAGTGTGTTTAAAGTCATTTCTGTGCCTGAAACGGGTCAAAGTTGAAGCTTTTGAGTAAGCAAAACTCTGTAAAAATGGCAATTTTGGTCACTATGAGGGTTTAAAAAGTGGTTATTCAACATGAGGCACGCTCCAATTGACATTTTGAATCATTTTTGGTACAGTCCAAAAAATCAATTTTCGGATGAAAAACGATGACTCCGGACATGTCGAACGATCCCAAAATGGTCAATATGGATGAAATTTTAACATTTAATCTTTTGACTCTAAATGACTGTTGGATGTGAATTATGACTTTGTCAACTAAAATAAGTGTGTTTAAAGTCATTTCTGTGCCTGAAATGGTTCAAAATTGAAGCTTTTGAGTAAGCAAAACTCTGTAAAAATGGCAATTTTGGTCACTGTGAGGCTTTAAAAAGTGGTTATTCAACATGAGGCACGATCCAATTGACATTTTGAATCATTTTTTGGTACAGTCAAAAAAATGAATTTTCGGATGAAAAACGATGACATGTCGAACGATCCCAAAATGGTCAAAATGGATGAAATTTTAACATTCAATCTTTTGACTGTAAATGACTGTTGGATGTGAATTATGACTTTGTCAACTAAAATAAGTGTGTTTAAAGTCATTTCTGTGCCTGAAACGGGTCAAAATTGAAGCTTTTGAGTAAGCAAAAATCTGTAAAAATGGCAATTTTGGTCACTCTGAGGGTTTAAAAAGTGGTTATTCAACATGAGGCACGATCCAATTGACATTTTGAATCATTTTTGGTACATTCCAAAAAATCAATTCCCGGATGAAAAACGATGACTCCGGACCTGTTGAACGTTCCCAAAATGGTCTATAATGATGAAATTTTAACATTTAATCTTTTGACTCTAAATGACTGTTGGATGTGAATTATGACTTTGTCAACTAAAATAAGTGTGTTTTAAGTCATTTCTGTGCCTCAAAGGGGTCAAAATTGAAGCTTTTGAGTAATCATAACTCTGTAAAAATGGCAATTTTGGTCACTGTGAGGGTTTAAAAAGTGGTTATTCAACATGAGGCACGATCCAATTTACATTTTGAATTATTTTTGGTACAGTCCAAAAAATCAATTTTCGGATGAAAAACGATGACTCCGGACATGTCGAACGATCCCAAAATGGTCAATATGGAGGAAATTTTAACATTTAATCTTTTGACTGTAAATGACTGGTGGATGTGAATTATGACTTTGTCAACTAAAATAAGTGTGTTTAAAGTCATTTCTTTGCCTCAAAGGGGTCAAAATTGAAGCTTTTGAGTAATTAAAACTCTGTAAAAATGGCAATTTTGGTCACTCTGAGGCTTTAAAAAGTGGTTATTTAACATGCGGCACGATCCAATTGACATTTTGAATCATTTTTGGTACAGTCCAAAAAATGAATTTTCACGTGAAAAACGATGACTCCGGACATGTCGAACGATCCCAAAATGGTCAATATGGATGAAATTTTAACATTCAATCTTTTGACTGTAAATGACTGATGGATGTGAATAATGACTTGGTCAACTAAAATAAGTGTGTTTAAAGTCATTTCTGTGCCTGAAACTGGTTAAAATTGAAGCTTTTGAGTAAGCAAAACTCTGTAAAAATGGCAATTTTGGTCACTCTGAGGGTTTAAAAAGTGGTTATTCAACATGAGGCACGACCCAATTGACATTTTGAATCATTTTTGGTACAGTCCAAAAAATCAATTTCCGGATGAAAAACGATGACTCCGGACCTGTTGAATGTTCCCAAAATGGTCTATAATGATGAAATTTTAACATTTATTTTTTGACTCTAAATGACTGTTGGATGTGAATTATGACTTTGTCAACTAAAATAAGTGTGTTTAAAGTCATTTCTGTGCCTGAAACTGGTTAAAATTGAAGCTTTTGAGTAAGCAAAACTCTGTAAAAATGGAAATTTTGGTCACTGTGAGGGTTTAAAAAGTGGTTATTCAACATGAGGCACGATCCAATTGACATTTTGAATCATTTTTTGTACAGTCCAAAAAATCAATTTTCGGATGAAAAATGATGACTCCGGACATGTCGAACGATCCCAAAATGGTCAATATGGATGAAATTTTAACATTTAATCTTTTGACTCTAAATGACTGTTGGATGTGAATTATGACTTTGTCAACTAAAATAAGTGTGTTTAAAGTCATTTCTGTGCCTGAAACGGGTCAAAATTGAAGCTTTTGCGTAAGCAAAACTCTGTAAAAATGGCAATTTTGGTCACTCTGAGGGTTTAAAAAGTGGTTATTCAACATGAGGCACGATCCAATTGACATTTTGAGTCATTTTTGGTACAGTCCAAAAAATCAATTTTCGGATGAAAACGATGACTCCGGACATGTCGAACGATCCCAAAATGGCCAATATGGATGAAATTTTAACATTTAATCTTTTGACTGTAAATGACTGTTGGATGTGAATTATGACTTTGTCAACTAAAATAAGTGTGTTTAAAGTCATTTCTGTGCCTGAAACGGGTCAAAATTGAAGCTTTTGAGTAAGCAAAACTCTGTAAAAATGGCAATTTTGCTCACTCTGAGGGTTTAAAAAGTGGTTATTCAACATGAGGCACGATCCAATTGACATTTTGAATCATTTTTGGTACAGTCCAAAAAATCAATTTTCGGATGAAAAACGATGATTCCGGACATGTCGAACGATCCCAAAATGGTCAATATGGATGAAATTGTAACATTTAATCTTTTGACTGTAAATGACTGTTGGATGTGAATTAGGACTTTGTCAACTAAAATAAGTGTGTTTAAAGTCATTTCTGTGCCTGAAACGGGTCAAAATTGAAGCTTTTGAGTAATCAAAACTCTGTAAAAATGGCAATTTTGGTCACTGTGAGGCTTTAAAAAGTGGTTATTCAACATGAGGCACGATCCAATTGACATTTTGAATCATTTTTGGTACAGTCCAAAAAATGAATTTTCGGATGAAAAACGATGCCTCCGGACATGTCGAACGATCCCAAAATGGTCAATATGGATGAAATTTTAACATTCAATCTTTTGACTGTAAATGACTGTTGGATGTTAATTATGACTTTGTCAACTAAAATAAGTGTGTTTTAAGTCATTTCTGTGCTTCAAAGGGGTCAAAATTGAAGCTTTTGAGTAATCATAACTCTGTAAAAATGGCAATTTTGGTCACTGTGAGGGTTTAAAAAGTGGTTATTCAACATGAGGCACGATCCAATTGACATTTTGAATCATTTTTGGTACAGTCCAAAAAATCAATTTTCGGATGAAAAACGATGACTCCGGACATGTCGAACGATCCCAAAATGGTCAATATGGATGAAGTTTTAACATTTAATCTTTTGACTTTAAATGACTGTTGGATGTGAATTATGACTTTGTCAACTAAAATAAGTGTGTTTAAAGTCATTTCTGTGCCTGAAACGGGTCAAAATTGAAGCTTTTGAGTAAGCAAAACTCTGTAAAAATGGCAATTTTGGTCACTCTGAGGGTTTAAAAAGATGTTATTCAACATCAGGCACGATCCAATTGACATTTTGAATCATTTTTGGTACAGTCCAAAAAATCAATTTTCGGATGAAAACGATGACTCCGGACATGTCGAACGATCCCAAAATGGTCAATATGGATGAAATTGTAACATTTAATCTTTTGACTGTTGGATGTGAATTAGGACTTTGTCAACTAAAATAAGTGTGTTTAAGGTCATTTCTGTGCCTGAAACGGGTCAAAATTGAAGCTTTTGAGTAATCAAAACTCTGTAAAAATGGCAATTTTGGTCACTGTGAGGCTTTAAAAAGTGGTTATTCAACATGAGGCACGATCCAATTGACATTTTGAATCATTTTTGGTACAGTCCAAAAACGGACATGTCGAACGATCCCAAAATGGTCAATATGGATGAAATTTTAACATTTATTCTTTTGACTCTAAATGACTGTTGGATGTGAATTATGGCTTTGTCAACTAAAATAAGTGTGTTTAAAGTCATTTCTGTGCCTGAAATGGTTCAAAATTGAAGCTTTTGAGTAAGCAAAACTCTGTAAAAGTGGCAATTTTGGTGACTGTGAGGGTTTAAAAAGTGGTTATTCAACATGAGGCACGATCTAATTGACATTTTGAATCCTTTTTGGTACAGTCCAAAAAATCAATTTTCGGATGAAAAACGATGACTCCGGACATGTCGAACGATCCCAAAATGGTCAATATGGATGAAATTTTAACATTTAATCTTTTGACTGTAAATGACTGGTGGATGTGAATTATGACTTTGTCAACTAAAATAAGTGTGTTTAAAGTCATTTCTGTGACTCAAAGGGGTCAAAATTGAAGCTTTTGGGTAATCAAAACTCTGTAAAAATGGCAATTTTGGTCACTGTGAGGCTTTAAAAAGTGGTTATTCAACATGAGGCACGATCCAATTGACATTTTGAATCCTTTTTGGTACAGTCCAAAAAATAAATTTTCGGATGAAAAACGATGACTCCGGACATGTCGAACGATCCCAAAATGGTCAATATGGATGAAATTTTAACATTTAATCTTTTGACTCTAAATGACTGTTGGATGTGAATTATGACTTTGTCAACTAAAATAAGTGTGTTTAAAGTCATTTCTGTGCCTGAAATGGTTCAAAATTGAAGCTTTTGAGTAAGCAAAACTCTGTAAAAATGGCAATTTTGGTCACTCTGAGGGTTTAAAAAGATGTTATTCAACATAAGGCACGATCCAATTGACATTTTGAATCATTTTTGGTACAGTCCAAAAAATCAATTTTCGGATGAAAACGATGACTCCGGACATGTCGAACGATCCCAAAAAAAAAATTTGGATGAAATTTTAACATTTAATCTTTTGACTGTAAATGACTGTTGGATGTGAATTATGACTTTGTCAACTAAAATAAGTGTGTTTAAATCATTTCTGTGCCTGAAACGGGTAAAAATTGAAGCTTTTGAGTAAGCAAAACTCTGTAAAAATGGCAATTTTGGTCACTCTGAGGGTTTAAAAAGTGGTTATTCAACATGAGGCACGATCCAATTGACATTTTGAATCATTTTTGGTACAGTCCAAAAATTCAATTTTCGGATGAAAAACGATGACTCCGGACATGTCGAACGATCCCAAAATGGCCAATATGGATGAAATTTTAACATTTAATCTTTTGACTGTAAATGACTGTTGGATGTGAATTATGACTTTGTCAATTAAAATAAGTGTGTTTAAAGTCATTTCTGTGCCTGAAACGGGTCAAAATTGAAGCTTTTGAGTAAGCAAAACTCTGTAAAAATGGCAATTTTGCTCACTCTGAGGGTTTAAAAAGTGGTTATTCAACATGAGGCACGATCCAATTGACATTTTGAATCATTTTTGGTACAGTCCAAAAAATCAATTTTCGGATGAAAAACGATGATTCCGGACATGTCGAACGATCCCAAAATGGTCAATATGGATGAAATTGTAACATTTAATCTTTTGACTGTAAATGACTGTTGGATGTGAATTAGGACTTTGTCAACTAAAATAAGTGTGTTTAAAGTCATTTCTGTGCCTGAAACGGGTCAAAATTGTAGCTTTTGAGTAATCAAAACTCTGTAAAAATGGCAATTTTGGTCACTGTGAGGCTTTAAAAAGTGGTTATTCAACATGAGGCACGATCCAATTGACATTTTGAATCATTTTTGGTACAGTCCAAAAAATGAATTTTCGGATGAAAAACGATGCCTCCGGACATGTCGAACGATCCCAAAATGGTCAATATGGATGAAATTTTAACATTCAATCTTTTGACTGTAAATGACTGTTGGATGTGAATTATGACTTTGTCAACTAAAATAAGTGTGTTTTAAGTCATTTCTGTGCTTCAAAGGGGTCAAAATTGAAGCTTTTGAGTAATCATAACTCTGTAAAAATGGCAATTTTGGTCACTGTGAGGGTTTAAAAAGTGGTTATTCAACATGAGGCACGATCCAATTGACATTTTGAATCATTTTTGGTACAGTCCAAAAAATCAATTTTCGGATGAAAAACGATGACTCCGGACATGTCAAACGATCCCAAAATGGTCAATATGGATGAAATTTTAACATTTAATCTTTTGACTTTAAATGACTGTTGGATGTGAATTATGACTTTGTCAACTAAAATAAGTGTGTTTAAAGTCATTTCTGTGCCTGAAACGGGTCAAAATTGAAGCTTTTGAGTAAGCAAAACTCTGTAAAAATGGCAATTTTGGTCACTCTGAGGGTTTAAAAAGATGTTATTCAACATGAGGCACGATCCAATTGACATTTTGAATCATTTTTGGTACAGTCCAAAAAATCAATTTTCGGATGAAAACGATGACTCCGGACATGTCGAACGATCCCAAAATGGTCAATATGGATGAAATTGTAACATTTAATCTTTTGACTGTTGGATGTGAATTAGGACTTTGTCAACTAAAATAAGTGTGTTTAAGGTCATTTCTGTGCCTGAAACGGGTCAAAATTGAAGCTTTTGAGTAATCAAAACTCTGTAAAAATGGCAATTTTGGTCACTGTGAGGCTTTAAAAAGTGGTTATTCAACATGAGGCACGATCCAATTGACATTTTGAATCATTTTTGGTACAGTCCAAAAAATCAATTTTCGGATGAAAAAAAATGACTCCGGACATGTCGAACGATCCCAAAATGGTCAATATGGATGAAATTTTAACATTTATTCTTTTGACTCTAAATGACTGTTGGATGTGAATTATGGCTTTGTCAACTAAAATAAGTGTGTTTAAAGTCATTTCTGTGCCTGAAATGGTTCAAAATTGAAGCTTTTGAGTAAGCAAAACTCTGTAAAAGTGGCAATTTTGGTGACTGTGAGGGTTTAAAAAGTGGTTATTCAACATGAGGCACGATCTAATTGACATTTTGAATCCTTTTTGGTACAGTCCAAAAAATCAATTTTCGGATGAAAAACGATGACTCCGGACATGTCGAACGATCCCAAAATGGTCAATATGGATGAAATTTTAACATTTAATCTTTTGACTGTAAATGACTGGTGGATGTGAATTATGACTTTGTCAACTAAAATAAGTGTGTTTAAAGTCATTTCTGTGCCTGAAACGGGTCAAAATTGAAGCTTTTGAGTAATTAAAACTCTGTAAAAATGGCAATTTTGGTCAATCTGAGGCTTTAAAAAGTGGTTATTCAACATGAGGCACGATCCAATTGACATTTTGAATCATTTTTGGTACAGTCCAAAAAATCAATTTCCGGATGAAAAACGATGACTCCGGACCTGTTGAACGTTCCCAAAATGGTCTATAATGATGAAATTTTAACATTTAATCTTTTGACTCTAAATGACTGTTGGATGTGAATTATGACTTTGTCAACTAAAATGAGTGTTTTTTAAGTCATTTCTGTGCCTCAAAGGGGTCAAAATTGAAGCTTTTGAGTAATCATAACTCTGTAAAAATGGCAATTTTGGTCACTGTGAGGGTTTAAAAAATGGTTATTCAACATGAGGCACAATCCAATTGACATTTTGAATCATTTTTGGTACAGTCCAAAAAATCAATTTTCGGATGAAAAACGATGACTCCGGACATGTCGAATGATCCCAAAATGGTCAATATGGATGAAATTTTAACATTTAATCTTTTGACTCTAAATGACTGTTGGATGTGAATTATGACTTTGTCAACTAAAATAAGTGTGTTTAAAGTCATTTCTGTGCCTGAAATGGTTCAAAATTGAAGCTTTTGAGTAAGCAAAACTCTGTAAAAGAGGCAATTTTGGTGACTGTGAGGGTTTAAAAAGTGGTTATTCAACACGAGGCACGATCCAATTGACATTTTGAATCCTTTTTGGTACAGTCCAAAAAATCAATTTTCGGATGAAAAACGATGACTCCGGACATGTCGAACGATCCCAAAATGGTCAATATGGATGAAATTTTAACATTTAATCTTTTGACTGTAAATGACTGGTGGATGTGAATTATGACTTTGTCAACTAAAATAAGTGTGTTTAAAGTCATTTCTTTGCCTCAAAGGGGTCAAAATTGAAGCTTTTGAGTAATTAAAACTCTGTAAAAATGGCAATTTTGGTCACTCTGAGGCTTTAAAAAGTGGTTATTCAACATGCGGCACGATCCAATTGACATTTTGAATCATTTTTGGTACAGTCCAAAAAATCAATTTTCGGATGAAAAACGATGACTCCGGACATGTGGAACGATCCCAAAATGGTCAATATGGATGAAATTGTAACATTTAATCTTTTGACTCTAAATGACTGTTGGATGTGAATTAGGACTTTGTCAACTAAAATAAGTGTGTTTAAAGTCATTTCTGTGCCTGAAACGGGTCAAAATTGAAGCTTTTGAGTAATCAAAACTCTGTAAAAATGGCAATTTTGGTCACTCTGAGGCTTTAAAAAGTGGTTATTCAACATGAGGCACGATCCAATTGACATTTTGAATCATTTTTGGTACAGTCCAAAAAATCAATTTTCGGATGAAAAACGATGACTCCGGACATGTCGAACGATCCCAAAATGGTCAATATGGATGAAATTGTAACATTTAATCTTTTGACTGTAAATGACTGTTGGATGTGAATTATGACTTTGTCAACTAAAATAAGTGTGTTTTAAGTCATTTCTGTGCCTCAAAGGGGTCAAAATTGAAGCTTTTGAGTAATCATAACTCTGTAAAAATGGCAATTTTGGTCACTGTGAGGGTTTAAAAATTGGTTATTCAACATGAGGCACAATCCAATTGACATTTTGAATCATTTTTGGTACAGTCCAAAAAATCAATTTTCGGATGAAAAACGATGACTTCGGACATGTCGAACGATCCCAAAATGGTCAATATGGATGAAATTTTAACATTTAATCTTTTGACTCTAAATGACTGTTGGATGTGAATTATGACTTTGTCAACTAAAATAAGTGTGTTTAAAGTCATTTCTGTGCCTGAAACGGGTCAAAGTTGAAGCTTTTGAGTAAGCAAAACTCTGTAAAAATGGCAATTTTGGTCACTATGAGGGTTTAAAAAGTGGTTATTCAACATGAGGCACGATCCAATTGACATTTTGAATCATTTTTGGTACAGTCCAAAAAATCAATTTTCGGATGAAAAACGATGACTCCGGACATGTCGAACGATCCCAAAATGGTCAATATGGATGAAATTTTAACATTTAATCTTTTGACTCTAAATGACTGTTGGATGTGAATTATGACTTTGTCAACTAAAATAAGTGTGTTTAAAGTCATTTCTGTGCCTGAAATGGTTCAAAATTGAAGCTTTTGAGTAAGCAAAACTCTGTAAAAGAGGCAATTTTGGTGACTGTGAGGGTTTAAAAAGTGGTTATTCAACATGAGGCACGATCCAATTGACATTTTGAATCCTTTTTGGTACAGTCCAAAAAATCTATTTTCGGATGAAAAACGATGACTCCGGACATTTCGAACGATCCCAAAATGGTCAATATGGATTAAATTTTAACATTTAATCTTTTGACTGTAAATGACTGGTGGATGTGAATTATGACTTTGTCAACTAAAATAAGTGTGTTTAAAGTCATTTCTGTGCCTCAAAGGGGTCAAAATTGAAGCTTTTGAGTAATCAAAACTCTGTAAAAATGGCAATTTTGGTCACTGTGAGGCTTTAAAAAGTGGTTATTCAACATGAGGCACGATCCAATTGACATTTTGAATCATTTTTTGGTACAGTCCAAAAAATGAATTTTCGGATGAAAAACGATGACATGTCGAACGATCCCAAAATGGTCAAAATGGATGAAATTTTAACATTCAATCTTTTGACTGTAAATGACTGTTGGATGTGAATTATGACTTTGTCAACTAAAATAAGTGTGTTTAAAGTCATTTCTGTGCCTGAAACGGGTCAAAATTGAAGCTTTTGAGTAAGCAAAAATCTGTAAAAATGGCAATTTTGGTCACTCTGAGGGTTTAAAAAGTGGTTATTCAACATGAGGCACGATCCAATTGACATTTTGAATCATTTTTGGTACATTCCAAAAAATCAATTCCCGGATGAAAAACGATGACTCCGGACCTGTTGAACGTTCCCAAAATGGTCTATAATGATGAAATTTTAACATTTAATCTTTTGACTCTAAATGACTGTTGGATGTGAATTATGACTTTGTCAACTAAAATAAGTGTGTTTTAAGTCATTTCTGTGCCTCAAAGGGGTCAAAATTGAAGCTTTTGAGTAATCATAACTCTGTAAAAATGGCAATTTTGGTCACTGTGAGGGTTTAAAAAGTGGTTATTCAACATGAGGCACGATCCAATTTACATTTTGAATTATTTTTGGTACAGTCCAAAAAATCAATTTTCGGATGAAAAACGATGACTCCGGACATGTCGAACGATCCCAAAATGGTCAATATGGATGAAATTTTAACATTTAATCTTTTGACTGTAAATGACTGGTGGATGTGAATTATGACTTTGTCAACTAAAATAAGTGTGTTTAAAGTCATTTCTTTGCCTCAAAGGGGTCAAAATTGAAGCTTTTGAGTAATTAAAACTCTGTAAAAATGGCAATTTTGGTCACTCTGAGGCTTTAAAAAGTGGTTATTTAACATGCGGCACGATCCAATTGACATTTTGAATCATTTTTGGTACAGTCCAAAAAATGAATTTTCGGATGAAAAACGATGACTCCGGACATGTCGAACGATCCCAAAATGGTCAATATGGATGAAATTTTAACATTCAATCTTTTGACTGTAAATGACTGTTGGATGTGAATAATGACTTGGTCAACTAAAATAAGTGTGTTTAAAGTCATTTCTGTGCCTGAAACTGGTTAAAATTGAAGCTTTTGAGTAAGCAAAACTCTGTAAAAATGGCAATTTTGGTCACTCTGAGGGTTTAAAAAGTGGTTATTCAACATGAGGCACGACCCAATTGACATTTTGAATCATTTTTGGTACAGTCCAAAAAATCAATTTCCGGATGAAAAACGATGACTCCGGACCTGTTGAATGTTCCCAAAATGGTCTATAATGATGAAATTTTAACATTTAATTTTTTGACTCTAAATGACTGTTGGATGTGAATTATGACTTTGTCAACTAAAATAAGTGTGTTTAAAGTCATTTCTGTGCCTGAAACTGGTTAAAATTGAAGCTTTTGAGTAAGCAAAACTCTGTAAAAATGGAAATTTTGGTCACTGTGAGGGTTTAAAAAGTGGTTATTCAACATGAGGCACGATCCAATTGACATTTTGAATCATTTTTTGTACAGTCCAAAAAATCAATTTTCGGATGAAAAATGATGACTCCGGACATGTCGAACGATCCCAAAATGGTCAATATGGATGAAATTTTAACATTTAATCTTTTGACTCTAAATGACTGTTGGATGTGAATTATGACTTTGTCAACTAAAATAAGTGTGTTTAAAGTCATTTCTGTGCCTGAAACGGGTCAAAATTGAAGCTTTTGCGTAAGCAAAACTCTGTAAAAATGGCAATTTTGGTCACTCTGAGGGTTTAAAAAGTGGTTATTCAACATGAGGCACGATCCAATTGACATTTTGAGTCATTTTTGGTACAGTCCAAAAAATCAATTTTCGGATGAAAACGATGACTCCGGACATGTCGAACGATCCCAAAATGGCCAATATGGATGAAATTTTAACATTTAATCTTTTGACTGTAAATGACTGTTGGATGTGAATTATGACTTTGTCAACTAAAATAAGTGTGTTTAAAGTCATTTCTGTGCCTGAAACGGGTCAAAATTGAAGCTTTTGAGTAAGCAAAACTCTGTAAAAATGGCAATTTTGCTCACTCTGAGGGTTTAAAAAGTGGTTATTCAACATGAGGCACGATCCAATTGACATTTTGAATCATTTTTGGTACAGTCCAAAAAATCAATTTTCGGATGAAAAACGATGATTCCGGACATGTCGAACGATCCCAAAATGGTCAATATGGATGAAATTGTAACATTTAATCTTTTGACTGTAAATGACTGTTGGATGTGAATTAGGACTTTGTCAACTAAAATAAGTGTGTTTAAAGTCATTTCTGTGCCTGAAACGGGTCAAAATTGAAGCTTTTGAGTAATCAAAACTCTGTAAAAATGGCAATTTTGGTCACTGTGAGGCTTTAAAAAGTGGTTATTCAACATGAGGCACGATCCAATTGACATTTTGAATCATTTTTGGTACAGTCCAAAAAATGAATTTTCGGATGAAAAACGATGCCTCCGGACATGTCGAACGATCCCAAAATGGTCAATATGGATGAAATTTTAACATTCAATCTTTTGACTGTAAATGACTGTTGGATGTTAATTATGACTTTGTCAACTAAAATAAGTGTGTTTTAAGTCATTTCTGTGCTTCAAAGGGGTCAAAATTGAAGCTTTTGAGTAATCATAACTCTGTAAAAATGGCAATTTTGGTCACTGTGAGGGTTTAAAAAGTGGTTATTCAACATGAGGCACGATCCAATTGACATTTTGAATCATTTTTGGTACAGTCCAAAAAATCAATTTTCGGATGAAAAACGATGACTCCGGACATGTCGAACGATCCCAAAATGGTCAATATGGATGAAGTTTTAACATTTAATCTTTTGACTTTAAATGACTGTTGGATGTGAATTATGACTTTGTCAACTAAAATAAGTGTGTTTAAAGTCATTTCTGTGCCTGAAACGGGTCAAAATTGAAGCTTTTGAGTAAGCAAAACTCTGTAAAAATGGCAATTTTGGTCACTCTGAGGGTTTAAAAAGATGTTATTCAACATGAGGCACGATCCAATTGACATTTTGAATCATTTTTGGTACAGTCCAAAAAATCAATTTTCGGATGAAAACGATGACTCCGGACATGTCGAACGATCCCAAAATGGTCAATATGGATGAAATTGTAACATTTAATCTTTTGACTGTTGGATGTGAATTAGGACTTTGTCAACTAAAATAAGTGTGTTTAAGGTCATTTCTGTGCCTGAAACGGGTTAAAATTGAAGCTTTTGAGTAATCAAAACTCTGTAAAAATGGCAATTTTGGTCACTGTGAGGCTTTAAAAAGTGGTTATTCAACATGAGGCACGATCCAATTGACATTTTGAATCATTTTTGGTACAGTCCAAAAACGGACATGTCGAACGATCCCAAAATGGTCAATATGGATGAAATTTTAACATTTATTCTTTTGACTCTAAATGACTGTTGGATGTGAATTATGACTTTGTCAACTAAAATAAGTGTGTTTAAAGTCATTTCTGTGCCTGAAACGGGTCAAAATTGAAGCTTTTGAGTAATTAAAACTCTGTAAAAATGGCAATTTTGGTCAATCTGAGGCTTTAAAAAGTGGTTATTCAACATGAGGCACGATCCAATTGACATTTTGAATCATTTTTGGTACAGTCCAAAAAATCAATTTCCGGATGAAAAACGATGACTCCGGACCTGTTGAACGTTCCCAAAATGGTCTATAATGATGAAATTTTAACATTTAATCTTTTGACTCTAAATGACTGTTGGATGTGAATTATGACTTTGTCAACTAAAATGAGTGTTTTTTAAGTCATTTCTGTGCCTCAAAGGGGTCAAAATTGAAGCTTTTGAGTAATCATAACTCTGTAAAAATGGCAATTTTGGTCACTGTGAGGGTTTAAAAAATGGTTATTCAACATGAGGCACAATCCAATTGACATTTTGAATCATTTTTGGTACAGTCCAAAAAATCAATTTTCGGATGAAAAACGATGACTCCGGACATGTCGAATGATCCCAAAATGGTCAATATGGATGAAATTTTAACATTTAATCTTTTGACTCTAAATGACTGTTGGATGTGAATTATGACTTTGTCAACTAAAATAAGTGTGTTTAAAGTCATTTCTGTGCCTGAAATGGTTCAAAATTGAAGCTTTTGAGTAAGCAAAACTCTGTAAAAGAGGCAATTTTGGTGACTGTGAGGGTTTAAAAAGTGGTTATTCAACACGAGGCACGATCCAATTGACATTTTGAATCCTTTTTGGTACAGTCCAAAAAATCAATTTTCGGATGAAAAACGATGACTCCGGACATGTCGAACGATCCCAAAATGGTCAATATGGATGAAATTTTAACATTTAATCTTTTGACTGTAAATGACTGGTGGATGTGAATTATGACTTTGTCAACTAAAATAAGTGTGTTTAAAGTCATTTCTTTGCCTCAAAGGGGTCAAAATTGAAGCTTTTGAGTAATTAAAACTCTGTAAAAATGGCAATTTTGGTCACTCTGAGGCTTTAAAAAGTGGTTATTCAACATGCGGCACGATCCAATTGACATTTTGAATCATTTTTGGTACAGTCCAAAAAATCAATTTTCGGATGAAAAACGATGACTCCAGACATGTCGAACGATCCCAAAATGGTCAATATGGATGAAATTTTAACATTCAATCTTTTGACTGTAAATGACTGTTGGATGTGAATAATGACTTGGTCAACTAAAATAAGTGTGTTTAAAGTCATTTCTGTGCCTGAAACTGGTTAAAATTGAAGCTTTTGAGTAAGCAAAACTCTGTAAAAATGGCAATTTTGGTCACTCTGAGGGTTTAAAAAGTGGTTATTCAACATGAGGCACGACCCAATTGACATTTTGAATCATTTTTGGTACAGTCCAAAAAATCAATTTCCGGATGAAAAACGATGACTCCGGACCTGTTGAATGTTCCCAAAATGGTCTATAATGATGAAATTTTAACATTTAATTTTTTGACTCTAAATGACTGTTGGATGTGAATTATGACTTTGTCAACTAAAATAAGTGTGTTTAAAGTCATTTCTGTGCCTGAAACTGGTTAAAATTGAAGCTTTTGAGTAAGCAAAACTCTGTAAAAATGGAAATTTTGGTCACTGTGAGGGTTTAAAAAGTGGTTATTCAACATGAGGCACGATCCAATTGACATTTTGAATCAATTTTGGTACAGTCCAAAAAATCAATTTTCGGATGAAAAATGATGACTCCGGACATGTCGAACAATCCCAAAATGGTCAATATGGATGAAATTTTAACATTTAATCTTTTGACTCTAAATGACTGTTGGATGTGAATTATGACTTTGTCAACTAAAATAAGTGTGTTTTAAGTCATTTCTGTGCTTCAAAGGGGTCAAAATTGAAGCTTTTGAGTAATCATAACTCTGTAAAAATGGCAATTTTGGTCA
This sequence comes from Lissotriton vulgaris, assembly GCF_964263255.1. Taxonomy (NCBI): domain Eukaryota; kingdom Metazoa; phylum Chordata; class Amphibia; order Caudata; family Salamandridae; genus Lissotriton; species Lissotriton vulgaris. The sequence goes on from NW_028246940.1 coordinate 2,013,113, forward strand.
CTGTGAGGGTTTAAAAAGTGGTTATTCAACATGAGGCACGATCCAATTGACATTTTGAATCATTTTTGGTACAGTCCAAAAAATCAATTTTCGGATGAAAAACGATGACTCCGGACATGTCGAACGATCCCAAAATGGTCAATATGGATGAAATTGTAACATTTAATCTTTTGACTGTAAATTACTGTTGGATGTGAATTAGGACTTTGTCAACTAAAATAAGTGTGTTTAAAGTCATTTCTGTGCCTGAAACGGGTCAAAATTGAAGCTTTTGAGTAATCAAAACTATGTAAAAATGGCAATTTTGGTCACTGTGAGGCTTTAAAAAGTGGTTATTCAACATGAGGCACGACCCAATTGACATTTTGAATCATTTTTGGTACAGTCCAAAAAATAAATTTCTGGATGAAAAACGATGACTCCGGACCTGTTGAACGTTCCCAAAATGGTCTATAATGATGAAATTTTAACATTTAATCTTTTGACTCTAAATGACTGTTGGATGTGAATTATGACTTTGTCAACTAAAATAAGTGTGTTTTAAGTCATTTCTGTGCCTCAAAGGGGTCAAAATTGAAGCTTTTGAGTAATCATAACTCTGTAAAAATGGCAATTTTGGTCACTGTGAGGGTTTAAAAAGTGGTTTTTCAACATGAGGCACGATCCAATTGACATTTTGAATCATTTTTGGTACAGTCCAAAAAATCAATTTTCGGATGAAAACGATGACTCCGGACATGTCGAACGATCCCAAAATGGCCAATATGAATGAAATTTTAACATTTAATCTTTTGACTGTAAATGACTGTTGGATGTGAATTATGACTTTGTCAACTAAAATAAGTGTGTTTGAAGTCATTTCTGTGCCTGAAACGGGTCAAAATTGAAGCTTTTGAGTAAGCAAAACTCTGTAAAAATGGCAATTTTGGTCCCTGTGAGGCTTTAAAAAGTGGTTATTCAACATGAGGCACGATCCAATTGACATTTTGAATCATTTTTGGTACAGTCCAAAAAATCAATTTTCGGATGAAAAACGATGACTCCGGACATGTTGAACGTTCCCAAAATGGTCTATAATGATGAAATTTTAACATTTAATCTTTTGACTCTAAATGACTGTTGGATGTGAATTATGACTTTGTCAACTAAAATAAGTGTGTTTTAAGTCATTTCTGTGCCTCAAAGGGGTCAAAATTGAAGCTTTTGAGTAATCATAACTTTGTAAAAATGGCAATTTTGGTCACTGTGAGGGTTTAAAAAGTGGTTATTCAACATGAGGCACGATCCAATTGACATTTTGAATCATTTTTGGTACAGTCCAAAAAATCAATTTTCGGATGAAAAACGATGACTCCGGACATGTCGAACGATCCCAAAATGGTCAATATGGATGAAATTTTAACATTTAATCTTTTGACTTTAAATGACTGTTGGATGTGAATTATGACTTTGTCAACTAAAATAAGTGTGTTTAAAGTCATTTCTGTGCCTGAAACGGGTCAAAATTGAAGCTTTTGAGTAAGCAAAACTCTGTAAAAATGGCAATTTTGGTCACTCTGAGGGTTTAAAAAGATGTTATTCAACATGAGGCACGATCCAATTGACATTTTGAATCATTTTTGGTACAGTCCAAAAAATCAATTTTCGGATGAAAACGATGACTCCGGACATGTCGAACGATCCCAAAATGGCCAATATGGATGAAATTTTAACATTTAATCTTTTGACTGTAAATGACTGTTGGATGTGAATTATGACTTTGTCAACTAAAATAAGTGTGTTTAAAGTCATTTCTGTGCCTGAAACGGGTCAAAATTGAAGCTTTTGAGTAAGCAAAACTCTGTAAAAATAGCAATTTTGCTCACTCTGAGAGTTTAAAAAGTGGTTATTCAACATGAGGCACGATCCAATTGACATTTTCAATCATTTTTGGTACAGTCCAAAAAATAAATTTTCGGATGAAAAACGATGATTCCGGACATGTCGAACGATCCCAAAATGGTCAATATGGATGAAATTGTAACATTTAATCTTTTGACTGTAAATGACTGTTGGATGTGAATTAGGACTTTGTCAACTAAAATAAGTGTGTTTAAAGTCATTTCTGTGCCTGAAACGGGTCAAAATTGAAGCTTTTGAGAAATCAAAACTCTGTAAAAATGGCAATTTTGGTCACTGTGAGGCTTTAAAAAGTAGTTATTCAACATGAGGCACAATCCAATTGACATTTTGAATCATTTTTGGTACAGTCCAAAAAATGAATTTTCGGATGAAAAACGATGACTCCGGACATGTCGAACGATCCCAAAATGGTCAATATGGATGAAATTTTAACATTCAATCTTTTGACTGTAAATGACTGTTGGATGTGAATTATGACTTTGTCAACTAAAATAAGTGTGTTTAAAGTCATTTCTGTGCCTGAAACGGGTCAAAATTGAAGCTTTTGAGTAATCATAACTCTGTAAAAATGGCAATTTTGGTCACTGTGAGGGTTTCAAAAGTGGTTATTCAACATGAGGCACGATCCAATTTACATTTTGAATCATTTTTGGTACAGTCCAAAAAATCAATTTTCGGATGAAAAACGATGACTCCGGACATGTCGAACGATCCCAAAATGGTCAATATGGATGAAATTTTAACATTTAATCTTTTGACTGTAAATGACTGGTGGATGTGAATTATGACTTTGTCAACTAAAATAAGTGTGTTTAAAGTCATTTCTGTGCCTCAAAGGGGTCACAATTGAAGCTTTTGAGTAATTAAAACTCTGTAAAAATGGCAATTTTGGTCACTCTGAGGCTTTAAAAAGTGGTTATTCAACATGAGGCACGATCCAATTGACATTTTGAATCATTTTTGGTACAGTCCAAAAAATCAATTTTCGGATGAAAAACGATGACTCCGGACATGTTGAACGTTCCCAAAATGGTCTATAATGATGAAATTTTAACATTTAATCTTTTGACTCTAAATGACTGTTGGATGTGAATTATGACTTTGTCAACTAAAATACGTGTGTTTTAAGTCATTTCTGTGCCTCAAAGGGGTCGAAATTGAAGCTTTTGAGTAATCATAACTCTGTAAAAATGGCAATTTTGGTCACTGTGAGGGTTTAAAAAGTGGTTATTCAACATGAGGCACGATCCAATTGACATTTTGAATCATTTTTGGTACAGTCCAAAAAATCAATTTTCGGATGAAAAACGATGACTCCGGACATGTCGAACGATCCCAAAATGGTCAATATGGATGAAATTTTAACATTTAATCTTTTGACTTTAAATGACTGTTGGATGTGAATTATGACTTTGTCAACTAAAATAAGTGTGTTTAAAGTCATTTCTGTGCCTGAAACGGGTCAAAATTGAAGCTTTTGAGTAAGCAAAACTCTGTAAAAATAGCAATTTTGCTCACTCTGAGAGTTTAAAAAGTGGTTATTCAACATGAGGCACGATCCAATTGACATTTTGAATCATTTTTGGTACAGTCCAAAAAATCAATTTTCGGATGAAAAACGAGGACTCCGGACATGTCGAACGATCCCAAAATGGTCAATACGGATGAAATTTTAACATTTAATCTTTTGACTCTAAATGACTGTTGGATGTGAATTATGACTTTGTCAACTAAAATAAGTGTGTTTAAAGTCATTTCTGTGCCTGAAATGGTTCAAAATTGAAGCTTTTGAGTAAGCAAAACTCTGTAAAAGTGGCAATTTTGGTGACTGTGAGGGTTTAAAAAGTGGTTATGCAACATGAGGCACGATCCAATTGACATTTTGAATCCTTTTTGGTACAGTCCAAAAAATAAATTTTCGGATGAAAAACGATGTCCGGACATGTCGAACGATCCCAAAATGGTCAATATGGATGAAATTTTAACATTTAATCTTTTGACTGTAAATGACTGGTGGATGTGAATTATGACTTTGTCAACTAAAATAAGTGTGTTTAAAGTCATTTCTGTGCCTGAAACGGGTCAAAATTGAAGCTTTTGAGTAATCATAACTCTGTAAAAATGGCAATTTTGGTCACTGTGAGGGTTTCAAAAGTGGTTATTCAACATGAGGCACGATCCAATTTACATTTTGAATCATTTTTGGTACAGTCCAAAAAATCAATTTTCGGATGAAAAACGATGACTCCGGACATGTCGAACGATCCCAAAATGGTCAATATGGATGAAATTTTAACATTTAATCTTTTGACTGTAAATGACTGGTGGATGTGAATTATGACTTTGTCAACTAAAATAAGTGTGTTTAAAGTCATTTCTGTGCCTCAAAGGGGTCAAAATTGAAGCTTTTGAGTAATTAAAACTATGTAAAAATGGCAATTTTGGTCACTCTGAGGCTTTAAAAAGTGGTTATTCAACATGAGGCTCGATCCAATTGACATTTTGAATCATTTTTGGTACAGTCCAAAAAATGAATTTTCGGATGAAAAACGATGACTCCGGACATGTCGAACGATCCCAAAATGGTCAATATGGATGAAATTTTAACATTTAATCTTTTGACTTTAAATGACTGTTGGATGTGAATTATGACTTTGTCAACTAAAATAAGTGTGTTTAAAGTCATTTCTGTGCCTGAAACGGGTCAAAATTGAAGCTTTTGAGTAAGCAAAACTCTGTAAAAATGGCAATTTTGGTCACTCTGAGGGTTTAAAAAGATGTTATTCAACATGAGGCACGATCCAATTGACATTTTGAATCATTTTAGAAACAGTCCAAAAAATGAATTTTCGGATGAAAAACGATGACTCCGGACATGTCGAACGATCCCAAAATGGTCAATATGGATGAAATTTTAACATTTAATCTTTTGACTTTAAATGACTGTTGGATGTGAATTATGACTTTGTCAACTAAAATAAGTGTGTTTAAAGTCATTTCTGTGCCTGAAACGGGTCAAAATTGAAGCTTTTGAGTAAGCAAAACTCTGTAAAAATGGCAATTTTGGTCACTGTGAGGCTTTAAAAAGATGTTATTCAACATGAGGCACGATCCAATTGACATTTTGAATCATTTTTGGTACAGTCCAAAAAATGAATTTTCGGATGAAAAACGATGACTCCGGACATGTCGAACGATCCCAAAATGGTCAATATGGATGAAATTTTAACAATTAATCTTTTGACTCTAAATGACTGTTGGATGTGAATTATGACTTTGTCAACTAAAATAAGTGTGTTTAAAGTCATTTCTGTGCCTGAAATGGTTCAAAATTGAAGCTTTTGAGTAAGCAGAACTCTGTAAAAGTGGCAATTTTGGTGACTGTGAGGGTTTAAAAAGTGGTTATGCAACATGAGGCACGATCCAATTGACATTTTGAATCCTTTTTGGTACAGTCCAAAAAATAAATTTTCGGATGAAAAACGATGTCCGGACATGTCGAACGATCCCAAAATGGTCAATATGGATGAAATTTTAACATTTAATCTTTTGACTGTAAATGACTGGTGGATGTGAATTATGACTTTGTCAACTAAAATAAGTGTGTTTAAAGTCATTTCTGTGCCTCAAAGGGGTCAAAATTGAAGCTTTTGAGTAATGAAAACTCTGTAAAAATGGCAATTTTGGTCACTCTGAGGCTTTAAAGAGTGGTTATTCAACATGAGGCACGATCCAATTGACATTTTGAATCATTTTTGGTACAGTCCAAAAAATCAATTTTCGGATGAAAAACGATGATTTCGGACATGTCGAACGATCCCAAAATGGTCAATATGGATGAAATTGTAACATTTAATCTTTTGACTGTAAATGACTGTTGGATGTGAATTAGGACTTTGTCAACTAAAATAAGTGTGTTTAAAGTCATTTCTGTGCCTGAAACGGGTCAAAATTGAAGCTTTTGAGAAATCAAAACTCTGTAAAAATGGCAATTTTGGTCACTGTGAGGCTTTAAAAAGTAGTTATTCAACATGAGGCACGATCCAATTGACATTTTGAATCATTTTTGGTACAGTCCAAAAAATGAATTTACGGATGAAAAACGATGACTCCGGACATGTCGAACGATCCCAAAATGGTCAATATGGATGAAATTTTAACATTCAATCTTTTGACTGTAAATGACTGTTGGATGTGAATTATGACTTTGTCAACTAAAATAAGTGTGTTTAAAGTCATTTCTGTGCCTGAAACGGGTCAAAATTGAAGCTTTTGAGTAATCATAACTCTGTAAAAATGGCAATTTTGGTCACTGTGAGGGTTTCAAAAGTGGTTATTCAACATGAGGCACGATCCAATTTACATTTTGAATCATTTTTGGTACAGTCCAAAAAATCAATTTTCGGATGAAAAACGATGACTCCGGACATGTCGAACGATCCCAAAATGGTCAATATGGATGAAATTTTAACATTTAATCTTTGACTGTAAATGACTGGTGGATGTGAATTATGACTTTGTCAACTAAAATAAGTGTGTTTAAAGTCATTTCTGTGCCTCAAAGGGGTCAAAATTGAAGCTTTTGAGTAATCATAACTCTGTAAAAATGGCAATTTTGGTCACTGTGAGGGTTTAAAAAGTGGTTATTCAACATGAGGCACGATCCAATTGACATTTTGAATCATTTTTGGTACAGTCCAAAAAATCAATTTTCTGATGAAAAACGATGACTCCGGACATGTCGAACGATCCCAAAATGGTCAATATGGATGAAATTTTAACATTTAATCTTTTGACTCTAAATGACTGTTGGATGTGAATTATGACTTTGTCAACTAAAATAAGTGTGTTTAAAGTCATTTCTGTGCCTGAAACGGGTCAAAATTGAAGCTTTTGCGTAAGCAAAACTCTGTAAAAATGGCAATTTTGGTCACTCTGAGGGTTTAAAAAGTGGTTATTCATCATGAGGCACGATCCAATTGACATTTTGAGTCATTTTTGGTACAGTCCAAAAAATCAATTTTCGGATGAAAACGATGACTCCGGACATGTCGAACGATCCCAAAATGGCCAATATGGATGAAATTTTAACATTTAATCTTTTGACTGTAAATGACTGTTGGATGTGAATTATGACTTTGTCAACTAAAATAAGTGTGTTTAAAGTCATTTCTGTGCCTGAAACGGGTCAAAATTGAAGCTTTTGAGTAAGCAAAACTCTGTAAAAATAGCAATTTTGCTCACTCTGAGAGTTTAAAAAGTGGTTATTCAACATGAGGCACGATCCAATTGACATTTTCAATCATTTTTGGTACAGTCCAAAAAATAAATTTTCGGATGAAAAACGATGATTCCGGACATGTCGAACGATCCCAAAATGGTCAATATGGATGAAATTGTAACATTTAATCTTTTGATTGTAAATGACTGTTGGATGTGAATTATGACTTTGTCAACTAAAATAAGTGTGTTTTAAGTCATTTCTGTGCTTCAAAGGGGTCAAAATTGAAGCTTTTGAGTAATCATAACTCTGTAAAAATGGCAATTTTGGTCACTGTGAGGGTTTAAAAAGTGGTTATTCAACATGAGGCACGATCCAATTGACATTTTGAATCATTTTTGGTACAGTCCAAAAAATCAATTTTCGGATGAAAAACGATGACTCCGGACATGTCGAACGATCCCAAAATGGTCAATATGGATGAAATTGTAACATTTAATCTTTTGACTGTAAATTACTGTTGGATGTGAATTAGGACTTTGTCAACTAAAATAAGTGTGTTTAAAGTCATTTCTGTGCCTGAAACGGGTCAAAATTGAAGCTTTTGAGTAATCAAAACTATGTAAAAATGGCAATTTTGGTCACTGTGAGGCTTTAAAAAGTGGTTATTCAACATGAGGCACGACCCAATTGACATTTTGAATCATTTTTGGTACAGTCCAAAAAATAAATTTCTGGATGAAAAACGATGACTCCGGACCTGTTGAACGTTCCCAAAATGGTCTATAATGATGAAATTTTAACATTTAATCTTTTGACTCTAAATGACTGTTGGATGTGAATTATGACTTTGTCAACTAAAATAAGTGTGTTTTAAGTCATTTCTGTGCCTCAAAGGGGTCAAAATTGAAGCTTTTGAGTAATCATAACTCTGTAAAAATGGCAATTTTGGTCACTGTGAGGGTTTAAAAAGTGGTTTTTCAACATGAGGCACGATCCAATTGACATTTTGAATCATTTTTGGTACAGTCCAAAAAATCAATTTTCGGATGAAAACGATGACTCCGGACATGTCGAACGATCCCAAAATGGCCAATATGAATGAAATTTTAACATTTAATCTTTTGACTGTAAATGACTGTTGGATGTGAATTATGACTTTGTCAACTAAAATAAGTGTGTTTGAAGTCATTTCTGTGCCTGAAACGGGTCAAAATTGAAGCTTTTGAGTAAGCAAAACTCTGTAAAAATGGCAATTTTGGTCCCTGTGAGGCTTTAAAAAGTGGTTATTCAACATGAGGCACGATCCAATTGACATTTTGAATCATTTTTGGTACAGTCCAAAAAATCAATTTTCGGATGAAAAACGATGACTCCGGACATGTTGAACGTTCCCAAAATGGTCTATAATGATGAAATTTTAACATTTAATCTTTTGACTCTAAATGACTGTTGGATGTGAATTATGACTTTGTCAACTAAAATAAGTGTGTTTTAAGTCATTTCTGTGCCTCAAAGGGGTCAAAATTGAAGCTTTTGAGTAATCATAACTTTGTAAAAATGGCAATTTTGGTCACTGTGAGGGTTTAAAAAGTGGTTATTCAACATGAGGCACGATCCAATTGACATTTTGAATCATTTTTGGTACAGTCCAAAAAATCAATTTTCGGATGAAAAACGATGACTCCGGACATGTCGAACGATCCCAAAATGGTCAATATGGATGAAATTTTAACATTTAATCTTTTGACTTTAAATGACTGTTGGATGTGAATTATGACTTTGTCAACTAAAATAAGTGTGTTTAAAGTCATTTCTGTGCCTGAAACGGGTCAAAATTGAAGCTTTTGAGTAAGCAAAACTCTGTAAAAATGGCAATTTTGGTCACTCTGAGGGTTTAAAAAGATGTTATTCAACATGAGGCACGATCCAATTGACATTTTGAATCATTTTTGGTACAGTCCAAAAAATCAATTTTCGGATGAAAACGATGACTCCGGACATGTCGAACGATCCCAAAATGGCCAATATGGATGAAATTTTAACATTTAATCTTTTGACTGTAAATGACTGTTGGATGTGAATTATGACTTTGTCAACTAAAATAAGTGTGTTTAAAGTCATTTCTGTGCCTGAAACGGGTCAAAATTGAAGCTTTTGAGTAAGCAAAACTCTGTAAAAATAGCAATTTTGCTCACTCTGAGAGTTTAAAAAGTGGTTATTCAACATGAGGCACGATCCAATTGACATTTTCAATCATTTTTGGTACAGTCCAAAAAATAAATTTTCGGATGAAAAACGATGATTCCGGACATGTCGAACGATCCCAAAATGGTCAATATGGATGAAATTGTAACATTTAATCTTTTGACTGTAAATGACTGTTGGATGTGAATTAGGACTTTGTCAACTAAAATAAGTGTGTTTAAAGTCATTTCTGTGCCTGAAACGGGTCAAAATTGAAGCTTTTGAGAAATCAAAACTCTGTAAAAATGGCAATTTTGGTCACTGTGAGGCTTTAAAAAGTAGTTATTCAACATGAGGCACAATCCAATTGACATTTTGAATCATTTTTGGTACAGTCCAAAAAATGAATTTTCGGATGAAAAACGATGACTCCGGACATGTCGAACGATCCCAAAATGGTCAATATGGATGAAATTTTAACATTCAATCTTTTGACTGTAAATGACTGTTGGATGTGAATTATGACTTTGTCAACTAAAATAAGTGTGTTTAAAGTCATTTCTGTGCCTGAAACGGGTCAAAATTGAAGCTTTTGAGTAATCATAACTCTGTAAAAATGGCAATTTTGGTCACTGTGAGGGTTTCAAAAGTGGTTATTCAACATGAGGCACGATCCAATTTACATTTTGAATCATTTTTGGTACAGTCCAAAAAATCAATTTTCGGATGAAAAACGATGACTCCGGACATGTCGAACGATCCCAAAATGGTCAATATGGATGAAATTTTAACATTTAATCTTTTGACTGTAAATGACTGGTGGATGTGAATTATGACTTTGTCAACTAAAATAAGTGTGTTTAAAGTCATTTCTGTGCCTCAAAGGGGTCACAATTGAAGCTTTTGAGTAATTAAAACTCTGTAAAAATGGCAATTTTGGTCACTCTGAGGCTTTAAAAAGTGGTTATTCAACATGAGGCACGATCCAATTGACATTTTGAATCATTTTTGGTACAGTCCAAAAAATCAATTTTCGGATGAAAAACGATGACTCCGGACATGTTGAACGTTCCCAAAATGGTCTATAATGATGAAATTTTAACATTTAATCTTTTGACTCTAAATGACTGTTGGATGTGAATTATGACTTTGTCAACTAAAATACGTGTGTTTTAAGTCATTTCTGTGCCTCAAAGGGGTCGAAATTGAAGCTTTTGAGTAATCATAACTCTGTAAAAATGGCAATTTTGGTCACTGTGAGGGTTTAAAAAGTGGTTATTCAACATGAGGCACGATCCAATTGACATTTTGAATCATTTTTGGTACAGTCCAAAAAATCAATTTTCGGATGAAAAACGATGACTCCGGACATGTCGAACGATCCCAAAATGGTCAATATGGATGAAATTTTAACATTTAATCTTTTGACTTTAAATGACTGTTGGATGTGAATTATGACTTTGTCAACTAAAATAAGTGTGTTTAAAGTCATTTCTGTGCCTGAAACGGGTCAAAATTGAAGCTTTTGAGTAAGCAAAACTCTGTAAAAATAGCAATTTTGCTCACTCTGAGAGTTTAAAAAGTGGTTATTCAACATGAGGCACGATCCAATTGACATTTTGAATCATTTTTGGTACAGTCCAAAAAATCAATTTTCGGATGAAAAACGAGGACTCCGGACATGTCGAACGATCCCAAAATGGTCAATACGGATGAAATTTTAACATTTAATCTTTTGACTCTAAATGACTGTTGGATGTGAATTATGACTTTGTCAACTAAAATAAGTGTGTTTAAAGTCATTTCTGTGCCTGAAATGGTTCAAAATTGAAGCTTTTGAGTAAGCAAAACTCTGTAAAAGTGGCAATTTTGGTGACTGTGAGGGTTTAAAAAGTGGTTATGCAACATGAGGCACGATCCAATTGACATTTTGAATCCTTTTTGGTACAGTCCAAAAAATAAATTTTCGGATGAAAAACGATGTCCGGACATGTCGAACGATCCCAAAATGGTCAATATGGATGAAATTTTAACATTTAATCTTTTGACTGTAAATGACTGGTGGATGTGAATTATGACTTTGTCAACTAAAATAAGTGTGTTTAAAGTCATTTCTGTGCCTGAAACGGGTCAAAATTGAAGCTTTTGAGTAATCATAACTCTGTAAAAATGGCAATTTTGGTCACTGTGAGGGTTTCAAAAGTGGTTATTCAACATGAGGCACGATCCAATTTACATTTTGAATCATTTTTGGTACAGTCCAAAAAATCAATTTTCGGATGAAAAACGATGACTCCGGACATGTCGAACGATCCCAAAATGGTCAATATGGATGAAATTTTAACATTTAATCTTTTGACTGTAAATGACTGGTGGATGTGAATTATGACTTTGTCAACTAAAATAAGTGTGTTTAAAGTCATTTCTGTGCCTCAAAGGGGTCAAAATTGAAGCTTTTGAGTAATTAAAACTATGTAAAAATGGCAATTTTGGTCACTCTGAGGCTTTAAAAAGTGGTTATTCAACATGAGGCTCGATCCAATTGACATTTTGAATCATTTTTGGTACAGTCCAAAAAATGAATTTTCGGATGAAAAACGATGACTCCGGACATGTCGAACGATCCCAAAATGGTCAATATGGATGAAATTTTAACATTTAATCTTTTGACTTTAAATGACTGTTGGATGTGAATTATGACTTTGTCAACTAAAATAAGTGTGTTTAAAGTCATTTCTGTGCCTGAAACGGGTCAAAATTGAAGCTTTTGAGTAAGCAAAACTCTGTAAAAATGGCAATTTTGGTCACTCTGAGGGTTTAAAAAGATGTTATTCAACATGAGGCACGATCCAATTGACATTTTGAATCATTTTAGAAACAGTCCAAAAAATGAATTTTCGGATGAAAAACGATGACTCCGGACATGTCGAACGATCCCAAAATGGTCAATATGGATGAAATTTTAACATTTAATCTTTTGACTTTAAATGACTGTTGGATGTGAATTATGACTTTGTCAACTAAAATAAGTGTGTTTAAAGTCATTTCTGTGCCTGAAACGGGTCAAAATTGAAGCTTTTGAGTAAGCAAAACTCTGTAAAAATGGCAATTTTGGTCACTGTGAGGCTTTAAAAAGATGTTATTCAACATGAGGCACGATCCAATTGACATTTTGAATCATTTTTGGTACAGTCCAAAAAATGAATTTTCGGATGAAAAACGATGACTCCGGACATGTCGAACGATCCCAAAATGGTCAATATGGATGAAATTTTAACAATTAATCTTTTGACTCTAAATGACTGTTGGATGTGAATTATGACTTTGTCAACTAAAATAAGTGTGTTTAAAGTCATTTCTGTGCCTGAAATGGTTCAAAATTGAAGCTTTTGAGTAAGCAGAACTCTGTAAAAGTGGCAATTTTGGTGACTGTGAGGGTTTAAAAAGTGGTTATGCAACATGAGGCACGATCCAATTGACATTTTGAATCCTTTTTGGTACAGTCCAAAAAATAAATTTTCGGATGAAAAACGATGTCCGGACATGTCGAACGATCCCAAAATGGTCAATATGGATGAAATTTTAACATTTAATCTTTTGACTGTAAATGACTGGTGGATGTGAATTATGACTTTGTCAACTAAAATAAGTGTGTTTAAAGTCATTTCTGTGCCTCAAAGGGGTCAAAATTGAAGCTTTTGAGTAATGAAAACTCTGTAAAAATGGCAATTTTGGTCACTCTGAGGCTTTAAAGAGTGGTTATTCAACATGAGGCACGATCCAATTGACATTTTGAATCATTTTTGGTACAGTCCAAAAAATCAATTTTCGGATGAAAAACGATGATTTCGGACATGTCGAACGATCCCAAAATGGTCAATATGGATGAAATTGTAACATTTAATCTTTTGACTGTAAATGACTGTTGGATGTGAATTAGGACTTTGTCAACTAAAATAAGTGTGTTTAAAGTCATTTCTGTGCCTGAAACGGGTCAAAATTGAAGCTTTTGAGAAATCAAAACTCTGTAAAAATGGCAATTTTGGTCACTGTGAGGCTTTAAAAAGTAGTTATTCAACATGAGGCACGATCCAATTGACATTTTGAATCATTTTTGGTACAGTCCAAAAAATGAATTTACGGATGAAAAACGATGACTCCGGACATGTCGAACGATCCCAAAATGGTCAATATGGATGAAATTTTAACATTCAATCTTTTGACTGTAAATGACTGTTGGATGTGAATTATGACTTTGTCAACTAAAATAAGTGTGTTTAAAGTCATTTCTGTGCCTGAAACGGGTCAAAATTGAAGCTTTTGAGTAATCATAACTCTGTAAAAATGGCAATTTTGGTCACTGTGAGGGTTTCAAAAGTGGTTATTCAACATGAGGCACGATCCAATTTACATTTTGAATCATTTTTGGTACAGTCCAAAAAATCAATTTTCGGATGAAAAACGATGACTCCGGACATGTCGAACGATCCCAAAATGGTCAATATGGATGAAATTTTAACATTTAATCTTTGACTGTAAATGACTGGTGGATGTGAATTATGACTTTGTCAACTAAAATAAGTGTGTTTAAAGTCATTTCTGTGCCTCAAAGGGGTCAAAATTGAAGCTTTTGAGTAATCATAACTCTGTAAAAATGGCAATTTTGGTCACTGTGAGGGTTTAAAAAGTGGTTATTCAACATGAGGCACGATCCAATTGACATTTTGAATCATTTTTGGTACAGTCCAAAAAATCAATTTTCTGATGAAAAACGATGACTCCGGACATGTCGAACGATCCCAAAATGGTCAATATGGATGAAATTTTAACATTTAATCTTTTGACTCTAAATGACTGTTGGATGTGAATTATGACTTTGTCAACTAAAATAAGTGTGTTTAAAGTCATTTCTGTGCCTGAAACGGGTCAAAATTGAAGCTTTTGCGTAAGCAAAACTCTGTAAAAATGGCAATTTTGGTCACTCTGAGGGTTTAAAAAGTGGTTATTCATCATGAGGCACGATCCAATTGACATTTTGAGTCATTTTTGGTACAGTCCAAAAAATCAATTTTCGGATGAAAACGATGACTCCGGACATGTCGAACGATCCCAAAATGGCCAATATGGATGAAATTTTAACATTTAATCTTTTGACTGTAAATGACTGTTGGATGTGAATTATGACTTTGTCAACTAAAATAAGTGTGTTTAAAGTCATTTCTGTGCCTGAAACGGGTCAAAATTGAAGCTTTTGAGTAAGCAAAACTCTGTAAAAATAGCAATTTTGCTCACTCTGAGAGTTTAAAAAGTGGTTATTCAACATGAGGCACGATCCAATTGACATTTTCAATCATTTTTGGTACAGTCCAAAAAATAAATTTTCGGATGAAAAACGATGATTCCGGACATGTCGAACGATCCCAAAATGGTCAATATGGATGAAATTGTAACATTTAATCTTTTGACTGTAAATGACTGTTGGATGTGAATTAGGACTTTGTCAACTAAAATAAGTGTGTTTAAAGTCATTTCTGTGCCTGAAACGGGTCAAAATTGAAGCTTTTGAGAAATCAAAACTCTGTAAAAATGGCAATTTTGGTCACTGTGAGGCTTTAAAAAGTAGTTATTCAACATGAGGCACAATCCAATTGACATTTTGAATCATTTTTGGTACAGTCCAAAAAATGAATTTTCGGATGAAAAACGATGACTCCGGACATGTCGAACGATCCCAAAATGGTCAATATGGATGAAATTTTAACATTCAATCTTTTGACTGTAAATGACTGTTGGATGTGAATTATGACTTTGTCAACTAAAATAAGTGTGTTTAAAGTCATTTCTGTGCCTGAAACGGGTCAAAATTGAAGCTTTTGAGTAATCATAACTCTGTAAAAATGGCAATTTTGGTCACTGTGAGGGTTTCAAAAGTGGTTATTCAACATGAGGCACGATCCAATTTACATTTTGAATCATTTTTGGTACAGTCCAAAAAATCAATTTTCGGATGAAAAACGATGACTCCGGACATGTCGAACGATCCCAAAATGGTCAATATGGATGAAATTTTAACATTTAATCTTTTGACTGTAAATGACTGGTGGATGTGAATTATGACTTTGTCAACTAAAATAAGTGTGTTTAAAGTCATTTCTGTGCCTCAAAGGGGTCACAATTGAAGCTTTTGAGTAATTAAAACTCTGTAAAAATGGCAATTTTGGTCACTCTGAGGCTTTAAAAAGTGGTTATTCAACATGAGGCACGATCCAATTGACATTTTGAATCATTTTTGGTACAGTCCAAAAAATCAATTTTCGGATGAAAAACGATGACTCCGGACATGTTGAACGTTCCCAAAATGGTCTATAATGATGAAATTTTAACATTTAATCTTTTGACTCTAAATGACTGTTGGATGTGAATTATGACTTTGTCAACTAAAATACGTGTGTTTTAAGTCATTTCTGTGCCTCAAAGGGGTCAAAATTGAAGCTTTTGAGTAATCATAACTCTGTAAAAATGGCAATTTTGGTCACTGTGAGGGTTTAAAAAGTGGTTATTCAACATGAGGCACGATCCAATTGACATTTTGAATCATTTTTGGTACAGTCCAAAAAATCAATTTTCGGATGAAAAACGATGACTCCGGACATGTCGAACGATCCCAAAATGGTCAATATGGATGAAATTTTAACATTTAATCTTTTGACTTTAAATGACTGTTGGATGTGAATTATGACTTTGTCAACTAAAATAAGTGTGTTTAAAGTCATTTCTGTGCCTGAAACGGGTCAAAATTGAAGCTTTTGAGTAAGCAAAACTCTGTAAAAATAGCAATTTTGCTCACTCTGAGAGTTTAAAAAGTGGTTATTCAACATGAGGCACGATCCAATTGACATTTTGAATCATTTTTGGTACAGTCCAAAAAATCAATTTTCGGATGAAAAACGAGGTCTCCGGACATGTCGAACGATCCCAAAATGGTCAATACGGATGAAATTTTAACATTTAATCTTTTGACTCTAAATGACTGTTGGATGTGAATTATGACTTTGTCAACTAAAATAAGTGTGTTTAAAGTCATTTCTGTGCCTGAAATGGTTCAAAATTGAAGCTTTTGAGTAAGCAAAACTCTGTAAAAGTGGCAATTTTGGTGACTGTGAGGGTTTAAAAAGTGGTTATGCAACATGAGGCACGATCCAATTGACATTTTGAATCCTTTTTGGTACAGTCCAAAAAATAAATTTTCGGATGAAAAACGATGTCCGGACATGTCGAACGATCCCAAAATGGTCAATATGGATGAAATTTTAACATTTAATCTTTTGACTGTAAATGACTGGTGGATGTGAATTATGACTTTGTCAACTAAAATAAGTGTGTTTAAAGTCATTTCTGTGCCTGAAACGGGTCAAAATTGAAGCTTTTGAGTAATCATAACTCTGTAAAAATGGCAATTTTGGTCACTGTGAGGGTTTCAAAAGTGGTTATTCAACATGAGGCACGATCCAATTTACATTTTGAATCATTTTTGGTACAGTCCAAAAAATCAATTTTCGGATGAAAAACGATGACTCCGGACATGTCGAACGATCCCAAAATGGTCAATATGGATGAAATTTTAACATTTAATCTTTTGACTGTAAATGACTGGTGGATGTGAATTATGACTTTGTCAACTAAAATAAGTGTGTTTAAAGTCATTTCTGTGCCTCAAAGGGGTCAAAATTGAAGCTTTTGAGTAATTAAAACTCTGTAAAAATGGCAATTTTGGTCACTCTGAGGCTTTAAAAAGTGGTTATTCAACATGAGGCTCGATCCAATTGACATTTTGAATCATTTTTGGTACAGTCCAAAAAATGAATTTTCGGATGAAAAACGATGACTCCGGACATGTCGAACGATCCCAAAATGGTCAGTATGGATGAAATTTTAACATTTAATCTTTTGACTTTAAATGACTGTTGGATGTGAATTATGACTTTGTCAACTAAAATAAGTGTGTTTAAAGTCATTTCTGTGCCTGAAACGGGTCAAAATTGAAGCTTTTGAGTAAGCAAAACTCTGTAAAAATGGCAATTTTGGTCACTCTGAGGGTTTAAAAAGATGTTATTCAACATGAGGCACGATCCAATTGACATTTTGAATCATTTTAGAAACAGTCCAAAAAATGAATTTTCGGATGAAAAACGATGACTCCGGACATGTCGAACGATCCCAAAATGGTCAATATGGATGAAATTTTAACATTTAATCTTTTGACTTTAAATGACTGTTGGATGTGAATTATGACTTTGTCAACTAAAATAAGTGTGTTTAAAGTCATTTCTGTGCCTGAAACGGGTCAAAATTGAAGCTTTTGAGTAAGCAAAACTCTGTAAAAATGGCAATTTTGGTCACTGTGAGGCTTTAAAAAGATGTTATTCAACATGAGGCACGATCCAATTGACATTTTGAATCATTTTTGGTACAGTCCAAAAAATGAATTTTCGGATGAAAAACGATGACTCCGGACATGTCGAACGATCCCAAAATGGTCAATATGGATGAAATTTTAACAATTAATCTTTTGACTCTAAATGACTGTTGGATGTGAATTATGACTTTGTCAACTAAAATAAGTGTGTTTAAAGTCATTTCTGTGCCTGAAATGGTTCAAAATTGAAGCTTTTGAGTAAGCAGAACTCTGTAAAAGTGGCAATTTTGGTGACTGTGAGGGTTTAAAAAGTGGTTATGCAACATGAGGCACGATCCAATTGACATTTTGAATCCTTTTTGGTACAGTCCAAAAAATAAATTTTCGGATGAAAAACGATGTCCGGACATGTCGAACGATCCCAAAATGGTCAATATGGATGAAATTTTAACATTTAATCTTTTGACTGTAAATGACTGGTGGATGTGAATTATGACTTTGTCAACTAAAATAAGTGTGTTTAAAGTCATTTCTGTGCCTCAAAGGGGTCAAAATTGAAGCTTTTGAGTAATTAAAACTCTGTAAAAATGGCAATTTTGGTCACTCTGAGGCTTTAAAGAGTGGTTATTCAACATGAGGCACGATCCAATTGACATTTTGAATCATTTTTGGTACAGTCCAAAAAATCAATTTTCGGATGAAAAACGATGATTTCGGACATGTCGAACGATCCCAAAATGGTCAATATGGATGAAATTGTAACATTTAATCTTTTGACTGTAAATGACTGTTGGATGTGAATTAGGACTTTGTCAACTAAAATAAGTGTGTTTAAAGTCATTTCTGTGCCTGAAACGGGTCAAAATTGAAGCTTTTGAGAAATCAAAACTCTGTAAAAATGGCAATTTTGGTCACTGTGAGGCTTTAAAAAGTAGTTATTCAACATGAGGCACGATCCAATTGACATTTTGAATCATTTTTGGTACAGTCCAAAAAATGAATTTACGGATGAAAAACGATGACTCCGGACATGTCGAACGATCCCAAAATGGTCAATATGGATGAAATTTTACATTCAATCTTTTGACTGTAAATGACTGTTGGATGTGAATTATGACTTTGTCAACTAAAATAAGTGTGTTTAAAGTCATTTCTGTGCCTGAAACGGGTCAAAATTGAAGCTTTTGAGTAATCATAACTCTGTAAAAATGGCAATTTTGGTCACTGTGAGGGTTTAAAAAGTGGTTATTCAACATGAGGCACGATCCAATTGACATTTTGAATCATTTTTGGTACAGTCCAAAAAATCAATTTTCTGATGAAAAACGATGACTCCGGACATGTCGAACGATCCCAAAATGGTCAATATGGATGAAATTTTAACATTTAATCTTTTGACTCTAAATGACTGTTGGATGTGAATTATGACTTTGTCAACTAAAATAAGTGTGTTTAAAGTCATTTCTGTGCCTGAAACGGGTCAAAATTGAAGCTTTTGCGTAAGCAAAACTCTGTAAAAATGGCAATTTTGGTCACTCTGAGGGTTTAAAAAGTGGTTATTCAACATGAGGCACGATCCAATTGACATTTTGAGTCATTTTTGGTACAGTCCAAAAAATCAATTTTCGGATGAAAACGATGACTCCGGACATGTCGAACGATCCCAAAATGGCCAATATGGATGAAATTTTAACATTTAATCTCTTGACTGTAAATGACTGTTGGATGTGAATTATGACTTTGTCAACTAAAATAAGTGTGTTTAAAGTCATTTCTGTGCCTGAAACGGGTCAAAATTGAAGCTTTTGAGTAAGCAAAACTCTGTAAAAATGGCAATTTTGCTCACTCTGAGGGTTTAAAAAGTGGTTATTCAACATGAGGCACGATCCAATTGACATTGTGAATCATTTTTGGTACAGTCCAAAAAATCAATTTTCGGATGAAAAACGATGACTCCGGACATGTCGAACGATCCCAAAATGGTCAATATGGATGAAATTGTAACATTTAATCTTTTGACTGTAAATGACTGTTGGATGTGAATTAGGACTTTGTCAACTAAAATAAGTGTGTTTAAAGTCATTTCTGTGCCTGAAATGGGTCAAAATTGAAGCTTTTGAGTAAGCAAAACTCTGTAAAAATGGAAATTTTGGTCACTGTGAGGGTTTAAAAAGTGGTTATTCAACATGAGGCACGATCCAATTGACATTTTGAATCATTTTTTGTACAGTCCAAAAAATCTATTTTCGGATGAAAAATGATGACTCCGGACATGTCGAACGATCCCAAAATGGTCAATATGGATGAAATTTTAACATTTAATCTTTTGACTCTAAATGACTGTTGGATGTGAATTATGACTTTGTCAACTAAAATAAGTGTGTTTAAAGTCATTTCTGTGCCTGAAACGGGTCAAAATTGTAGCTTTTGCGTAAGCAAAACTCTGTAAAAATGGCAATTTTGGTCACTCTGAGGGTTTAAAAAGTGGTTATTCAACATGAGGCACGATCCAATTGACATTTTGAGTCATTTTTGGTACAGTCCAAAAAATCAATTTTCGGATGAAAACGATGACTCCGGACATGTCGAACGATCCCAAAATGGCCAATATGGATGAAATTTTAACATTTAATCTTTTGACTGTAAATGACTGTTGGATGTGAATTATGACTTTGTCAACTAAAATAAGTGTGTTTAAAGTCATTTCTGTGCCTGAAACGGGTCAAAATTGAAGCTTTTGAGTAAGCAAAACTCTGTAAAAATGGCAATTTTGCTCACTCTGAGGGTTTAAAAAGTGGTTATTCAACATGAGGCACGATCCAATTGACATTTTGAATCATTTTTGGTACAGTCCAAAAAATCAATTTTCGGATGAAAAACGATGATTCCGGACATGTCGAACGATCCCAAAATGGTCAATATGGATGAAATTGTAACATTTAATCTTTTGACTGTAAATGACTGTTGGATGTGAATTAGGACTTTGTCAACTAAAATAAGTGTGTTTAAAGTCATTTCTGTGCCTGAAACGGGTCAAAATTGAAGCTTTTGAGTAATCAAAACTCTGTAAAAATGGCAATTTTGGTCACTGTGAGGCTTTAAAAAGTGGTTATTCAACATGAGGCACGATCCAATTGACATTTTGAATCATTTTTGGTACAGTCCAAAAAATGAATTTTCGGATGAAAAACGATGCCTCCGGACATGTCGAACGATCCCAAAATGGTCAATATGGATGAAATTTTAACATTCAATCTTTTGACTGTAAATGACTGTTGGATGTTAATTATGACTTTGTCAACTAAAATAAGTGTGTTTTAAGTCATTTCTGTGCTTCAAAGGGGTCAAAATTGAAGCTTTTGAGTAATCATAACTCTGTAAAAATGGCAATTTTGGTCACTGTGAGGGTTTAAAAAGTGGTTATTCAACATGAGGCACGATCCAATTGACATTTTGAATCATTTTTGGTACAGTCCAAAAAATCAATTTTCGGATGAAAAACGATGACTCCGGACATGTCGAACGATCCCAAAATGGTCAATATGGATGAAGTTTTAACATTTAATCTTTTGACTTTAAATGACTGTTGGATGTGAATTATGACTTTGTCAACTAAAATAAGTGTGTTTAAAGTCATTTCTGTGCCTGAAACGGGTCAAAATTGAAGCTTTTGAGTAAGCAAAACTCTGTAAAAATGGCAATTTTGGTCACTCTGAGGGTTTAAAAAGATGTTATTCAACATGAGGCACGATCCAATTGACATTTTGAATCATTTTTGGTACAGTCCAAAAAATCAATTTTCGGATGAAAACGATGACTCCGGACATGTCGAACGATCCCAAAATGGTCAATATGGATGAAATTGTAACATTTAATCTTTTGACTGTTGGATGTGAATTAGGACTTTGTCAACTAAAATAAGTGTGTTTAAGGTCATTTCTGTGCCTGAAACGGGTTAAAATTGAAGCTTTTGAGTAATCAAAACTCTGTAAAAATGGCAATTTTGGTCACTGTGAGGCTTTAAAAAGTGGTTATTCAACATGAGGCACGATCCAATTGACATTTTGAATCATTTTTGGTACAGTCCAAAAACGGACATGTCGAACGATCCCAAAATGGTCAATATGGATGAAATTTTAACATTTATTCTTTTGACTCTAAATGACTGTTGGATGTGAATTATGGCTTTGTCAACTAAAATAAGTGTGTTTAAAGTCATTTCTGTGCCTGAAATGGTTCAAAATTGAAGCTTTTGAGTAAGCAAAACTCTGTAAAAGTGGCAATTTTGGTGACTGTGAGGGTTTAAAAAGTGGTTATTCAACATGA
This sequence comes from Lissotriton vulgaris, assembly GCF_964263255.1. Taxonomy (NCBI): domain Eukaryota; kingdom Metazoa; phylum Chordata; class Amphibia; order Caudata; family Salamandridae; genus Lissotriton; species Lissotriton vulgaris. The sequence goes on from NW_028246940.1 coordinate 2,035,165, forward strand.
GGCACGATCTAATTGACATTTTGAATCCTTTTTGGTACAGTCCAAAAAATCAATTTTCGGATGAAAAACGATGACTCCGGACATGTCGAACGATCCCAAAATGGTCAATATGGATGAAATTTTAACATTTAATCTTTTGACTGTAAATGACTGGTGGATGTGAATTATGACTTTGTCAACTAAAATAAGTGTGTTTAAAGTCATTTCTGTGACTCAAAGGGGTCAAAATTGAAGCTTTTGGGTAATCAAAACTCTGTAAAAATGGCAATTTTGGTCACTGTGAGGCTTTAAAAAGTGGTTATTCAACATGAGGCACGATCCAATTGACATTTTGAATCATTTTTGGTACAGTCCAAAAAATCAATTTTCGGATGAAAAACGATGACTCCGGACATGTTGAACGTTCCCAAAATGGTCTATAATGATGACATTTTAACATTTAATCTTTTGACTCTAAATGACTGTTGGATGTGAATTATGACTATGTCAACTAAAATAAGTGTGTTTTAAGTCATTTCTGTGCCTCAAAGGGGTCAAAATTGAAGCTTTTGAGTAATCATAACTCTGTAAAAATGGCAATTTTGGTCACTGTGAGGGTTTAAAAAGTGGTTATTCAAAATGAGGCACGATCCAATTGACATTTTGAATCATTTTTGGTACAGTCCAAAAAATAAATTTTCGGATGAAAAACGATGACTCCGGACATGTCGAACGATCCCAAAATGGTCAATATGGATGAAATTTTAACATTTAATCTTTTGACTCTAAATGACTGTTGGATGTGAATTATGACTTTGTCAACTAAAATAAGTGTGTTTAAAGTCATTTCTGTGCCTGAAATGGTTCAAAATTGAAGCTTTTGAGTAAGCAAAACTCTGTAAAAATGGCAATTTTGGTCACTCTGAGGGTTTAAAAAGATGTTATTCAACATGAGGCACGATCCAATTGACATTTTGAATCATTTTTGGTACAGTCCAAAAAATCAATTTTCGGATGAAAACGATGACTCCGGACATGTCGAACGATCCCAAAAAAAAAATTTGGATGAAATTTTAACATTTAATCTTTTGACTGTAAATGACTGTTGGATGTGAATTATGACTTTGTCAACTAAAATAAGTGTGTTTAAAGTCATTTCTGTGCCTGAAACGGGTAAAAATTGAAGCTTTTGAGTAAGCAAAACTCTGTAAAAATGGCAATTTTGGTCACTCTGAGGGTTTAAAAAGTGGTTATTCAACATGAGGCACGATCCAATTGACATTTTGAATCATTTTTGGTACAGTCCAAAAATTCAATTTTCGGATGAAAAACGATGACTCCGGACATGTCGAACGATCCCAAAATGGCCAATATGGATGAAATTTTAACATTTAATCTTTTGACTGTAAATGACTGTTGGATGTGAATTATGACTTTGTCAATTAAAATAAGTGTGTTTAAAGTCATTTCTGTGCCTGAAACGGGTCAAAATTGAAGCTTTTGAGTAAGCAAAACTCTGTAAAAATGGCAATTTTGCTCACTCTGAGGGTTTAAAAAGTGGTTATTCAACATGAGGCACGATCCAATTGACATTTTGAATCATTTTTGGTACAGTCCAAAAAATCAATTTTCGGATGAAAAACGATGATTCCGGACATGTCGAACGATCCCAAAATGGTCAATATGGATGAAATTGTAACATTTAATCTTTTGACTGTAAATGACTGTTGGATGTGAATTAGGACTTTGTCAACTAAAATAAGTGTGTTTAAAGTCACTTCTGTGCCTGAAACGGGTCAAAATTGTAGCTTTTGAGTAATCAAAACTCTGTAAAAATGGCAATTTTGGTCACTGTGAGGCTTTAAAAAGTGGTTATTCAACATGAGGCACGATCCAATTGACATTTTGAATCATTTTTGGTACAGTCCAAAAAATGAATTTTCGGATGAAAAACGATGCCTCCGGACATGTCGAACGATCCCAAAATGGTCAATATGGATGAAATTTTAACATTCAATCTTTTGACTGTAAATGACTGTTGGATGTGAATTATGACTTTGTCAACTAAAATAAGTGTGTTTTAAGTCATTTCTGTGCTTCAAAGGGGTCAAAATTGAAGCTTTTGAGTAATCATAACTCTGTAAAAATGGCAATTTTGGTCACTGTGAGGGTTTAAAAAGTGGTTATTCAACATGAGGCACGATCCAATTGACATTTTGAATCATTTTTGGTACAGTCCAAAAAATCAATTTTCGGATGAAAAACGATGACTCCGGACATGTCGAACGATCCCAAAATGGTCAATATGGATGAAATTTTAACATTTAATCTTTTGACTTTAAATGACTGTTGGATGTGAATTATGACTTTGTCAACTAAAATAAGTGTGTTTAAAGTCATTTCTGTGCCTGAAACGGGTCAAAATTGAAGCTTTTGAGTAAGCAAAACTCTGTAAAAATGGCAATTTTGGTCACTCTGAGGGTTTAAAAAGATGTTATTCAACATGAGGCACGATCCAATTGACATTTTGAATCATTTTTGGTACAGTCCAAAAAATCAATTTTCGGATGAAAACGATGACTCCGGACATGTCGAACGATCCCAAAATGGTCAATATGGATGAAATTGTAACATTTAATCTTTTGACTGTTGGATGTGAATTAGGACTTTGTCAACTAAAATAAGTGTGTTTAAGGTCATTTCTGTGCCTGAAACGGGTCAAAATTGAAGCTTTTGAGTAATCAAAACTCTGTAAAAATGGCAATTTTGGTCACTGTGAGGCTTTAAAAAGTGGTTATTCAACATGAGGCACGATCCAATTGACATTTTGAATCATTTTTGGTACAGTCCAAAAAATCAATTTTCGGATGAAAAAAAATGACTCCGGACATGTCGAACGATCCCAAAATGGTCAATATGGATGAAATTTTAACATTTATTCTTTTGACTCTAAATGACTGTTGGATGTGAATTATGGCTTTGTCAACTAAAATAAGTGTGTTTAAAGTCATTTCTGTGCCTGAAATGGTTCAAAATTGAAGCTTTTGAGTAAGCAAAACTCTGTAAAAGTGGCAATTTTGGTGACTGTGAGGGTTTAAAAAGTGGTTATTCAACATGAGGCACGATCTAATTGACATTTTGAATCCTTTTTGGTACAGTCCAAAAAATCAATTTTCGGATGAAAAACGATGACTCCGGACATGTCGAACGATCCCAAAATGGTCAATATGGATGAAATTTTAACATTTAATCTTTTGACTGTAAATGACTGGTGGATGTGAATTATGACTTTGTCAACTAAAATAAGTGTGTTTAAAGTCATTTCTGTGCCTGAAACGGGTCAAAATTGAAGCTTTTGAGTAATTAAAACTCTGTAAAAATGGCAATTTTGGTCAATCTGAGGCTTTAAAAAGTGGTTATTCAACATGAGGCACGATCCAATTGACATTTTGAATCATTTTTGGTACAGTCCAAAAAATCAATTTCCGGATGAAAAACGATGACTCCGGACCTGTTGAACGTTCCCAAAATGGTCTATAATGATGAAATTTTAACATTTAATCTTTTGACTCTAAATGACTGTTGGATGTGAATTATGACTTTGTCAACTAAAATGAGTGTTTTTTAAGTCATTTCTGTGCCTCAAAGGGGTCAAAATTGAAGCTTTTGAGTAATCATAACTCTGTAAAAATGGCAATTTTGGTCACTGTGAGGGTTTAAAAAATGGTTATTCAACATGAGGCACAATCCAATTGACATTTTGAATCATTTTTGGTACAGTCCAAAAAATCAATTTTCGGATGAAAAACGATGACTCCGGACATGTCGAATGATCCCAAAATGGTCAATATGGATGAAATTTTAACATTTAATCTTTTGACTCTAAATGACTGTTGGATGTGAATTATGACTTTGTCAACTAAAATAAGTGTGTTTAAAGTCATTTCTGTGCCTGAAATGGTTCAAAATTGAAGCTTTTGAGTAAGCAAAACTCTGTAAAAGAGGCAATTTTGGTGACTGTGAGGGTTTAAAAAGTGGTTATTCAACACGAGGCACGATCCAATTGACATTTTGAATCCTTTTTGGTACAGTCCAAAAAATCAATTTTCGGATGAAAAACGATGACTCCGGACATGTCGAACGATCCCAAAATGGTCAATATGGATGAAATTTTAACATTTAATCTTTTGACTGTAAATGACTGGTGGATGTGAATTATGACTTTGTCAACTAAAATAAGTGTGTTTAAAGTCATTTCTTTGCCTCAAAGGGGTCAAAATTGAAGCTTTTGAGTAATTAAAACTCTGTAAAAATGGCAATTTTGGTCACTCTGAGGCTTTAAAAAGTGGTTATTCAACACGCGGCACGATCCAATTGACATTTTGAATCATTTTTGGTACAGTCCAAAAAATCAATTTTCGGATGAAAAACGATGACTCCAGACATGTCGAACGATCCCAAAATGGTCAATATGGATGAAATTTTAACATTCAATCTTTTGACTGTAAATGACTGTTGGATGTGAATAATGACTTGGTCAACTAAAATAAGTGTGTTTAAAGTCATTTCTGTGCCTGAAACTGGTTAAAATTGAAGCTTTTGAGTAAGCAAAACTCTGTAAAAATGGCAATTTTGGTCACTCTGAGGGTTTAAAAAGTGGTTATTCAACATGAGGCACGACCCAATTGACATTTTGAATCATTTTTGGTACAGTCCAAAAAATCAATTTCCGGATGAAAAACGATGACTCCGGACCTGTTGAATGTTCCCAAAATGGTCTATAATGATGAAATTTTAACATTTAATTTTTTGACTCTAAATGACTGTTGGATGTGAATTATGACTTTGTCAACTAAAATAAGTGTGTTTAAAGTCATTTCTGTGCCTGAAACTGGTTAAAATTGAAGCTTTTGAGTAAGCAAAACTCTGTAAAAATGGAAATTTTGGTCACTGTGAGGGTTTAAAAAGTGGTTATTCAACATGAGGCACGATCCAATTGACATTTTGAATCAATTTTGGTACAGTCCAAAAAATCAATTTTCGGATGAAAAATGATGACTCCGGACATGTCGAACAATCCCAAAATGGTCAATATGGATGAAATTTTAACATTTAATCTTTTGACTCTAAATGACTGTTGGATGTGAATTATGACTTTGTCAACTAAAATAAGTGTGTTTTAAGTCATTTCTGTGCTTCAAAGGGGTCAAAATTGAAGCTTTTGAGTAATCATAACTCTGTAAAAATGGCAATTTTGGTCACTGTGAGGGTTTAAAAAGTGGTTATTCAACATGAGGCACGATCCAATTGACATTTTGAATCATTTTTGGTACAGTCCAAAAAATCAATTTTCGGATGAAAAACGATGACTCCGGACATGTCGAACGATCCCAAAATGGTCAATATGGATGAAATTGTAACATTTAATCTTTTGACTGTAAATTACTGTTGGATGTGAATTAGGACTTTGTCAACTAAAATAAGTGTGTTTAAAGTCATTTCTGTGCCTGAAACGGGTCAAAATTGAAGCTTTTGAGTAATCAAAACTATGTAAAAATGGCAATTTTGGTCACTGTGAGGCTTTAAAAAGTGGTTATTCAACATGAGGCACGACCCAATTGACATTTTGAATCATTTTTGGTACAGTCCAAAAAATAAATTTCTGGATGAAAAACGATGACTCCGGACCTGTTGAACGTTCCCAAAATGGTCTATAATGATGAAATTTTAACATTTAATCTTTTGACTCTAAATGACTGTTGGATGTGAATTATGACTTTGTCAACTAAAATAAGTGTGTTTTAAGTCATTTCTGTGCCTCAAAGGGGTCAAAATTGAAGCTTTTGAGTAATCATAACTCTGTAAAAATGGCAATTTTGGTCACTGTGAGGGTTTAAAAAGTGGTTTTTCAACATGAGGCACGATCCAATTGACATTTTGAATCATTTTTGGTACAGTCCAAAAAATCAATTTTCGGATGAAAACGATGACTCCGGACATGTCGAACGATCCCAAAATGGCCAATATGAATGAAATTTTAACATTTAATCTTTTGACTGTAAATGACTGTTGGATGTGAATTATGACTTTGTCAACTAAAATAAGTGTGTTTGAAGTCATTTCTGTGCCTGAAACGGGTCAAAATTGAAGCTTTTGAGTAAGCAAAACTCTGTAAAAATGGCAATTTTGGTCCCTGTGAGGCTTTAAAAAGTGGTTATTCAACATGAGGCACGATCCAATTGACATTTTGAATCATTTTTGGTACAGTCCAAAAAATCAATTTTCGGATGAAAAACGATGACTCCGGACATGTTGAACGTTCCCAAAATGGTCTATAATGATGAAATTTTAACATTTAATCTTTTGACTCTAAATGACTGTTGGATGTGAATTATGACTTTGTCAACTAAAATAAGTGTGTTTTAAGTCATTTCTGTGCCTCAAAGGGGTCAAAATTGAAGCTTTTGAGTAATCATAACTCTGTAAAAATGGCAATTTTGGTCACTGTGAGGGTTTAAAAAGTGGTTATTCAACATGAGGCACGATCCAATTGACATTTTGAATCATTTTTGGTACAGTCCAAAAAATCAATTTTCGGATGAAAAACGATGACTCCGGACATGTCGAACGATCCCAAAATGGTCAATATGGATGAAATTTTAACATTTAATCTTTTGACTTTAAATGACTGTTGGATGTGAATTATGACTTTGTCAACTAAAATAAGTGTGTTTAAAGTCATTTCTGTGCCTGAAACGGGTCAAAATTGAAGCTTTTGAGTAAGCAAAACTCTGTAAAAATGGCAATTTTGGTCACTCTGAGGGTTTAAAAAGATGTTATTCAACATGAGGCACGATCCAATTGACATTTTGAATCATTTTTGGTACAGTCCAAAAAATCAATTTTCGGATGAAAACGATGACTCCGGACATGTCGAACGATCCCAAAATGGCCAATATGGATGAAATTTTAACATTTAATCTTTTGACTGTAAATGACTGTTGGATGTGAATTATGACTTTGTCAACTAAAATAAGTGTGTTTAAAGTCATTTCTGTGCCTGAAACAGGTCAAAATTGAAGCTTTTGAGTAAGCAAAACTCTGTAAAAATAGCAATTTTGCTCACTCTGAGAGTTTAAAAAGTGGTTATTCAACATGAGGCACGATCCAATTGACATTTTCAATCATTTTTGGTACAGTCCAAAAAATAAATTTTCGGATGAAAAACGATGATTCCGGACATGTCGAACGATCCCAAAATGGTCAATATGGATGAAATTGTAACATTTAATCTTTTGACTGTAAATGACTGTTGGATGTGAATTAGGACTTTGTCAACTAAAATAAGTGTGTTTAAAGTCATTTCTGTGCCTGAAACGGGTCAAAATTGAAGCTTTTGAGAAATCAAAACTCTGTAAAAATGGCAATTTTGGTCACTGTGAGGCTTTAAAAAGTAGTTATTCAACATGAGGCACAATCCAATTGACATTTTGAATCATTTTTGGTACAGTCCAAAAAATGAATTTTCGGATGAAAAACGATGACTCCGGACATGTCGAACGATCCCAAAATGGTCAATATGGATGAAATTTTAACATTCAATCTTTTGACTGTAAATGACTGTTGGATGTGAATTATGACTTTGTCAACTAAAATAAGTGTGTTTAAAGTCATTTCTGTGCCTGAAACGGGTCAAAATTGAAGCTTTTGAGTAATCATAACTCTGTAAAAATGGCAATTTTGGTCACTGTGAGGGTTTCAAAAGTGGTTATTCAACATGAGGCACGATCCAATTTACATTTTGAATCATTTTTGGTACAGTCCAAAAAATCAATTTTCGGATGAAAAACGATGACTCCGGACATGTCGAACGATCCCAAAATGGTCAATATGGATGAAATTTTAACATTTAATCTTTTGACTGTAAATGACTGGTGGATGTGAATTATGACTTTGTCAACTAAAATAAGTGTGTTTAAAGTCATTTCTGTGCCTCAAAGGGGTCACAATTGAAGCTTTTGAGTAATTAAAACTCTGTAAAAATGGCAATTTTGGTCACTCTGAGGCTTTAAAAAGTGGTTATTCAACATGAGGCACGATCCAATTGACATTTTGAATCATTTTTGGTACAGTCCAAAAAATCAATTTTCGGATGAAAAACGATGACTCCGGACATGTTGAACGTTCCCAAAATGGTCTATAATGATGAAATTTTAACATTTAATCTTTTGACTCTAAATGACTGTTGGATGTGAATTATGACTTTGTCAACTAAAATACGTGTGTTTTAAGTCATTTCTGTGCCTCAAAGGGGTCGAAATTGAAGCTTTTGAGTAATCATAACTCTGTAAAAATGGCAATTTTGGTCACTGTGAGGGTTTAAAAAGTGGTTATTCAACATGAGGCACGATCCAATTGACATTTTGAATCATTTTTGGTACAGTCCAAAAAATCAATTTTCGGATGAAAAACGATGACTCCGGACATGTCGAACGATCCCAAAATGGTCAATATGGATGAAATTTTAACATTTAATCTTTTGACTTTAAATGACTGTTGGATGTGAATTATGACTTTGTCAACTAAAATAAGTGTGTTTAAAGTCATTTCTGTGCCTGAAACGGGTCAAAATTGAAGCTTTTGAGTAAGCAAAACTCTGTAAAAATAGCAATTTTGCTCACTCTGAGAGTTTAAAAAGTGGTTATTCAACATGAGGCACGATCCAATTGACATTTTGAATCATTTTTGGTACAGTCCAAAAAATCAATTTTCGGATGAAAAACGAGGACTCCGGACATGTCGAACGATCCCAAAATGGTCAATACGGATGAAATTTTAACATTTAATCTTTTGACTCTAAATGACTGTTGGATGTGAATTATGACTTTGTCAACTAAAATAAGTGTGTTTAAAGTCATTTCTGTGCCTGAAATGGTTCAAAATTGAAGCTTTTGAGTAAGCAAAACTCTGTAAAAGTGGCAATTTTGGTGACTGTGAGGGTTTAAAAAGTGGTTATGCAACATGAGGCACGATCCAATTGACATTTTGAATCCTTTTTGGTACAGTCCAAAAAATAAATTTTCGGATGAAAAACGATGTCCGGACATGTCGAACGATCCCAAAATGGTCAATATGGATGAAATTTTAACATTTAATCTTTTGACTGTAAATGACTGGTGGATGTGAATTATGACTTTGTCAACTAAAATAAGTGTGTTTAAAGTCATTTCTGTGCCTGAAACGGGTCAAAATTGAAGCTTTTGAGTAATCATAACTCTGTAAAAATGGCAATTTTGGTCACTGTGAGGGTTTCAAAAGTGGTTATTCAACATGAGGCACGATCCAATTTACATTTTGAATCATTTTTGGTACAGTCCAAAAAATCAATTTTCGGATGAAAAACGATGACTCCGGACATGTCGAACGATCCCAAAATGGTCAATATGGATGAAATTTTAACATTTAATCTTTTGACTTTAAATGACTGTTGGATGTGAATTATGACTTTGTCAACTAAAATAAGTGTGTTTAAAGTCATTTCTGTGCCTGAAACGGGTCAAAATTGAAGCTTTTGAGTAAGCAAAACTCTGTAAAAATGGCAATTTTGGTCACTCTGAGGGTTTAAAAAGATGTTATTCAACATGAGGCACGATCCAATTGACATTTTGAATCATTTTAGAAACAGTCCAAAAAATGAATTTTCGGATGAAAAACGATGACTCCGGACATGTCGAACGATCCCAAAATGGTCAATATGGATGAAATTTTAACATTTAATCTTTTGACTTTAAATGACTGTTGGATGTGAATTATGACTTTGTCAACTAAAATAAGTGTGTTTAAAGTCATTTCTGTGCCTGAAACGGGTCAAAATTGAAGCTTTTGAGTAAGCAAAACTCTGTAAAAATGGCAATTTTGGTCACTGTGAGGCTTTAAAAAGATGTTATTCAACATGAGGCACGATCCAATTGACATTTTGAATCATTTTTGGTACAGTCCAAAAAATGAATTTTCGGATGAAAAACGATGACTCCGGACATGTCGAACGATCCCAAAATGGTCAATATGGATGAAATTTTAACAATTAATCTTTTGACTCTAAATGACTGTTGGATGTGAATTATGACTTTGTCAACTAAAATAAGTGTGTTTAAAGTCATTTCTGTGCCTGAAATGGTTCAAAATTGAAGCTTTTGAGTAAGCAGAACTCTGTAAAAGTGGCAATTTTGGTGACTGTGAGGGTTTAAAAAGTGGTTATGCAACATGAGGCACGATCCAATTGACATTTTGAATCCTTTTTGGTACAGTCCAAAAAATAAATTTTCGGATGAAAAACGATGTCCGGACATGTCGAACGATCCCAAAATGGTCAATATGGATGAAATTTTAACATTTAATCTTTTGACTGTAAATGACTGGTGGATGTGAATTATGACTTTGTCAACTAAAATAAGTGTGTTTAAAGTCATTTCTGTGCCTCAAAGGGGTCAAAATTGAAGCTTTTGAGTAATGAAAACTCTGTAAAAATGGCAATTTTGGTCACTCTGAGGCTTTAAAGAGTGGTTATTCAACATGAGGCACGATCCAATTGACATTTTGAATCATTTTTGGTACAGTCCAAAAAATCAATTTTCGGATGAAAAACGATGATTTCGGACATGTCGAACGATCCCAAAATGGTCAATATGGATGAAATTGTAACATTTAATCTTTTGACTGTAAATGACTGTTGGATGTGAATTAGGACTTTGTCAACTAAAATAAGTGTGTTTAAAGTCATTTCTGTGCCTGAAACGGGTCAAAATTGAAGCTTTTGAGAAATCAAAACTCTGTAAAAATGGCAATTTTGGTCACTGTGAGGCTTTAAAAAGTAGTTATTCAACATGAGGCACGATCCAATTGACATTTTGAATCATTTTTGGTACAGTCCAAAAAATGAATTTACGGATGAAAAACGATGACTCCGGACATGTCGAACGATCCCAAAATGGTCAATATGGATGAAATTTTAACATTCAATCTTTTGACTGTAAATGACTGTTGGATGTGAATTATGACTTTGTCAACTAAAATAAGTGTGTTTAAAGTCATTTCTGTGCCTGAAACGGGTCAAAATTGAAGCTTTTGAGTAATCATAACTCTGTAAAAATGGCAATTTTGGTCACTGTGAGGGTTTCAAAAGTGGTTATTCAACATGAGGCACGATCCAATTTACATTTTGAATCATTTTTGGTACAGTCCAAAAAATCAATTTTCGGATGAAAAACGATGACTCCGGACATGTCGAACGATCCCAAAATGGTCAATATGGATGAAATTTTAACATTTAATCTTTTGACTGTAAATGACTGGTGGATGTGAATTATGACTTTGTCAACTAAAATAAGTGTGTTTAAAGTCATTTCTGTGCCTCAAAGGGGTCAAAATTGAAGCTTTTGAGTAATCATAACTCTGTAAAAATGGCAATTTTGGTCACTGTGAGGGTTTAAAAAGTGGTTATTCAACATGAGGCACGATCCAATTGACATTTTGAATCATTTTTGGTACAGTCCAAAAAATCAATTTTCTGATGAAAAACGATGACTCCGGACATGTCGAACGATCCCAAAATGGTCAATATGGATGAAATTTTAACATTTAATCTTTTGACTCTAAATGACTGTTGGATGTGAATTATGACTTTGTCAACTAAAATAAGTGTGTTTAAAGTCATTTCTGTGCCTGAAACGGGTCAAAATTGAAGCTTTTGCGTAAGCAAAACTCTGTAAAAATGGCAATTTTGGTCACTCTGAGGGTTTAAAAAGTGGTTATTCATCATGAGGCACGATCCAATTGACATTTTGAGTCATTTTTGGTACAGTCCAAAAAATCAATTTTCGGATGAAAACGATGACTCCGGACATGTCGAACGATCCCAAAATGGCCAATATGGATGAAATTTTAACATTTAATCTTTTGACTGTAAATGACTGTTGGATGTGAATTATGACTTTGTCAACTAAAATAAGTGTGTTTAAAGTCATTTCTGTGCCTGAAACGGGTCAAAATTGAAGCTTTTGAGTACGCAAAACTCTGTAAAAATAGCAATTTTGCTCACTCTGAGAGTTTAAAAAGTGGTTATTCAACATGAGGCACGATCCAATTGACATTTTCAATCATTTTTGGTACAGTCCAAAAAATAAATTTTCGGATGAAAAACGATGATTCCGGACATGTCGAACGATCCCAAAATGGTCAATATGGATGAAATTGTAACATTTAATCTTTTGACTGTAAATGACTGTTGGATGTGAATTAGGACTTTGTCAACTAAAATAAGTGTGTTTAAAGTCATTTCTGTGCCTGAAACGGGTCAAAATTGAAGCTTTTGAGAAATCAAAACTCTGTAAAAATGGCAATTTTGGTCACTGTGAGGCTTTAAAAAGTAGTTATTCAACATGAGGCACAATCCAATTGACATTTTGAATCATTTTTGGTACAGTCCAAAAAATGAATTTTCGGATGAAAAACGATGACTCCGGACATGTCGAACGATCCCAAAATGGTCAATATGGATGAAATTTTAACATTCAATCTTTTGACTGTAAATGACTGTTGGATGTGAATTATGACTTTGTCAACTAAAATAAGTGTGTTTAAAGTCATTTCTGTGCCTGAAACGGGTCAAAATTGAAGCTTTTGAGTAATCATAACTCTGTAAAAATGGCAATTTTGGTCACTGTGAGGGTTTCAAAAGTGGTTATTCAACATGAGGCACGATCCAATTTACATTTTGAATCATTTTTGGTACAGTCCAAAAAATCAATTTTCGGATGAAAAACGATGACTCCGGACATGTCGAACGATCCCAAAATGGTCAATATGGATGAAATTTTAACATTTAATCTTTTGACTGTAAATGACTGGTGGATGTGAATTATGACTTTGTCAACTAAAATAAGTGTGTTTAAAGTCATTTCTGTGCCTCAAAGGGGTCACAATTGAAGCTTTTGAGTAATTAAAACTCTGTAAAAATGGCAATTTTGGTCACTCTGAGGCTTTAAAAAGTGGTTATTCAACATGAGGCACGATCCAATTGACATTTTGAATCATTTTTGGTACAGTCCAAAAAATCAATTTTCGGATGAAAAACGATGACTCCGGACATGTTGAACGTTCCCAAAATGGTCTATAATGATGAAATTTTAACATTTAATCTTTTGACTCTAAATGACTGTTGGATGTGAATTATGACTTTGTCAACTAAAATACGTGTGTTTTAAGTCATTTCTGTGCCTCAAAGGGGTCAAAATTGAAGCTTTTGAGTAATCATAACTCTGTAAAAATGGCAATTTTGGTCACTGTGAGGGTTTAAAAAGTGGTTATTCAACATGAGGCACGATCCAATTGACATTTTGAATCATTTTTGGTACAGTCCAAAAAATCAATTTTCGGATGAAAAACGATGACTCCGGACATGTCGAACGATCCCAAAATGGTCAATATGGATGAAATTTTAACATTTAATCTTTTGACTTTAAATGACTGTTGGATGTGAATTATGACTTTGTCAACTAAAATAAGTGTGTTTAAAGTCATTTCTGTGCCTGAAACGGGTCAAAATTGAAGCTTTTGAGTAAGCAAAACTCTGTAAAAATAGCAATTTTGCTCACTCTGAGAGTTTAAAAAGTGGTTATTCAACATGAGGCACGATCCAATTGACATTTTGAATCATTTTTGGTACAGTCCAAAAAATCAATTTTCGGATGAAAAACGAGGACTCCGGACATGTCGAACGATCCCAAAATGGTCAATACGGATGAAATTTTAACATTTAATCTTTTGACTCTAAATGACTGTTGGATGTGAATTATGACTTTGTCAACTAAAATAAGTGTGTTTAAAGTCATTTCTGTGCCTGAAATGGTTCAAAATTGAAGCTTTTGAGTAAGCAAAACTCTGTAAAAGTGGCAATTTTGGTGACTGTGAGGGTTTAAAAAGTGGTTATGCAACATGAGGCACGATCCAATTGACATTTTGAATCCTTTTTGGTACAGTCCAAAAAATAAATTTTCGGATGAAAAACGATGTCCGGACATGTCGAACGATCCCAAAATGGTCAATATGGATGAAATTTTAACATTTAATCTTTTGACTGTAAATGACTGGTGGATGTGAATTATGACTTTGTCAACTAAAATAAGTGTGTTTAAAGTCATTTCTGTGCCTGAAACGGGTCAAAATTGAAGCTTTTGAGTAATCATAACTCTGTAAAAATGGCAATTTTGGTCACTGTGAGGGTTTCAAAAGTGGTTATTCAACATGAGGCACGATCCAATTTACATTTTGAATCATTTTTGGTACAGTCCAAAAAATCAATTTTCGGATGAAAAACGATGACTCCGGACATGTCGAACGATCCCAAAATGGTCAATATGGATGAAATTTTAACATTTAATCTTTTGACTGTAAATGACTGGTGGATGTGAATTATGACTTTGTCAACTAAAATAAGTGTGTTTAAAGTCATTTCTGTGCCTCAAAGGGGTCAAAATTGAAGCTTTTGAGTAATTAAAACTCTGTAAAAATGGCAATTTTGGTCACTCTGAGGCTTTAAAAAGTGGTTATTCAACATGAGGCTCGATCCAATTGACATTTTGAATCATTTTTGGTACAGTCCAAAAAATGAATTTTCGGATGAAAAACGATGACTCCGGACATGTCGAACGATCCCAAAATGGTCAGTATGGATGAAATTTTAACATTTAATCTTTTGACTTTAAATGACTGTTGGATGTGAATTATGACTTTGTCAACTAAAATAAGTGTGTTTAAAGTCATTTCTGTGCCTGAAACGGGTCAAAATTGAAGCTTTTGAGTAAGCAAAACTCTGTAAAAATGGCAATTTTGGTCACTCTGAGGGTTTAAAAAGATGTTATTCAACATGAGGCACGATCCAATTGACATTTTGAATCATTTTAGAAACAGTCCAAAAAATGAATTTTCGGATGAAAAACGATGACTCCGGACATGTCGAACGATCCCAAAATGGTCAATATGGATGAAATTTTAACATTTAATCTTTTGACTTTAAATGACTGTTGGATGTGAATTATGACTTTGTCAACTAAAATAAGTGTGTTTAAAGTCATTTCTGTGCCTGAAACGGGTCAAAATTGAAGCTTTTGAGTAAGCAAAACTCTGTAAAAATGGCAATTTTGGTCACTGTGAGGCTTTAAAAAGATGTTATTCAACATGAGGCACGATCCAATTGACATTTTGAATCATTTTTGGTACAGTCCAAAAAATGAATTTTCGGATGAAAAACGATGACTCCGGACATGTCGAACGATCCCAAAATGGTCAATATGGATGAAATTTTAACAATTAATCTTTTGACTCTAAATGACTGTTGGATGTGAATTATGACTTTGTCAACTAAAATAAGTGTGTTTAAAGTCATTTCTGTGCCTGAAATGGTTCAAAATTGAAGCTTTTGAGTAAGCAGAACTCTGTAAAAGTGGCAATTTTGGTGACTGTGAGGGTTTAAAAAGTGGTTATGCAACATGAGGCACGATCCAATTGACATTTTGAATCCTTTTTGGTACAGTCCAAAAAATAAATTTTCGGATGAAAAACGATGTCCGGACATGTCGAACGATCCCAAAATGGTCAATATGGATGAAATTTTAACATTTAATCTTTTGACTGTAAATGACTGGTGGATGTGAATTATGACTTTGTCAACTAAAATAAGTGTGTTTAAAGTCATTTCTGTGCCTCAAAGGGGTCAAAATTGAAGCTTTTGAGTAATTAAAACTCTGTAAAAATGGCAATTTTGGTCACTCTGAGGCTTTAAAGAGTGGTTATTCAACATGAGGCACGATCCAATTGACATTTTGAATCATTTTTGGTACAGTCCAAAAAATCAATTTTCGGATGAAAAACGATGATTTCGGACATGTCGAACGATCCCAAAATGGTCAATATGGATGAAATTGTAACATTTAATCTTTTGACTGTAAATGACTGTTGGATGTGAATTAGGACTTTGTCAACTAAAATAAGTGTGTTTAAAGTCATTTCTGTGCCTGAAACGGGTCAAAATTGAAGCTTTTGAGAAATCAAAACTCTGTAAAAATGGCAATTTTGGTCACTGTGAGGCTTTAAAAAGTAGTTATTCAACATGAGGCACGATCCAATTGACATTTTGAATCATTTTTGGTACAGTCCAAAAAATGAATTTACGGATGAAAAACGATGACTCCGGACATGTCGAACGATCCCAAAATGGTCAATATGGATGAAATTTTAACATTCAATCTTTTGACTGTAAATGACTGTTGGATGTGAATTATGACTTTGTCAACTAAAATAAGTGTGTTTAAAGTCATTTCTGTGCCTGAAACGGGTCAAAATTGAAGCTTTTGAGTAATCATAACTCTGTAAAAATGGCAATTTTGGTCACTGTGAGGGTTTAAAAAGTGGTTATTCAACATGAGGCACGATCCAATTGACATTTTGAATCATTTTTGGTACAGTCCAAAAAATCAATTTTCTGATGAAAAACGATGACTCCGGACATGTCGAACGATCCCAAAATGGTCAATATGGATGAAATTTTAACATTTAATCTTTTGACTCTAAATGACTGTTGGATGTGAATTATGACTTTGTCAACTAAAATAAGTGTGTTTAAAGTCATTTCTGTGCCTGAAACGGGTCAAAATTGAAGCTTTTGCGTAAGCAAAACTCTGTAAAAATGGCAATTTTGGTCACTCTGAGGGTTTAAAAAGTGGTTATTCAACATGAGGCACGATCCAATTGACATTTTGAGTCATTTTTGGTACAGTCCAAAAAATCAATTTTCGGATGAAAACGATGACTCCGGACATGTCGAACGATCCCAAAATGGCCAATATGGATGAAATTTTAACATTTAATCTCTTGACTGTAAATGACTGTTGGATGTGAATTATGACTTTGTCAACTAAAATAAGTGTGTTTAAAGTCATTTCTGTGCCTGAAACGGGTCAAAATTGAAGCTTTTGAGTAAGCAAAACTCTGTAAAAATGGCAATTTTGCTCACTCTGAGGGTTTAAAAAGTGGTTATTCAACATGAGGCACGATCCAATTGACATTGTGAATCATTTTTGGTACAGTCCAAAAAATCAATTTTCGGATGAAAAACGATGACTCCGGACATGTCGAACGATCCCAAAATGGTCAATATGGATGAAATTGTAACATTTAATCTTTTGACTGTAAATGACTGTTGGATGTGAATTAGGACTTTGTCAACTAAAATAAGTGTGTTTAAAGTCATTTCTGTGCCTGAAATGGGTCAAAATTGAAGCTTTTGAGTAATCAAAACTCTGTAAAAATGGCAATTTTGGTCACTGTGAGGCTTTAAAAAGTGGTTATTCAACATGGGGCACGATCCAATTGACATTTTGAATCATTTTTGGTACAGTCCAAAAAATGAATTTTCGGATGAAAAACGATGACTCCGGACATGTCGAACGATCCCAAAATGGTCAATATGGATGAAATTTTAACGTTCAATCTTTTGACTGTAAATGACTGTTGGGTGTGAATTATGACTTTGTCAACTAAAATAAGTGTGTTTAAAGTCATTTCTGTGCCTGAAACTGGTTAAAATTGAAGCTTTTGAGTAAGCAAAACTCTGTAAAAATGGCAATTTTGGTCACTCTGAGGGTTTAAAAAGTGGTTATTCAACATGAGGCACGACCCAATTGACATTTTGAATCATTTTTGGTACAGTCCAAAAAATCAATTTCCGGATGAAAAACGATGACTCCGGACCTGTTGAATGTTCCCAAAATGGTCTATAATGATGAAATTTTAACATTTAATTTTTTGACTCTAAATGACTGTTGGATGTGAATTATGACTTTGTCAACTAAAATAAGTGTGTTTAAAGTCATTTCTGTGCCTGAAACTGGTTAAAATTGAAGCTTTTGAGTAAGCAAAACTCTGTAAAAATGGCAATTTTGGTCACTGTGAGGGTTTAAAAAGTGGTTATTCAACATGAGGCACGATCCAATTGACATTTTGAATCATTTTTGGTACAGTCCAAAAAATCAATTTTCGGATGAAAAACGATGACTCCGGACATGTCGAACGATCCCAAAATGGTCAATATGGATGAAATTTTAACATTTAATCTTTTGACTCTAAATGACTGTTGGATGTGAATTATGACTTTGTCAACTAAAATAAGTGTGTTTAAAGTCATTTCTGTGCCTGAAACGGGTCAAAATTGAAGCTTTTGCGTAAGCAAAACTCTGTAAAAATGGCAATTTTGGTCACTCTGAGGGTTTAAAAAGTGGTTATTCAACATGAGGCACGATCCAATTGACATTTTGAGTCATTTTTGGTACAGTCCAAAAAATCAATTTTCGGATGAAAACGATGACTCCGGACATGTCGAACGATCCCAAAATGGCCAATATGGATGAAATGTTAACATTTAATCTTTTGACTGTAAATGACTGTTGGATGTGAATTATGACTTTGTCAACTAAAATAAGTGTGTTTAAAGTCATTTCTGTGCCTGAAACGGGTCAAAATTAAAGCTTTTGAGTAAGCAAAACTCTGTAAAAATGGCAATTTTGCTCACTCTGAGGGTTTAAAAAGTGGTTATTCAACATGAGGCACGATCCAATTGACATTTTGAATCATTTTTGGTACAGTCCAAAAAATCAATTTTCGGATGAAAAACGATGACTCCGGACATGTCGAACGATCCCAAAATGGTCAATATGGATGAAATTTTAACATTTAATCTTTTGACTCTAAATGACTGTTGGATGTGAATTATGACTTTGTCAACTAAAATAAGTGTGTTTAAAGTCATTTCTGTGCCTGAAACTGGTTAAAATTGAAGCTTTTGAGTAAGCAAAACTCTGTAAAAATGGCAATTTTGGCCACTCTGAGGGTTTAAAAAGTGGTTATTCAACATGAGGCACGACCCAATTGACATTTTGAATCATTTTTGGTACAGTCCAAAAAATCAATTTCCGGATGAAAAACGATGACTCCGGACCTGTTGAATGTTCCCAAAATGGTCTATAATGATGAAATTTTAACATTTAATTTTTTGACTGTAAATGACTGTTGGATGTGAATTAGGACTTTGTCAACTAAAATAAGTGTGTTTAAAGTCATTTCTGTGCCTGAAACGGGTCAAAATTGAAGCTTTTGAGAAATCAAAACTCTGTAAAAATGGCAATTTTGGTCACTGTGAGGCTTTAAAAAGTAGTTATTCAACATGAGGCACGATCCAATTGACATTTTGAATCATTTTTGGAACAGTCCAAAAAATGAATTTTCTGATGAAAAACGATGACTCCGGACATGTCGAACGATCCCAAAATGGTCAATATGGATGAAATTTTAACATTCAATCTTTTGACTGTAAATGACTGTTGGATGTGAATTATGACTTTGTCAACTAAAATAAGTGTGTTTAAAGTCATTTCTGTGCCTGAAACGGGTCAAAATTGAAGCTTTTGAGTAATCATAACTCTGTAAAAATGGCAATTTTGGTCACTGTGAGGGTTTCAAAAGTGGTTATTCAACATGAGGCACGATCCAATTTACATTTTGAATCATTTTTGGTACAGTCCAAAAAATCAATTTTCGGATGAAAAACGATGACTCCGGACATGTCGAACGATCCCAAAATGGTCAATATGGATGAAATTTTAACATTTAATCTTTTGACTGTAAATGACTGGTGGATGTGAATTATGACTTTGTCAACTAAAATAAGTGTGTTTAAAGTCATTTCTGTGCCTCAAAGGGGTCACAATTGAAGCTTTTGAGTAATTAAAACTCTGTAAAAATGGCAATTTTGGTCACTCTGAGGCTTTAAAAAGTGGTTATTCAACATGAGGCACGATCCAATTGACATTTTGAATCATTTTTGGTACAGTCCAAAAAATCAATTTTCGGATGAAAAACGATGACTCCGGACATGTTGAACGTTCCCAAAATGGTCTATAATGATGAAATTTTAACATTTAATCTTTTGACTCTAAATGACTGTTGGATGTGAATTATGACTTTGTCAACTAAAATACGTGTGTTTTAAGTCATTTCTGTGCCTCAAAGGGGTCAAAATTGAAGCTTTTGAGTAATCATAACTCTGTAAAAATGGCAATTTTGGTCACTGTGAGGGTTTAAAAAGTGGTTATTCAACATGAGGCACGATCCAATTGACATTTTGAATCATTTTTGGTACAGTCCAAAAAATCAATTTTCGGATGAAAAACGATGGCTCCGGACATGTCGAACGATCCCAAAATGGTCAATATGGATGAAATTTTAACATTTAATCTTTTGACTTTAAATGACTGTTGGATGTGAATTATGACTTTGTCAACTAAAATAAGTGTGTTTAAAGTCATTTCTGTGCCTGAAACGGGTCAAAATTGAAGCTTTTGAGTAAGCAAAACTCTGTAAAAATAGCAATTTTGCTCACTCTGAGAGTTTAAAAAGTGGTTATTCAACATGAGGCACGATCCAATTGACATTTTGAATCATTTTTGGTACAGTCCAAAAAATCAATTTTCGGATGAAAAACGATGACTCCGGACATGTCGAACGATCCCAAAATGGTCAATATGGATGAAATTTTAACATTTAATCTTTTGACTTTAAATGACTGTTGGATGTGAATTATGACTTTGTCAACTAAAATAAGTGTGTTTAAAGTCATTTCTGTGCCTGAAACGGGTCAAAATTGAAGCTTTTGAGTAAGCAAAACTCTGTAAAAATGGCAATTTTGGTCACTCTGAGGGTTTAAAAAGATGTTATTCAACATGAGGCACGATCCAATTGACATTTTGAATCATTTTTGGTACAGTCCAAAAAATCAATTTTCGGATGAAAACGATGACTCCGGACATGTCGAACGATCCCAAAATGGCCAATATGGATGAAATTTTAACATTTAATCTTTTGACTGTAAATGACTGTTGGATGTGAATTATGACTTTGTCAACTAAAATAAGTGTGTTTAAAGTCATTTCTGTGCCTGAAACGGGTCAAAATTGAAGCTTTTGAGTAAGCAAAACTCTGTAAAAATAGCAATTTTGCTCACTCTGAGAGTTTAAAAAGTGGTTATTCAACATGAGGCACGATCCAATTGACATTTTCAATCATTTTTGGTACAGTCCAAAAAATAAATTTTCGGATGAAAAACGATGATTCCGGACTTGTCGAACGATCCCAAAATGGTCAATATGGATGAAATTGTAACATTTAATCTTTTGACTGTAAATGACTGTTGGATGTGAATTAGGACTTTGTCAACTAAAATAAGTGTGTTTAAAGTCATTTCTGTGCCTGAAACGGGTCAAAATTGAAGCTTTTGAGAAATCAAAACTCTGTAAAAATGGCAATTTTGGTCACTGTGAGGCTTTAAAAAGTAGTTATTCAACATGAGGCACAATCCAATTGACATTTTGAATCATTTTTGGTACAGTCCAAAAAATGAATTTTCGGATGAAAAACGATGACTCCGGACATGTCGAACGATCCCAAAATGGTCAATATGGATGAAATTTTAACATTCAATCTTTTGACTGTAAATGACTGTTGGATGTGAATTATGACTTTGTCAACTAAAATAAGTGTGTTTAAAGTCATTTCTGTGCCTGAAACGGGTCAAAATTGAAGCTTTTGAGTAATCATAACTCTGTAAAAATGGCAATTTTGGTCACTCTGAGGGTTTAAAAAGATGTTATTCAACATGAGGCACGATCCAATTGACATTTTGAATCATTTTTGGTACAGTCCAAAAAATCAATTTTCGGATGAAAACGATGACTCCGGACATGTCGAACGATCCCAAAATGGCCAATATGGATGAAATTTTAACATTTAATCTTTTGACTGTAAATGACTGTTGGATGTGAATTATGACTTTGTCAACTAAAATAAGTGTGTTTAAAGTCATTTCTGTGCCTGAAACGGGTCAAAATTGAAGCTTTTGAGTAAGCAAAACTCTGTAAAAATAGCAATTTTGCTCACTCTGAGAGTTTAAAAAGTGGTTATTCAACATGAGGCACGATCCAATTGACATTTTCAATCATTTTTGGTACAGTCCAAAAAATAAATTTTCGGATGAAAAACGATGATTCCGGACATGTCGAACGATCCCAAAATGGTCAATATGGATGAAATTGTAACATTTAATCTTTTGACTGTAAATGACTGTTGGATGTGAATTAGGACTTTGTCAACTAAAATAAGTGTGTTTAAAGTCATTTCTGTGCCTGAAACGGGTCAAAATTGAAGCTTTTGAGAAATCAAAACTCTGTAAAAATGGCAATTTTGGTCACTGTGAGGCTTTAAAAAGTAGTTATTCAACATGAGGCACAATCCAATTGACATTTTGAATCATTTTTGGTACAGTCCAAAAAATCAATTTTCGGATGAAAAACGATGACTCCGGACATGTCGAACGATCCCAAAATGGTCAATATGGATGAAATTTTAACATTCAATCTTTTGACTGTAAATGACTGTTGGATGTGAATTATGACTTTGTCAACTAAAATAAGTGTGTTTAAAGTCATTTCTGTGCCTGAAACGGGTCAAAATTGAAGCTTTTGAGTAATCATAACTCTGTAAAAATGGCAATTTTGGTCACTGTGAGGGTTTCAAAAGTGGTTATTCAACATGAGGCACGATCCAATTTACATTTTGAATCATTTTTGGTACAGTCCAAAAAATCAATTTTCGGATGAAAAACGATGACTCCGGACATGTCGAACGATCCCAAAATGGTCAATATGGATGAAATTTTAACATTTAATCTTTTGACTGTAAATGACTGGTGGATGTGAATTATGACTTTGTCAACTAAAATAAGTGTGTTTAAAGTCATTTCTGTGCCTCAAAGGGGTCACAATTGAAGCTTTTGAGTAATTAAAACTCTGTAAAAATGGCAATTTTGGTCACTCTGAGGCTTTAAAAAGTGGTTATTCAACATGAGGCACGATCCAATTGACATTTTGAATCATTTTTGGTACAGTCCAAAAAATCAATTTTCGGATGAAAAACGATGACTCCGGACATGTTGAACGTTCCCAAAATGGTCTATAATGATGAAATTTTAACATTTAATCTTTTGACTCTAAATGACTGTTGGATGTGAATTATGACTTTGTCAACTAAAATACGTGTGTTTTAAGTCATTTCTGTGCCTCAAAGGGGTCAAAATTGAAGCTTTTGAGTAATCATAACTCTGTAAAAATGGCAATTTTGGTCACTGTGAGGGTTTAAAAAGTGGTTATTCAACATGAGGCACGATCCAATTGACATTTTGAATCATTTTTGGTGCAGTCCAAAAAAATCAATTTTCGGATGAAAAACGATGACTCCGGACATGTCGAACGATCCCAAAATGGTCAATATGGATGAAATTTTAACATTTAATCTTTTGACTTTAAATGACTGTTGGATGTGAATTATGACTTTGTCAACTAAAATAAGTGTGTTTAAAGTCATTTCTGTGCCTGAAACGGGTCAAAATTGAAGCTTTTGAGTAAGCAAAACTCTGTAAAAATAGCAATTTTGCTCACTCTGAGAGTTTAAAAAGTGGTTATTCAACATGAGGCACGATCCAATTGACATTTTGAATCATTTTTGGTACAGTCCAAAAAATCAATTTTCGGATGAAAAACAATGACTCCGGACATGTCGAACGATCCCAAAATGGTCAATACGGATGAAATTTTAACATTTAATCTTTTGACTCTAAATGACTGTTGGATGTGAATTATGACTTTGTCAACTAAAATAAGTGTGTTTAAAGTCATTTCTGTGCCTGAAATGGTTCAAAATTGAAGCTTTTGAGTAAGCAAAACTCTGTAAAAGTGGCAATTTTGGTGACTGTGAGGGTTTAAAAAGTGGTTATGCAACATGAGGCACGATCCAATTGACATTTTGAATCCTTTTTGGTACAGTCCAAAAAATAAATTTTCGGATGAAAAACGATGTCCGGACATGTCGAACGATCCCAAAATGGTCAATATGGATGAAATTTTAACATTTAATCTTTTGACTGTAAATGACTGGTGGATGTGAATTATGACTTTGTCAACTAAAATAAGTGTGTTTAAAGTCATTTCTGTGCCTGAAACGGGTCAAAATTGAAGCTTTTGAGTAATCATAACTCTGTAAAAATGGCAATTTTGGTCACTGTGAGGGTTTCAAAAGTGGTTATTCAACATGAGGCACGATCCAATTTACATTTTGAATCATTTTTGGTACAGTCCAAAAAATCAATTTTCGGATGAAAAACGATGACTCCGGACATGTCGAACGATCCCAAAATGGTCAATATGGATGAAATTTTAACATTTAATCTTTTGACTGTAAATGACTGGTGGATGTGAATTATGACTTTGTCAACTAAAATAAGTGTGTTTAAAGTCATTTCTGTGCCTCAAAGGGGTCAAAATTGAAGCTTTTGAGTAATTAAAACTCTGTAAAAATGGCAATTTTGGTCACTCTGAGGCTTTAAAAAGTGATTATTCAACATGAGGCTCGATCCAATTGACATTTTGAATCATTTTTGGTACAGTCCAAAAAATGAATTTTCGGATGAAAAACGATGACTCCGGACATGTCGAACGATCCCAAAATGGTCAATATGGATGAAATTTTAACATTTAATCTTTTGACTTTAAATGACTGTTGGATGTGAATTATGACTTTGTCAACTAAAATAAGTGTGTTTAAAGTCATTTCTGTGCCTGAAACGGGTCAAAATTGAAGCTTTTGAGTAAGCAAAACTCTGTAAAAATGGCAATTTTGGTCACTCTGAGGGTTTAAAAAGATGTTATTCAACATGAGGCACGATCCAATTGACATTTTGA
This sequence comes from Lissotriton vulgaris, assembly GCF_964263255.1. Lineage (NCBI taxonomy): Eukaryota > Metazoa > Chordata > Amphibia > Caudata > Salamandridae > Lissotriton > Lissotriton vulgaris. The sequence continues at coordinate 2,060,040 of NW_028246940.1, forward strand.
ATCATTTTAGAAACAGTCCAAAAAATGAATTTTCGGATGAAAAACGATGACACCGGACATGTCGAACGATCCCAAAATGGTCAATATGGATGAAATTTTAACATTTAATCTTTTGACTGTAAATGACTGGTGGATGTGAATTATGACTTTGTCAACTAAAATAAGTGTGTTTAAAGTCATTTCTGTGCCTCAAAGGGGTCACAATTGAAGCTTTTGAGTAATTAAAACTCTGTAAAAATGGCAATTTTGGTCACTCTGAGGCTTTAAAAAGTGGTTATTCAACATGAGGCACGATCCAATTGACATTTTGAATCATTTTTGGTACAGTCCAAAAAATCAATTTTCGGATGAAAAACGATGACTCCGGACATGTTGAACGTTCCCAAAATGGTCTATAATGATGAAATTTTAACATTTAATCTTTTGACTCTAAATGACTGTTGGATGTGAATTATGACTTTGTCAACTAAAATACGTGTGTTTTAAGTCATTTCTGTGCCTCAAAGGGGTCAAAATTGAAGCTTTTGAGTAATCATAACTCTGTAAAAATGGCAATTTTGGTCACTGTGAGGGTTTAAAAAGTGGTTATTCAACATGAGGCACGATCCAATTGACATTTTGAATCATTTTTGGTACAGTCCAAAAAATCAATTTTCGGATGAAAAACGATGGCTCCGGACATGTCGAACGATCCCAAAATGGTCAATATGGATGAAATTTTAACATTTAATCTTTTGACTTTAAATGACTGTTGGATGTGAATTATGACTTTGTCAACTAAAATAAGTGTGTTTAAAGTCATTTCTGTGCCTGAAACGGGTCAAAATTGAAGCTTTTGAGTAAGCAAAACTCTGTAAAAATAGCAATTTTGCTCACTCTGAGAGTTTAAAAAGTGGTTATTCAACATGAGGCACGATCCAATTGACATTTTGAATCATTTTTGGTACAGTCCAAAAAATCAATTTTCGGATGAAAAACGATGACTCCGGACATGTCGAACGATCCCAAAATGGTCAATATGGATGAAATTTTAACATTTAATCTTTTGACTTTAAATGACTGTTGGATGTGAATTATGACTTTGTCAACTAAAATAAGTGTGTTTAAAGTCATTTCTGTGCCTGAAACGGGTCAAAATTGAAGCTTTTGAGTAAGCAAAACTCTGTAAAAATGGCAATTTTGCTCACTCTGAGGGTTTAAAAAGATGTTATTCAACATGAGGCACGATCCAATTGACATTTTGAACCATTTTTGGTACAGTCCAAAAAATCAATTTTCGGATGAAAACGATGACTCCCGACATGTCGAACGATCCCAAAATGGCCAATATGGATGAAATTTTAACATTTAATCTTTTGACTGTAAATGACTGTTGGATGTGAATTATGACTTTGTCAACTAAAATAAGTGTGTTTAAAGTCATTTCTGTGCCTGAAACGGGTCAAAATTGAAGCTTTTGAGTAAGCAAAACTCTGTAAAAATAGCAATTTTGCTCACTCTGAGAGTTTAAAAAGTGGTTATTCAACATGAGGCACGATCCAATTGACATTTTCAATCATTTTTGGTACAGTCCAAAAAATAAATTTTCGGATGAAAAACGATGATTCCGGACATGTCGAACGATCCCAAAATGGTCAATATGGATGAAATTGTAACATTTAATCTTTTGACTGTAAATGACTGTTGGATGTGAATTAGGACTTTGTCAACTAAAATAAGTGTGTTTAAAGTCATTTCTGTGCCTGAAACGGGTCAAAATTGAAGCTTTTGAGAAATCAAAACTCTGTAAAAATGGCAATTTTGGTCACTGTGAGGCTTTAAAAAGTAGTTATTCAACATGAGGCACAATCCAATTGACATTTTGAATCATTTTTGGTACAGTCCAAAAAATGAATTTTCGGATGAAAAACGATGACTCCGGACATGTCGAACGATCCCAAAATGGTCAATATGGATGAAATTTTAACATTCAATCTTTTGACTGTAAATGACTGTTGGATGTGAATTATGACTTTGTCAACTAAAATAAGTGTGTTTAAAGTCATTTCTGTGCCTGAAACGGGTCAAAATTGAAGCTTTTGAGTAATCATAACTCTGTAAAAATGGCAATTTTGGTCACTCTGAGGGTTTAAAAAGATGTTATTCAACATGAGGCACGATCCAATTGACATTTTGAATCATTTTTGGTACAGTCCAAAAAATCAATTTTCGGATGAAAACGATGACTCCGGACATGTCGAACGATCCCAAAATGGCCAATATGGATGAAATTTTAACATTTAATCTTTTGACTGTAAATGACTGTTGGATGTGAATTATGACTTTGTCAACTAAAATAAGTGTGTTTAAAGTCATTTCTGTGCCTGAAACGGGTCAAAATTGAAGCTTTTGAGTAAGCAAAACTCTGTAAAAATAGCAATTTTGCTCACTCTGAGAGTTTAAAAAGTGGTTATTCAACATGAGGCACGATCCAATTGACATTTTCAATCATTTTTGGTACAGTCCAAAAAATAAATTTTCGGATGAAAAACGATGATTCCGGACATGTCGAACGATCCCAAAATGGTCAATATGGATGAAATTGTAACATTTAATCTTTTGACTGTAAATGACTGTTGGATGTGAATTAGGACTTTGTCAACTAAAATAAGTGTGTTTAAAGTCATTTCTGTGCCTGAAACGGGTCAAAATTGAAGCTTTTGAGTAAGCAAAACTCTGTAAAAATGGCAATTTTGGTCACTCTGAGGGTTTAAAAAGATGTTATTCAACATGAGGCACGATCCAATTGACATTTTGAATCATTTTAGAAACAGTCCAAAAAATGAATTTTCGGATGAAAAACGATGACTCCGGACATGTCGAACGATCCCAAAATGGTCAATATGGATGAAATTTTAACATTTAATCTTTTGACTTTAAATGACTGTTGGATGTGAATTATGACTTTGTCAACTAAAATAAGTGTGTTTAAAGTCATTTCTGTGCCTGAAACGGGTCAAAATTGAAGCTTTTGAGTAAGCAAAACTCTGTAAAAATGGCAATTTTGGTCACTGTGAGGGTTTCAAAAGTGGTTATTCAACATGAGGCACGATCCAATTTACATTTTGAATCATTTTTGGTACAGTCCAAAAAATCAATTTTCGGATGAAAAACGATGACTCCGGACATGTCGAACGATCCCAAAATGGTCAATATGGATGAAATTTTAACATTTAATCTTTTGACTGTAAATGACTGGTGGATGTGAATTATGACTTTGTCAACTAAAATAAGTGTGTTTAAAGTCATTTCTGTGCCTCAAAGGGGTCACAATTGAAGCTTTTGAGTAATTAAAACTCTGTAAAAATGGCAATTTTGGTCACTCTGAGGCTTTAAAAAGTGGTTATTCAACATGAGGCACGATCCAATTGACATTTTGAATCATTTTTGGTACAGTCCAAAAAATCAATTTTCGGATGAAAAACGATGACTCCGGACATGTTGAACGTTCCCAAAATGGTCTATAATGATGAAATTTTAACATTTAATCTTTTGACTCTAAATGACTGTTGGATGTGAATTATGACTTTGTCAACTAAAATACGTGTGTTTTAAGTCATTTCTGTGCCTCAAAGGGGTCAAAATTGAAGCTTTTGAGTAATCATAACTCTGTAAAAATGGCAATTTTGGTCACTGTGAGGGTTTAAAAAGTGGTTATTCAACATGAGGCACGATCCAATTGACATTTTGAATCATTTTTGGTACAGTCCAAAAAATCAATTTTCGGATGAAAAACGATGGCTCCGGACATGTCGAACGATCCCAAAATGGTCAATATGGATGAAATTTTAACATTTAATCTTTTGACTTTAAATGACTGTTGGATGTGAATTATGACTTTGTCAACTAAAATAAGTGTGTTTAAAGTCATTTCTGTGCCTGAAACGGGTCAAAATTGAAGCTTTTGAGTAAGCAAAACTCTGTAAAAATAGCAATTTTGCTCACTCTGAGAGTTTAAAAAGTGGTTATTCAACATGAGGCACGATCCAATTGACATTTTGAATCATTTTTGGTACAGTCCAAAAAATCAATTTTCGGATGAAAAACGATGACTCCGGACATGTCGAACGATCCCGAAATGGTCAATATGGATGAAATTTTAACATTTAATCTTTTGACTTTAAATGACTGTTGGATGTGAATTATGACTTTGTCAACTAAAATAAGTGTGTTTAAAGTCATTTCTGTGCCTGAAACGGGTCAAAATTGAAGCTTTTGAGTAAGCAAAACTCTGTAAAAATGGCAATTTTGGTCACTCTGAGGGTTTAAAAAGATGTTATTCAACATGAGGCACGATCCAATTGACATTTTGAATCATTTTTGGTACAGTCCAAAAAATCAATTTTCGGATGAAAACGATGACTCCGGACATGTCGAACGATCCCAAAATGGTCAATATGGATGAAATTTTAACATTCAATCTTTTGACTGTAAATGACTGTTGGATGTGAATTATGACTTTGTCAACTAAAATAAGTGTGTTTAAAGTCATTTCTGTGCCTGAAACGGGTCAAAATTGAAGCTTTTGAGTAATCATAACTCTGTAAAAATGGCAATTTTGGTCACTCTGAGGGTTTAAAAAGATGTTATTCAACATGAGGCACGATCCAATTGACATTTTGAATCATTTTTGGTACAGTCCAAAAAATCAATTTTCGGATGAAAACGATGACTCCGGACATGTCGAACGATCCCAAAATGGTCAATATGGATGAAATTTTAACATTTAATCTTTTGACTTTAAATGACTGTTGGATGTGAATTATGACTTTGTCAACTAAAATAAGTGTGTTTAAAGTCATTTCTGTGCCTGAAACGGGTCAAAATTGAAGCTTTTGAGTAAGCAAAACTCTGTAAAAATGGCAATTTTGGTCACTCTGAGGGTTTAAAAAGATGTTATTCAACATGAGGCACGATCCAATTGACATTTTGAATCATTTTTGGTACAGTCCAAAAAATCAATTTTCGGATGAAAACGATGACTCCGGACATGTCGAACGATCCCAAAATGGCCAATATGGATGAAATTTTAACATTTAATCTTTTGACTGTAAATGACTGTTGGATGTGAATTATGACTTTGTCAACTAAAATAAGTGTGTTTAAAGTCATTTCTGTGCCTGAAACGGGTCAAAATTGAAGCTTTTGAGTAAGCAAAACTCTGTAAAAATAGCAATTTTGCTCACTCTGAGAGTTTAAAAAGTGGTTATTCAACATGAGGCACGATCCAATTGACATTTTCAATCATTTTTGGTACAGTCCAAAAAATAAATTTTCGGATGAAAAACGATGATTCCGGACATGTCGAACGATCCCAAAATGGTCAATATGGATGAAATTGTAACATTTAATCTTTTGACTGTAAATGACTGTTGGATGTGAATTAGGACTTTGTCAACTAAAATAAGTGTGTTTAAAGTCATTTCTGTGCCTGAAACGGGTCAAAATTGAAGCTTTTGAGAAATCAAAACTCTGTAAAAATGGCAATTTTGGTCACTGTGAGGCTTTAAAAAGTAGTTATTCAACATGAGGCACAATCCAATTGACATTTTGAATCATTTTTGGTACAGTCCAAAAAATGAATTTTCGGATGAAAAACGATGACTCCGGACATGTCGAACGATCCCAAAATGGTCAATATGGATGAAATTTTAACATTCAATCTTTTGACTGTAAATGACTGTTGGATGTGAATTATGACTTTGTCAACTAAAATAAGTGTGTTTAAAGTCATTTCTGTGCCTGAAACGGGTCAAAATTGAAGCTTTTGAGTAATCATAACTCTGTAAAAATGGCAATTTTGGTCACTCTGAGGGTTTAAAAAGATGTTATTCAACATGAGGCACGATCCAATTGACATTTTGAATCATTTTTGGTACAGTCCAAAAAATCAATTTTCGGATGAAAACGATGACTCCGGACATGTCGAACGATCCCAAAATGGCCAATATGGATGAAATTTTAACATTTAATCTTTTGACTGTAAATGACTGTTGGATGTGAATTATGACTTTGTCAACTAAAATAAGTGTGTTTAAAGTCATTTCTGTGCCTGAAACGGGTCAAAATTGAAGCTTTTGAGTAAGCAAAACTCTGTAAAAATAGCAATTTTGCTCACTCTGAGAGTTTAAAAAGTGGTTATTCAACATGAGGCACGATCCAATTGACATTTTCAATCATTTTTGGTACAGTCCAAAAAATAAATTTTCGGATGAAAAACGATGATTCCGGACATGTCGAACGATCCCAAAATGGTCAATATGGATGAAATGGTAACATTTAATCTTTTGACTGTAAATGACTGTTGGATGTGAATTAGGACTTTGTCAACTAAAATAAGTGTGTTTAAAGTCATTTCTGTGCCTGAAACGGGTCAAAATTGAAGCTTTTGAGAAATCAAAACTCTGTAAAAATGGCAATTTTGGTCACTGTGAGGCTTTAAAAAGTAGTTATTCAACATGAGGCACAATCCAATTGACATTTTGAATCATTTTTGGTACAGTCCAAAAAATGAATTTTCGGATGAAAAACGATGACTCCGGACATGTCGAACGATCCCAAAATGGTCAATATGGATGAAATTTTAACATTCAATCTTTTGACTGTAAATGACTGTTGGATGTGAATTATGACTTTGTCAACTAAAATAAGTGTGTTTAAAGTCATTTCTGTGCCTGAAACGGGTCAAAATTGAAGCTTTTGAGTAATCATAACTCTGTAAAAATGGCAATTTTGGTCACTGTGAGGGTTTCAAAAGTGGTTATTCAACATGAGGCACGATCCAATTTACATTTTGAATCATTTTTGGTACAGTCCAAAAAATCAATTTTCGGATGAAAAACGATGACTCCGGACATGTCGAACGATCCCAAAATGGTCAATATGGATGAAATTTTAACATTTAATCTTTTGACTGTAAATGACTGGTGGATGTGAATTATGACTTTGTCAACTAAAATAAGTGTGTTTAAAGTCATTTCTGTGCCTCAAAGGGGTCACAATTGAAGCTTTTGAGTAATTAAAACTCTGTAAAAATGGCAATTTTGGTCACTCTGAGGCTTTAAAAAGTGGTTATTCAACATGAGGCACGATCCAATTGACATTTTGAATCATTTTTGGTACAGTCCAAAAAATCAATTTTCGGATGAAAAACGATGACTCCGGACATGTTGAACGTTCCCAAAATGGTCTATAATGATGAAATTTTAACATTTAATCTTTTGACTCTAAATGACTGTTGGATGTGAATTATGACTTTGTCAACTAAAATACGTGTGTTTTAAGTCATTTCTGTGCCTCAAAGGGGTCAAAATTGAAGCTTTTGAGTAATCATAACTCTGTAAAAATGGCAATTTTGGTCACTGTGAGGGTTTAAAAAGTGGTTATTCAACATGAGGCACGATCCAATTGACATTTTGAATCATTTTTGGTACAGTCCAAAAAATCAATTTTCGGATGAAAAACGATGACTCCGGACATGTCGAACGATCCCAAAATGGTCAATATGGATGAAATTTTAACATTTAATCTTTTGACTTTAAATGACTGTTGGATGTGAATTATGACTTTGTCAACTAAAATAAGTGTGTTTAAAGTCATTTCTGTGCCTGAAACGGGTCAAAATTGAAGCTTTTGAGTAAGCAAAACTCTGTAAAAATAGCAATTTTGCTCACTCTGAGAGTTTAAAAAGTGGTTATTCAACATGAGGCACGATCCAATTGACATTTTGAATCATTTTTGGTACAGTCCAAAAAATCAATTTTCGGATGAAAAACGATGACTCCGGACATGTCGAACGATCCCAAAATGGTCAATACGGATGAAATTTTAACATTTAATCTTTTGACTCTAAATGACTGTTGGATGTGAATTATGACTTTGTCAACTAAAATAAGTGTGTTTAAAGTCATTTCTGTGCCTGAAATGGTTCAAAATTGAAGCTTTTGAGTAAGCAAAACTCTGTAAAAGTGGCAATTTTGGTGACTGTGAGGGTTTAAAAAGTGGTTATGCAACATGAGGCACGATCCAATTGACATTTTGAATCCTTTTTGGTACAGTCCAAAAAATAAATTTTCGGATGAAAAACGATGTCCGGACATGTCGAACGATCCCAAAATGGTCAATATGGATGAAATTTTAACATTTAATCTTTTGACTGTAAATGACTGGTGGATGTGAATTATGACTTTGTCAACTAAAATAAGTGTGTTTAAAGTCATTTCTGTGCCTGAAACGGGTCAAAATTGAAGCTTTTGAGTAATCATAACTCTGTAAAAATGGCAATTTTGGTCACTGTGAGGGTTTCAAAAGTGGTTATTCAACATGAGGCACGATCCAATTTACATTTTGAATCATTTTTGGTACAGTCCAAAAAATCAATTTTCGGATGAAAAACGATGACTCCGGACATGTCGAACGATCCCAAAATGGTCAATATGGATGAAATTTTAACATTTAATCTTTTGACTGTAAATGACTGGTGGATGTGAATTATGACTTTGTCAACTAAAATAAGTGTGTTTAAAGTCATTTCTGTGCCTCAAAGGGGTCAAAATTGAAGCTTTTGAGTAATTAAAACTCTGTAAAAATGGCAATTTTGGTCACTCTGAGGCTTTAAAAAGTGGTTATTCAACATGAGGCTCGATCCAATTGACATTTTGAATCATTTTTGGTACAGTCCAAAAAATGAATTTTCGGATGAAAAACGATGACTCCGGACATGTCGAACGATCCCAAAATGGTCAATATGGATGAAATTTTAACATTTAATCTTTTGACTTTAAATGACTGTTGGATGTGAATTATGACTTTGTCAACTAAAATAAGTGTGTTTAAAGTCATTTCTGTGCCTGAAACGGGTCAAAATTGAAGCTTTTGAGTAAGCAAAACTCTGTAAAAATGGCAATTTTGGTCACTCTGAGGGTTTAAAAAGATGTTATTCAACATGAGGCACGATCCAATTGACATTTTGAATCATTTTAGAAACAGTCCAAAAAATGAATTTTCGGATGAAAAACGATGACTCCGGACATGTCGAACGATCCCAAAATGGTCAATATGGATGAAATTTTAACATTTAATCTTTTGACTTTAAATGACTGTTGGATGTGAATTATGACTTTGTCAACTAAAATAAGTGTGTTTAAAGTCATTTCTGTGCCTGAAACGGGTCAAAATTGAAGCTTTTGAGTAAGCAAAACTCTGTAAAAATGGCAATTTTGGTCACTGTGAGGGTTTCAAAAGTGGTTATTCAACATGAGGCACGATCCAATTTACATTTTGAATCATTTTTGGTACAGTCCAAAAAATCAATTTTCGGATGAAAAACGATGACTCCGGACATGTCGAACGATCCCAAAATGGTCAATATGGATGAAATTTTAACATTTAATCTTTTGACTGTAAATGACTGGTGGATGTGAATTATGACTTTGTCAACTAAAATAAGTGTGTTTAAAGTCATTTCTGTGCCTCAAAGGGGTCACAATTGAAGCTTTTGAGTAATTAAAACTCTGTAAAAATGGCAATTTTGGTCACTCTGAGGCTTTAAAAAGTGGTTATTCAACATGAGGCACGATCCAATTGACATTTTGAATCATTTTTGGTACAGTCCAAAAAATCAATTTTCGGATGAAAAACGATGACTCCGGACATGTTGAACGTTCCCAAAATGGTCTATAATGATGAAATTTTAACATTTAATCTTTTGACTCTAAATGACTGTTGGATGTGAATTATGACTTTGTCAACTAAAATACGTGTGTTTTAAGTCATTTCTGTGCCTCAAAGGGGTCAAAATTGAAGCTTTTGAGTAATCATAACTCTGTAAAAATGGCAATTTTGGTCACTGTGAGGGTTTAAAAAGTGGTTATTCAACATGAGGCACGATCCAATTGACATTTTGAATCATTTTTGGTACAGTCCAAAAAATCAATTTTCGGATGAAAAACGATGGCTCCGGACATGTCGAACGATCCCAAAATGGTCAATATGGATGAAATTTTAACATTTAATCTTTTGACTTTAAATGACTGTTGGATGTGAATTATGACTTTGTCAACTAAAATAAGTGTGTTTAAAGTCATTTCTGTGCCTGAAACGGGTCAAAATTGAAGCTTTTGAGTAAGCAAAACTCTGTAAAAATAGCAATTTTGCTCACTCTGAGAGTTTAAAAAGTGGTTATTCAACATGAGGCACGATCCAATTGACATTTTGAATCATTTTTGGTACAGTCCAAAAAATCAATTTTCGGATGAAAAACGATGACTCCGGACATGTCGAACGATCCCAAAATGGTCAATATGGATGAAATTTTAACATTTAATCTTTTGACTTTAAATGACTGTTGGATGTGAATTATGACTTTGTCAACTAAAATAAGTGTGTTTAAAGTCATTTCTGTGCCTGAAACGGGTCAAAATTGAAGCTTTTGAGTAAGCAAAACTCTGTAAAAATGGCAATTTTGGTCACTCTGAGGGTTTAAAAAGATGTTATTCAACATGAGGCACGATCCAATTGACATTTTGAATCATTTTTGGTACAGTCCAAAAAATCAATTTTCGGATGAAAACGATGACTCCGGACATGTCGAACGATCCCAAAATGGCCAATATGGATGAAATTTTAACATTTAATCTTTTGACTGTAAATGACTGTTGGATGTGAATTATGACTTTGTCAACTAAAATAAGTGTGTTTAAAGTCATTTCTGTGCCTGAAACGGGTCAAAATTGAAGCTTTTGAGTAAGCAAAACTCTGTAAAAATGGCAATTTTGGTCACTGTGAGGCTTTAAAAAGTAGTTATTCAACATGAGGCACAATCCAATTGACATTTTGAATCATTTTTGGTACAGTCCAAAAAATGAATTTTCGGATGAAAAACGATGACTCCGGACATGTCGAACGATCCCAAAATGGTCAATATGGATGAAATTTTAACATTCAATCTTTTGACTGTAAATGACTGTTGGATGTGAATTATGACTTTGTCAACTAAAATAAGTGTGTTTAAAGTCATTTCTGTGCCTGAAACGGGTCAAAATTGAAGCTTTTGAGTAATCATAACTCTGTAAAAATGGCAATTTTGGTCACTCTGAGGGTTTAAAAAGATGTTATTCAACATGAGGCACGATCCAATTGACATTTTGAATCATTTTTGGTACAGTCCAAAAAATCAATTTTCGGATGAAAACGATGACTCCGGACATGTCGAACGATCCCAAAATGGCCAATATGGATGAAATTTTAACATTTAATCTTTTGACTGTAAATGACTGTTGGATGTGAATTATGACTTTGTCAACTAAAATAAGTGTGTTTAAAGTCATTTCTGTGCCTGAAACGGGTCAAAATTGAAGCTTTTGAGTAAGCAAAACTCTGTAAAAATAGCAATTTTGCTCACTCTGAGAGTTTAAAAAGTGGTTATTCAACATGAGGCACGATCCAATTGACATTTTCAATCATTTTTGGTACAGTCCAAAAAATACATTTTCGGATGAAAAACGATGATTCCGGACATGTCGAACGATCCCAAAATGGTCAATATGGATGAAATTGTAACATTTAATCTTTTGACTGTAAATGACTGTTGGATGTGAATTAGGACTTTGTCAACTAAAATAAGTGTGTTTAAAGTCATTTCTGTGCCTGAAACGGGTCAAAATTGAAGCTTTTGAGAAATCAAAACTCTGTAAAAATGGCAATTTTGGTCACTGTGAGGCTTTAAAAAGTAGTTATTCAACATGAGGCACAATCCAATTGACATTTTGAATCATTTTTGGTACAGTCCAAAAAATGAATTTTCGGATGAAAAACGATGACTCCGGACATGTCGAACGATCCCAAAATGGTCAATATGGATGAAATTTTAACATTCAATCTTTTGACTGTAAATGACTGTTGGATGTGAATTATGACTTTGTCAACTAAAATAAGTGTGTTTAAAGTCATTTCTGTGCCTGAAACGGGTCAAAATTGAAGCTTTTGAGTAATCATAACTCTGTAAAAATGGCAATTTTGGTCACTGTGAGGGTTTCAAAAGTGGTTATTCAACATGAGGCACGATCCAATTTACATTTTGAATCATTTTTGGTACAGTCCAAAAAATCAATTTTCGGATGAAAAACGATGACTCCGGACATGTCGAACGATCCCAAAATGGTCAATATGGATGAAATTTTAACATTTAATCTTTTGACTGTAAATGACTGGTGGATGTGAATTATGACTTTGTCAACTAAAATAAGTGTGTTTAAAGTCATTTCTGTGCCTCAAAGGGGTCACAATTGAAGCTTTTGAGTAATTAAAACTCTGTAAAAATGGCAATTTTGGTCACTCTGAGGCTTTAAAAAGTGGTTATTCAACATGAGGCACGATCCAATTGACATTTTGAATCATTTTTGGTACAGTCCAAAAAATCAATTTTCGGATGAAAAACGATGACTCCGGACATGTTGAACGTTCCCAAAATGGTCTATAATGATGAAATTTTAACATTTAATCTTTTGACTCTAAATGACTGTTGGATGTGAATTATGACTTTGTCAACTAAAATACGTGTGTTTTAAGTCATTTCTGTGCCTCAAAGGGGTCAAAATTGAAGCTTTTGAGTAATCATAACTCTGTAAAAATGGCAATTTTGGTCACTGTGAGGGTTTAAAAAGTGGTTATTCAACATGAGGCACGATCCAATTGACATTTTGAATCATTTTTGGTACAGTCCAAAAAATCAATTTTCGGATGAAAAACGATGACTCCGGACATGTCGAACGATCCCAAAATGGTCAATATGGATGAAATTTTAACATTTAATCTTTTGACTTTAAATGACTGTTGGATGTGAATTATGACTTTGTCAACTAAAATAAGTGTGTTTAAAGTCATTTCTGTGCCTGAAACGGGTCAAAATTGAAGCTTTTGAGTAAGCAAAACTCTGTAAAAATAGCAATTTTGCTCACTCTGAGAGTTTAAAAAGTGGTTATTCAACATGAGGCACGATCCAATTGACATTTTGAATCATTTTTGGTACAGTCCAAAAAATCAATTTTCGGATGAAAAACGATGACTCCGGACATGTCGAACGATCCCAAAATGGTCAATACGGATGAAATTTTAACATTTAATCTTTTGACTCTAAATGACTGTTGGATGTGAATTATGACTTTGTCAACTAAAATAAGTGTGTTTAAAGTCATTTCTGTGCCTGAAATGGTTCAAAATTGAAGCTTTTGAGTAAGCAAAACTCTGTAAAAGTGGCAATTTTGGTGACTGTGAGGGTTTAAAAAGTGGTTATGCAACATGAGGCACGATCCAATTGACATTTTGAATCCTTTTTGGTACAGTCCAAAAAATAAATTTTCGGATGAAAAACGATGTCCGGACATGTCGAACGATCCCAAAATGGTCAATATGGATGAAATTTTAACATTTAATCTTTTGACTGTAAATGACTGGTGGATGTGAATTATGACTTTGTCAACTAAAATAAGTGTGTTTAAAGTCATTTCTGTGCCTGAAACGGGTCAAAATTGAAGCTTTTGAGTAATCATAACTCTGTAAAAATGGCAATTTTGGTCACTGTGAGGGTTTCAAAAGTGGTTATTCAACATGAGGCACGATCCAATTTACATTTTGAATCATTTTTGGTACAGTCCAAAAAATCAATTTTCGGATGAAAAACGATGACTCCGGACATGTCGAACGATCCCAAAATGGTCAATATGGATGAAATTTTAACATTTAATCTTTTGACTGTAAATGACTGGTGGATGTGAATTATGACTTTGTCAACTAAAATAAGTGTGTTTAAAGTCATTTCTGTGCCTCAAAGGGGTCAAAATTGAAGCTTTTGAGTAATTAAAACTCTGTAAAAATGGCAATTTTGGTCACTCTGAGGCTTTAAAAAGTGGTTATTCAACATGAGGCTCGATCCAATTGACATTTTGAATCATTTTTGGTACAGTCCAAAAAATGAATTTTCGGATGAAAAACGATGACTCCGGACATGTCGAACGATCCCAAAATGGTCAATATGGATGAAATTTTAACATTTAATCTTTTGACTTTAAATGACTGTTGGATGTGAATTATGACTTTGTCAACTAAAATAAGTGTGTTTAAAGTCATTTCTGTGCCTGAAACGGGTCAAAATTGAAGCTTTTGAGTAAGCAAAACTCTGTAAAAATGGCAATTTTGGTCACTCTGAGGGTTTAAAAAGATGTTATTCAACATGAGGCACGATCCAATTGACATTTTGAATCATTTTAGAAACAGTCCAAAAAATGAATTTTCGGATGAAAAACGATGACTCCGGACATGTCGAACGATCCCAAAATGGTCAATATGGATGAAATTTTAACATTTAATCTTTTGACTTTAAATGACTGTTGGATGTGAATTATGACTTTGTCAACTAAAATAAGTGTGTTTAAAGTCATTTCTGTGCCTGAAACGGGTCAAAATTGAAGCTTTTGAGTAAGCAAAACTCTGTAAAAATGGCAATTTTGGTCACTGTGAGGCTTTAAAAAGATGTTATTCAACATGAGGCACGATCCAATTGACATTTTGAATCATTTTTGGTACAGTCCAAAAAATGAATTTTCGGATGAAAAACGATGACTCCGGACATGTCGAACGATCCCAAAATGGTCAATATGGATGAAATTTTAACAATTAATCTTTTGACTCTAAATGACTGTTGGATGTGAATTATGACTTTGTCAACTAAAATAAGTGTGTTTAAAGTCATTTCTGTGCCTGAAATGGTTCAAAATTGAAGCTTTTGAGTAAGCAGAACTCTGTAAAAGTGGCAATTTTGGTGACTGTGAGGGTTTAAAAAGTGGTTATGCAACATGAGGCACGATCCAATTGACATTTTGAATCCTTTTTGGTACAGTCCAAAAAATAAATTTTCGGATGAAAAACGATGTCCGGACATGTCGAACGATCCCAAAATGGTCAATATGGATGAAATTTTAACATTTAATCTTTTGACTGTAAATGACTGGTGGATGTGAATTATGACTTTGTCAACTAAAATAAGTGTGTTTAAAGTCTTTTCTGTGCCTCAAAGGGGTCAAAATTGAAGCTTTTGAGTAATTAAAACTCTGTAAAAATGGCAATTTTGGTCACTCTGAGGCTTTAAAGAGTGGTTATTCAACATGAGGCACGATCCAATTGACATTTTGAATAATTTTTGGTACAGTCCAAAAAATCAATTTTCGGATGAAAAACGATGATTCCGGACATGTCGAACGATCCCAAAATGGTCAATATGGATGAAATTGTAACATTTAATCTTTTGACTGTAAATGACTGTTGGATGTGAATTAGGACTTTGTCAACTAAAATAAGTGTGTTTAAAGTCATTTCTGTGCCTGAAACGGGTCAAAATTGAAGCTTTTGAGAAATCAAAACTCTGTAAAAATGGCAATTTTGGTCACTGTGAGGCTTTAAAAAGTAGTTATTCAACATGAGGCACGATCCAATTGACATTTTGAATCATTTTTGGTACAGTCCAAAAAATGAATTTACGGATGAAAAACGATGACTCCGGACATGTCGAACGATCCCAAAATGGTCAATATGGATGAAATTTTAACATTCAATCTTTTGACTGTAAATGACTGTTGGATGTGAATTATGACTTTGTCAACTAAAATAAGTGTGTTTAAAGTCATTTCTGTGCCTGAAACGGGTCAAAATTGAAGCTTTTGAGCAATCATAACTCTGTAAAAATGGCAATTTTGGTCACTGTGAGGGTTTCAAAAGTGGTTATTCAACATGAGGCACGATCCAATTTACATTTTGAATCATTTTTGGTACAGTCCAAAAAATCAATTTTCGGATGAAAAACGATGACTCCGGACATGTCGAACGATCCCAAAATGGTCAATATGGATGAAATTTTAACATTTAATCTTTTGACTGTAAATGACTGGTGGATGTGAATTATGACTTTGTCAACTAAAATAAGTGTGTTTAAAGTCATTTCTGTGCCTCAAAGGGGTCAAAATTGAAGCTTTTGAGTAATCATAACTCTGTAAAAATGGCAATTTTGGTCACTGTGAGGGTTTAAAAAGTGGTTATTCAACATGAGGCACGATCCAATTGACATTTTGAATCATTTTTGGTACAGTCCAAAAAATCAATTTTCTGATGAAAAACGATGACTCCGGACATGTCGAACGATCCCAAAATGGTCAATATGGATGAAATTTTAACATTTAATCTTTTGACTCTAAATGACTGTTGGATGTGAATTATGACTTTGTCAACTAAAATAAGTGTGTTTAAAGTCATTTCTGTGCCTGAAACGGGTCAAAATTGAAGCTTTTGCGTAAGCAAAACTCTGTAAAAATGGCAATTTTGGTCACTCTGAGGGTTTAAAAAGTGGTTATTCAACATGAGGCACGATCCAATTGACATTTTGAGTCATTTTTGGTACAGTCCAAAAAATCAATTTTCGGATGAAAACGATGACTCCGGACATGTCGAACGATCCCAAAATGGCCAATATGGATGAAATTTTAACATTTAATCTCTTGACTGTAAATGACTGTTGGATGTGAATTATGACTTTGTCAACTAAAATAAGTGTGTTTAAAGTCATTTCTGTGCCTGAAACGGGTCAAAATTGAAGCTTTTGAGTAAGCAAAACTCTGTAAAAATGGCAATTTTGCTCACTCTGAGGGTTTAAAAAGTGGTTATTCAACATGAGGCACGATCCAATTGACATTGTGAATCATTTTTGGTACAGTCCAAAAAATCAATTTTCGGATGAAAAACGATGACTCCGGACATGTCGAACGATCCCAAAATGGTCAATATGGATGAAATTGTAACATTTAATCTTTTGACTGTAAATGACTGTTGGATGTGAATTAGGACTTTGTCAACTAAAATAAGTGTGTTTAAAGTCATTTCTGTGCCTGAAACGGGTCAAAATTGAAGCTTTTGAGTAATCAAAACTCTGTAAAAATGGCAATTTTGGTCACTGTGAGGCTTTAAAAAGTGGTTGTTCAACATGGGGCACGATCCAATTGACATTTTGAATCATTTTTGGTACAGTCCAAAAAATCAATTTTCGGATGAAAAACGATGACTCCGGACATGTCGAACGATCCCAAAATGGTCAATATGGATGAAATTTTAACATTTAATCTTTTGACTGTAAATGACTGGTGGATGTGAATTATGACTTTGTCAACTAAAATAAGTGTGTTTAAAGTCATTTCTGTGCCTCAAAGGGGTCAAAATTGAAGCTTTTGAGTAATTAAAACTCTGTAAAAATGGCAATTTTGGTCACTCTGAGGCTTTAAAAAGTGGTTATTCAACATGAGGCTCGATCCAATTGACATTTTGAATCATTTTTGGTACAGTCCAAAAAATGAATTTTCGGATGAAAAACGATGACTCCGGACATGTCGAACGATCCCAAAATGGTCAATATGGATGAAATTTTAACATTTAATCTTTTGACTTTAAATGACTGTTGGATGTGAATTATGACTTTGTCAACTAAAATAAGTGTGTTTAAAGTCATTTCTGTGCCTGAAACGGGTCAAAATTGAAGCTTTTGAGTAAGCAAAACTCTGTAAAAATGGCAATTTTGGTCACTCTGAGGGTTTAAAAAGATGTTATTCAACATGAGGCACGATCCAATTGACATTTTGAATCATTTTTGGTACAGTCCAAAAAATCAATTTTCGGATGAAAAACGATGATTCCGGACATGTCGAACGATCCCAAAATGGTCAATATGGATGAAATTGTAACATTTAATCTTTTGACTGTAAATGACTGTTGGATGTGAATTAGGACTTTGTCAACTAAAATAAGTGTGTTTAAAGTCATTTCTGTGCCTGAAACGGGTCAAAATTGAAGCTTTTGAGAAATCAAAACTCTGTAAAAATGGCAATTTTGGTCACTGTGAGGCTTTAAAAAGTAGTTATTCAACATGAGGCACGATCCAATTGACATTTTGAATCATTTTTGGTACAGTCCAAAAAAAGAATTTACGGATGAAAAACGATGACTCCGGACATGTCGAACGATCCCAAAATGGTCAATATGTATGAAATTTTAACATTCAATCTTTTGACTGTAAATGACTGTTGGATGTGAATTATGACTTTGTCAACTAAAATAAGTGTGTTTAAAGTCATTTCTGTGCCTGAAACGGGTCAAAATTGAAGCTTTTGAGCAATCATAACTCTGTAAAAATGGCAATTTTGGTCACTGTGAGGGTTTCAAAAGTGGTTATTCAACATGAGGCACGATCCAATTTACATTTTGAATCATTTTTGGTACAGTCCAAAAAATCAATTTTCGGATGAAAAACGATGACTCCGGACATGTCGAACGATCCCAAAATGGTCAATATGGATGAAATTTTAACATTTAATCTTTTGACTGTAAATGACTGGTGGATGTGAATTATGACTTTGTCAACTAAAATAAGTGTGTTTAAAGTCATTTCTGTGCCTCAAAGGGGTCAAAATTGAAGCTTTTGAGTAATCATAACTCTGTAAAAATGGCAATTTTGGTCACTGTGAGGGTTTAAAAAGTGGTTATTCAACATGAGGCACGATCCAATTGACATTTTGAATCATTTTTGGTACAGTCCAAAAAATCAATTTTCTGATGAAAAACGATGACTCCGGACATGTCGAACGATCCCAAAATGGTCAATATGGATGAAATTTTAACATTTAATCTTTTGACTCTAAATGACTGTTGGATGTGAATTATGACTTTGTCAACTAAAATAAGTGTGTTTAAAGTCATTTCTGTGCCTGAAACGGGTCAAAAATGAAGCTTTTGCGTAAGCAAAACTCTGTAAAAATGGCAATTTTGGTCACTCTGAGGGTTTAAAAAGTGGTTATTCAACATGAGGCACGATCCAATTGACATTTTGAGTCATTTTTGGTACAGTCCAAAAAATCAATTTTCGGATGAAAACGATGACTCCGGACATGTCGAACGATCCCAAAATGGCCAATATGGATGAAATTTTAACATTTAATCTCTTGACTGTAAATGACTGTTGGATGTGAATTATGACTTTGTCAACTAAAATAAGTGTGTTTAAAGTCATTTCTGTGCCTGAAACGGGTCAAAATTGAAGCTTTTGAGTAAGCAAAACTCTGTAAAAATGGCAATTTTGCTCACTCTGAGGGTTTAAAAAGTGGTTATTCAACATGAGGCACGATCCAATTGACATTGTGAATCATTTTTGGTACAGTCCAAAAAATCAATTTTCGGATGAAAAACGATGACTCCGGACATGTCGAACGATCCCAAAATGGTCAATATGGATGAAATTGTAACATTTAATCTTTTGACTGTAAATGACTGTTGGATGTGAATTAGGACTTTGTCAACTAAAATAAGTGTGTTTAAAGTCATTTCTGTGCCTGAAACGGGTCAAAATTGAAGCTTTTGAGTAATCAAAACTCTGTAAAAATGGCAATTTTGGTCACTGTGAGGCTTTAAAAAGTGGTTGTTCAACATGGGGCACGATCCAATTGACATTTTGAATCATTTTTGGTACAGTCCAAAAAATGAATTTTCGGATGAAAAACGATGACTCCGGACATGTCGAACGATCCCAAAATGGTCAATATGGATGAAATTTTAACGTTCAATCTTTTGACTGTAAATGACTGTTGGGTGTGAATTATGACTTTGTCAACTAAAATAAGTGTGTTTAAAGTCATTTCTGTGCCTGAAACTGGTTAAAATTGAAGCTTTTGAGTAAGCAAAACTCTGTAAAAATGGCAATTTTGGTCACTCTGAGGATTTAAAAAGTGGTTATTCAACATGAGGCACGACCCAATTGACATTTTGAATCATTTTTGGTACAGTCCAAAAAATCAATTTCCGGATGAAAAACGATGACTCCGGACCTGTTGAATGTTCCCAAAATGGTCTATAATGATGAAATTTTAACATTTAATTTTTTGACTCTAAATGACTGTTGGATGTGAATTATGACTTTGTCAACTAAAATAAGTGTGTTTAAAGTCATTTCTGTGCCTGAAACTGGTTAAAATTGAAGCTTTCGAGTAAGCAGAACTCTGTAAAAGTGGCAATTTTGCTCACTCTGAGGGTTTAAAAAGTGGTTATTCAACATGAGGCACGATCCAATTGACATTTTGAATCATTTTTGGTACAGTCCAAAAAATCAATTTTCGGATGAAAAACGATGACTCCGGACATGTCGAACGATCCCAAAATGGTCAATATGGATGAAATTTTAACATTTAATCTTTTGACTCTAAATGACTGTTGGATGTGAATTATGACTTTGTCAACTAAAATAAGTGTGTTTAAAGTCATTTCTGTGCCTGAAACTGGTTAAAATTGAAGCTTTTGAGTAAGCAAAACTCTGTAAAAATGGCAATTTTGGTCACTCTGAGGGTTTAAAAAGTGGTTATTCAACATGAGGCACGATCCAATTGACATTTTGAATCATTTTTGGAACAGTCCAAAAAATGAATTTACGGATGAAAAACGATGACTCCGGACATGTCGAACGATCCCAAAATGGTCAATATGGATGAAATTTTAACATTCAATCTTTTGACTGTAAATGACTGTTGGATGTGAATTATGACTTTGTCAACTAAAATAAGTGTGTTTAAAGTCATTTCTGTGCCTGAAACGGGTCAAAATTGAAGCTTTTGAGTAATCATAACTCTGTAAAAATGGCAATTTTGGTCACTGTGAGGGTTTCAAAAGTGGTTATTCAACATGAGGCACGATCCAATTTACATTTTGAATCATTTTTGGTACAGTCCAAAAAATCAATTTTCGGATGAAAAACGATGACTCCGGACATGTCGAACGATCCCAAAATGGTCAATATGGATGAAATTTTAACATTTAATCTTTTGACTGTAAATGACTGGTGGATGTGAATTATGACTTTGTCAACTAAAATAAGTGTGTTTAAAGTCATTTCTGTGCCTCAAAGGGGTCACAATTGAAGCTTTTGAGTAATTAAAACTCTGTAAAAATGGCAATTTTGGTCACTCTGAGGCTTTAAAAAGTGGTTATTCAACATGAGGCACGATCCAATTGACATTTTGAATCATTTTTGGTACAGTCCAAAAAATCAATTTTCGGATGAAAAACGATGACTCCGGACATGTTGAACGTTCCCAAAATGGTCTATAATGATGAAATTTTAACATTTAATCTTTTGACTCTAAATGACTGTTGGATGTGAATTATGACTTTGTCAACTAAAATACGTGTGTTTTAAGTCATTTCTGTGCCTCAAAGGGGTCAAAATTGAAGCTTTTGAGTAATCATAACTCTGTAAAAATGGCAATTTTGGTCACTGTGAGGGTTTAAAAAGTGGTTATTCAACATGAGGCACGATCCAATTGACATTTTGAATCATTTTTGGTACAGTCCAAAAAATCAATTTTCGGATGAAAAACGATGACTCCGGACATGTCGAACGATCCCAAAATGGTCAATATGGATGAAATTTTAACATTTAATCTTTTGACTTTAAATGACTGTTGGATGTGAATTATGACTTTGTCAACTAAAATAAGTGTGTTTAAAGTCATTTCTGTGCCTGAAACGGGTCAAAATTGAAGCTTTTGAGTAAGCAAAACTCTGTAAAAATAGCAATTTTGCTCACTCTGAGAGTTTAAAAAGTGGTTATTCAACATGAGGCACGATCCAATTGACATTTTGAATCATTTTTGGTACAGTCCAAAAAATCAATTTTCGGATGAAAAACGATGACTCCGGACATGTCGAACGATCCCAAAATGGTCAATACGGATGAAATTTTAACATTTAATCTTTTGACTCTAAATGACTGTTGGATGTGAATTATGACTTTGTCAACTAAAATAAGTGTGTTTAAAGTCATTTCTGTGCCTGAAATGGTTCAAAATTGAAGCTTTTGAGTAAGCAAAACTCTGTAAAAGTGGCAATTTTGGTGACTGTGAGGGTTTAAAAAGTGGTTATGCAACATGAGGCACGATCCAATTGACATTTTGAATCCTTTTTGGTACAGTCCAAAAAATAAATTTTCGGATGAAAAACGATGTCCGGACATGTCGAACGATCCCAAAATGGTCAATATGGATGAAATTTTAACATTTAATCTTTTGACTGTAAATGACTGGTGGATGTGAATTATGACTTTGTCAACTAAATTAAGTGTGTTTAAAGTCATTTCTGTGCCTGAAACGGGTCAAAATTGAAGCTTTTGAGTAATCATAACTCTGTAAAAATGGCAATTTTGGTCACTGTGAGGGTTTCAAAAGTGGTTATTCAACATGAGGCACGATCCAATTTACATTTTGAATCATTTTTGGTACAGTCCAAAAAATCAATTTTCGGATGAAAAACGATGACTCCGGACATGTCGAACGATCCCAAAATGGTCAATATGGATGAAATTTTAACATTTAATCTTTTGACTGTAAATGACTGGTGGATGTGAATTATGACTTTGTCAACTAAAATAAGTGTGTTTAAAGTCATTTCTGTGCCTCAAAGGGGTCAAAATTGAAGCTTTTGAGTAATTAAAACTCTGTAAAAATGGCAATTTTGGTCACTCTGAGGCTTTAAAAAGTGGTTATTCAACATGAGGCTCGATCCAATTGACATTTTGAATCATTTTTGGTACAGTCCAAAAAATGAATTTTCGGATGAAAAACGATGACTCCGGACATGTCGAACGATCCCAAAATGGTCAATATGGATGAAATTTTAACATTTAATCTTTTGACTTTAAATGACTGTTGGATGTGAATTATGACTTTGTCAACTAAAATAAGTGTGTTTAAAGTCATTTCTGTGCCTGAAACGGGTCAAAATTGAAGCTTTTGAGTAAGCAAAACTCTGTAAAAATGGCAATTTTGGTCACTCTGAGGGTTTAAAAAGATGTTATTCAACATGAGGCACGATCCAATTGACATTTTGAATCATTTTAGAAACAGTCCAAAAAATGAATTTTCGGATGAAAAACGATGACTCCGGACATGTCGAACGATCCCAAAATGGTCAATATGGATGAAATTTTAACATTTAATCTTTTGACTTTAAATGACTGTTGGATGTGAATTATGACTTTGTCAACTAAAATAAGTGTGTTTAAAGTCATTTCTGTGCCTGAAACGGGTCAAAATTGAAGCTTTTGAGTAAGCAAAACTCTGTAAAAATGGCAATTTTGGTCACTGTGAGGCTTTAAAAAGATGTTATTCAACATGAGGCACGATCCAATTGACATTTTGAATCATTTTTGGTACAGTCCAAAAAATGAATTTTCGGATGAAAAACGATGACTCCGGACATGTCGAACGATCCCAAAATGGTCAATATGGATGAAATTTTAACAATTAATCTTTTGACTCTAAATGACTGTTGGATGTGAATTATGACTTTGTCAACTAAAATAAGTGTGTTTAAAGTCATTTCTGTGCCTGAAATGGTTCAAAATTGAAGCTTTTGAGTAAGCAGAACTCTGTAAAAGTGGCAATTTTGGTGACTGTGAGGGTTTAAAAAGTGGTTATGCAACATGAGGCACGATCCAATTGACATTTTGAATCCTTTTTGGTACAGTCCAAAAAATAAATTTTCGGATGAAAAACGATGATTCCGGACATGTCGAACGATCCCAAAATGGTCAATATGGATGAAATTTTAACATTTAATCTTTTGACTGTAAATGACTGGTGGATGTGAATTATGACTTTGTCAACTAAAATAAGTGTGTTTAAAGTCATTTCTGTGCCTCAAAGGGGTCAAAATTGAAGCTTTTGAGAAATCAAAACTCTGTAAAAATGGCAATTTTGGTCACTGTGAGGCTTTAAAAAGTGGTTATTCAACATGAGGCACGATCCAATTGACATTTTGAATCATTTTTGGTACAGTCCAAAAGATCAATTTTCGGATGAAAAACGATGACTCCGGACATGTCGAACGATCCCAAAATGGTCAATATGGATGAAATTTTAACATTTAATCTTTTGACTGTAAATGACTGGTGGATGTGAATTATGACTTTGTCAACTAAAATAAGTGTGTTTAAAGTCATTTCTGTGCCTCAAAGGGGTCAAAATTGAAGCTTTTGAGTAATCATAACTCTGTAAAAATGGCAATTTTGGTCACTGTGAGGGTTTAAAAAGTGGTTATTCAACATGAGGCACGATCCAATTGACATTTTGAATCATTTTTGGTACAGTCCAAAAAATCAATTTTCTGATGAAAAACGATGACTCCGGACATGTCGAACGATCCCAAAATGGTCAATATGGATGAAATTTTAACATTTAATCTTTTGACTCTAAATGACTGTTGGATGTGAATTATGACTTTGTCAACTAAAATAAGTGTGTTTAAAGTCATTTCTGTGCCTGAAACGGGTCAAAATTGAAGCTTTTGCGTAAGCAAAACTCTGTAAAAATGGCAATTTTGGTCACTCTGAGGGTTTAAAAAGTGGTTATTCAACATGAGGCACGATCCAATTGACATTTTGAGTCATTTTTGGTACAGTCCAAAAAATCAATTTTCGGATGAAAACGATGACTCCGGACATGTCGAACGATCCCAAAATGGCCAATATGGATGAAATTTTAACATTTAATCTCTTGACTGTAAATGACTGTTGGATGTGAATTATGACTTTGTCAACTAAAATAAGTGTGTTTAAAGTCATTTCTGTGCCTGAAACGGGTCAAAATTGAAGCTTTTGAGTAAGCAAAACTCTGTAAAAATGGCAATTTTGCTCACTCTGAGGGTTTAAAAAGTGGTTATTCAACATGAGGCACGATCCAATTGACATTGTGAATCATTTTTGGTACAGTCCAAAAAATCAATTTTCGGATGAAAAACGATGACTCCGGACATGTCGAACGATCCCAAAATGGTCAATATGGATGAAATTGTAACATTTAATCTTTTGACTGTAAATGACTGTTGGATGTGAATTAGGACTTTGTCAACTAAAATAAGTGTGCTTAAAGTCATTTCTGTGCCTGAAACGGGTCAAAATTGAAGCTTTTGAGTAATCAAAACTCTGTAAAAATGGCAATTTTGGTCACTGTGAGGCTTTAAAAAGTGGTTATTCAACATGGGGCACGATCCAATTGACATTTTGAATCATTTTTGGTACAGTCCAAAAAATGAATTTTCGGATGAAAAACGATGACTCCGGACATGTCGAACGATCCCAAAATGGTCAATATGGATGAAATTTTAACGTTCAATCTTTTGACTGTAAATGACTGTTGGGTGTGAATTATGACTTTGTCAACTAAAATAAGTGTGTTTAAAGTCATTTCTGTGCCTGAAACTGGTTAAAATTGAAGCTTTTGAGTAAGCAAAACTCTGTAAAAATGGCAATTTTGGTCACTCTGAGGGTTTAAAAAGTGGTTATTCAACATGAGGCACGACCCAATTGACATTTTGAATCATTTTTGGTACAGTCCAAAAAATCAATTTCCGGATGAAAAACGATGACTCCGGACCTGTTGAATGTTCCCAAAATGGTCTATAATGATGAAATTTTAACATTTAATTTTTTGACTCTAAATGACTGTTGGATGTGAATTATGACTTTGTCAACTAAAATAAGTGTGTTTAAAGTCATTTCTGTGCCTGAAACTGGTTAAAATTGAAGCTTTTGAGTAAGCAAAACTCTGTAAAAATGGCAATTTTGGTCACTGTGAGGGTTTAAAAAGTGGTTATTCAACATGAGGCACGATCCAATTGACATTTTGAATCATTTTTGGTACAGTCCAAAAAATCAATTTTCGGATGAAAAACGATGACTCCGGACATGTCGAACGATCCCAAAATGGTCAATATGGATGAAATTTTAACATTTAATCTTTTGACTCTAAATGACTGTTGGATGTGAATTATGACTTTGTCAACTAAAATAAGTGTGTTTAAAGTCATTTCTGTGCCTGAAACGGGTCAAAATTGAAGCTTTTGCGTAAGCAAAACTCTGTAAAAATGGCAATTTTGGTCACTCTGAGGGTTTAAAAAGTGGTTATTCAACATGAGGCACGATCCAATTGACATTTTGAGTCATTTTTGGTACAGTCCAAAAAATCAATTTTCGGATGAAAACGATGACTCCGGACATGTCGAACGATCCCAAAATGGCCAATATGGATGAAATTTTAACATTTAATCTTTTGACTGTAAATGACTGTTGGATGTGAATTATGACTTTGTCAACTAAAATAAGTGTGTTTAAAGTCATTTCTGTGCCTGAAACGGGTCAAAATTAAAGCTTTTGAGTAAGCAAAACTCTGTAAAAATGGCAATTTTGCTCACTCTGAGGGTTTAAAAAGTGGTTATTCAACATGAGGCACGATCCAATTGACATTTTGAATCATTTTTGGTACAGTCCAAAAAATCAATTTTCGGTTGAAAAACGATGACTCCGGACATGTCGAACGATCCCAAAATGGTCAATATGGATGAAATTTTAACATTTAATCTTTTGACTCTAAATGACTGTTGGATGTGAATTATGACTTTGTCAACTAAAATAAGTGTGTTTAAAGTCATTTCTGTGCCTGAAACTGGTTAAAATTGAAGCTTTTGAGTAAGCAAAACTCTGTAAAAATGGCAATTTTGGTCACTCTGAGGGTTTAAAAAGTGGTTATTCAACATGAGGCACGACCCAATTGACATTTTGAATCATTTTTGGTACAGTCCAAAAAATCAATTTCCGGATGAAAAACGATGACTCCGGACCTGTTGAATGTTCCCAAAATGGTCTATAATGATAACATTTTAACATTTAATTTTTTGACTGTAAATGACTGTTGGATGTGAATTAGGACTTTGTCAACTAAAATAAGTGTGTTTAAAGTCATTTCTGTGCCTGAAACGGGTCAAAATTGAAGCTTTTGAGAAATCAAAACTCTGTAAAAATGGCAATTTTGGTCACTGTGAGGCTTTAAAAAGTAGTTATTCAACATGAGGCACGATCCAATTGACATTTTGAATCATTTTTGGTACAGTCCAAAAAATGAATTTACGGATGAAAAACGATGACTCCGGACATGTCGAACGATCCCAAAATGGTCAATATGGATGAAATTTTAACATTCAATCTTTTGACTGTAAATGACTGTTGGATGTGAATTATGACTTTGTCAACTAAAATAAGTGTGTTTAAAGTCATTTCTGTGCCTGAAACGGGTCAAAATTGAAGCTTTTGAGTAATAATAACTCTGTAAAAATGGCAATTTTGGTCACTGTGAGGGTTTCAAAAGTGGTTATTCAACATGAGGCACGATCCAATTTACATTTTTGAATCATTTTTGGTACAGTCCAAAAAATCAATTTTTTTGATGAAAAACGATGACTCCGGACATGTCGAACGATCCCAAAATGGTCAATATGGATGAAATTTTAACATTTAATCTTTTGACTGTAAATGACTGGTGGATGTGAATTATGACTTTGTCAACTAAAATAAGTGTGTTTAAAGTCATTTCTGTGCCTCAAAGGGGTCAAAGTTGAAGCTTTTGAGTAATCATAACTCTGTAAAAATGGCAATTTTGGTCACTGTGAGGGTTTAAAAAGTGGTTATTCAACATGAGGCACGATCCAATTGACATTTTGAATCATTTTTGGTACAGTCCAAAAAATCAATTTTCTGATGAAAAACGATGACTCCGGACATGTCGAACGATCCCAAAATGGTCAATATGGATGAAATTTTAACATTTAATCTTTTGACTCTAAATGACTGTTGGATATGAATTATGACTTTGTCAACTAAAATAAGTGTGTTTAAAGTCATTTCTGTGCCTGAAACGGGTCAAAATTGAAGCTTTTGCGTAAGCAAAACTCTGTAAAAATGGCAATTTTGGTCACTCTGAGGGTTTAAAAAGTGGTTATTCAACATGAGGCACGATCCAATTGACATTTTGAGTCATTTTTGGTACAGTCCAAAAAATCAATTTTCGGATGAAAACGATGACTCCGGACATGTCGAACGATCCCAAAATGGCCAATATGGATGAAATTTTAACATTTAATCTCTTGACTGTAAATGACTGTTGGATGTGAATTATGACTTTGTCAACTAAAATAAGTGTGTTTAAAGTCATTTCTGTGCCTGAAACGGGTCAAAATTGAAGCTTTTGAGTAAGCAAAACTCTGTAAAAATGGCAATTTTGCTCACTCTGAGGGTTTAAAAAGTGGTTATTCAACATGAGGCACGATCCAATTGACATTGTGAATCATTTTTGGTACAGTCCAAAAAATCAATTTTCGGATGAAAAACGATGACTCCGGACATGTCGAACGATCCCAAAATGGTCAATATGGATGAAATTGTAACATTTAATCTTTTGACTGTAAATGACTGTTGGATGTGAATTAGGACTTTGTCAACTAAAATAAGTGTGTTTAAATTCATTTCTGTGCCTGAAACGGGTCAAAATTGAAGCTTTTGAGTAATCAAAACTCTGTAAAAATGGCAATTTTGGTCACTGTGAGGCTTTAAAAAGTGGTTATTCAACATGGGGCACGATCCAATTGACATTTTGAATTATTTTTGGTACAGTCCAAAAAATGAATTTTCGGATGAAAAACGATGACTCCGGACATGTCGAACGATCCCAAAATGGTCAATATGGATGAAATTTTAACGTTCAATCTTTTGACTGTAAATGACTGTTGGGTGTGAATTATGACTTTGTCAACTAAAATAAGTGTGTTTAAAGTCATTTCTGTGCCTGAAACTGGTTAAAATTGAAGCTTTTGAGTAAGCAAAACTCTGTAAAAATGGCAATTTTGGTCACTCTGAGGGTTTAAAAAGTGGTTATTCAACATGAGGCACGACCCAATTGACATTTTGAATCATTTTTGGTACAGTCCAAAAAATCAATTTCCGGATGAAAAACGATGACTCCGGACCTGTTGAATGTTCCCAAAATGGTCTATAATGATGAAATTTTAACATTTAATTTTTTGACTCTAAATGACTGTTGGATGTGAATTATGACTTTGTCAACTAAAATAAGTGTGTTTAAAGTCATTTCTGTGCCTGAAACTGGTTAAAATTGAAGCTTTTGAGTAAGCAAAACTCTGTAAAAATGGCAATTTTGGTCACTGTGAGGGTTTAAAAAGTGGTTATTCAACATGAGGCACGATCCAATTGACATTTTGAATCATTTTTGGTACAGTCCAAAAAAACAATTTTCGGATGAAAAACGATGACTCCGGACATGTCGAACGATCCCAAAATGGTCAATATGGATGAAATTTTAACATTTAATCTTTTGACTCTAAATGACTGTTGGATGTGAATTATGACTTTGTCAACTAAAATAAGTGTGTTTAAAGTCATTTCTGTGCCTGAAACGGGTCAAAATTGAAGCTTTTGCGTAAGCAAAACTCTGTAAAAATGGCAATTTTGGTCACTCTGAGGGTTTAAAAAGTGGTTATTCAACATGAGGCACGATCCAATTGACATTTTGAGTCATTTTTGGTACAGTCCAAAAAATCAATTTTCGGATGAAAACGATGACTCCGGACATGTCGAACGATCCCAAAATGGCCAATATGGATGAAATTTTAACATTTAATCTTTTGACTGTAAATGACTGTTGGATGTGAATTATGACTTTGTCAACTAAAATAAGTGTGTTTAAAGTCATTTCTGTGCCTGAAACGGGTCAAAATTAAAGCTTTTGAGTAAGCAAAACTCTGTAAAAATGGCAATTTTGCTCACTCTGAGGGTTTAAAAAGTGGTTATTCAACATGAGGCACGATCCAATTGACATTTTGAATCATTTTTGGTACAGTCCAAAAAATCAATTTTCGGTTGAAAAACGATGACTCCGGACATGTCGAACGATCCCAAAATGGTCAATATGGATGAAATTTTAACATTTAATCTTTTGACTCTAAATGACTGTTGGATGTGAATTATGACTTTGTCAACTAAAATAAGTGTGTTTAAAGTCATTTCTGTGCCTGAAACTGGTTAAAATTGAAGCTTTTGAGTAAGCAAAACTCTGTAAAAATGGCAATTTTGGTCACTCTGAGGGTTTAAAAAGTGGTTATTCAACATGAGGCACGACCCAATTGACATTTTGAATCATTTTTGGTACAGTCCAAAAAATCAATTTCCGGATGAAAAACGATGACTCCGGACCTGTTGAATGTTCCCAAAATGGTCTATAATGATAAAATTTTAACATTTAATTTTTTGACTGTAAATGACTGTTGGATGTGAATTAGGACTTTGTCAACTAAAATAAGTGTGTTTAAAGTCATTTCTGTGCCTGAAACGGGTCAAAATTGAAGCTTTTGAGAAATCAAAACTCTGTAAAAATGGCAATTTTGGTCACTGTGAGGCTTTAAAAAGTAGTTATTCAACATGAGGCACGATCCAATTGACATTTTGAATCATTTTTGGTACAGTCCAAAAAATGAATTTACGGATGAAAAACGATGACTCCGGACATGTCGAACGATCCCAAAATGGTCAATATGGATGAAATTTTAACATTCAATCTTTTGACTGTAAATGACTGTTGGATGTGAATTATGACTTTGTCAACTAAAATAAGTGTGTTTAAAGTCATTTCTGTGCCTGAAACGGGTCAAAATTGAAGCTTTTGAGTAATAATAACTCTGTAAAAATGGCAATTTTGGTCACTGTGAGGGTTTCAAAAGTGGTTATTCAACATGAGGCACGATCCAATTTACATTTTTGAATCATTTTTGGTACAGTCCAAAAAATCAATTTTCTGATGAAAAACGATGACTCCGGACATGTCGAACGATCCCAAAATGGTCAATATGGATGAAATTTTAACATTTAATCTTTTGACTCTAAATGACTGTTGGATATGAATTATGACTTTGTCAACTAAAATAAGTGTGTTTAAAGTCATTTCTGTGCCTGAAACGGGTCAAAATTGAAGCTTTTGCGTAAGCAAAACTCTGTAAAAATGGCAATTTTGGTCACTCTGAGGGTTTAAAAAGTGGTTATTCAACATGAGGCACGATCCAATTGACATTTTGAGTCATTTTTGGTACAGTCCAAAAAATCAATTTTCGGATGAAAACGATGACTCCGGACATGTCGAACGATCCCAAAATGGCCAATATGGATGAAATTTTAACATTTAATCTCTTGACTGTAAATGACTGTTGGATGTGAATTATGACTTTGTCAACTAAAATAAGTGTGTTTAAAGTCATTTCTGTGCCTGAAACGGGTCAAAATTGAAGCTTTTGAGTAAGCAAAACTCTGTAAAAATGGCAATTTTGGTCACTCTGAGGGTTTAAAAAGTGGTTATTCAACATGAGGCACGATCCAATTGACATTTTGAATCATTTTTGGTACAGTCCAAAAAATCAATTTTCTGATGAAAAACGATGACTCCGGACATGTCGAACGATCCCAAAATGGTCAATATGGATGAAATTTTAACATTTAATCTTTTGACTCTAAATGACTGTTGGATATGAATTATGACTTTGTCAACTAAAATAAGTGTGTTTAAAGTCATTTCTGTGCCTGAAACGGGTCAAAATTGAAGCTTTTGCGTAAGCAAAACTCTGTAAAAATGGCAATTTTGGTCACTCTGAGGGTTTAAAAAGTGGTTATTCAACATGAGGCACGATCCAATTGACATTTTGAGTCATTTTTGGTACAGTCCAAAAAATCAATTTTCGGATGAAAACGATGACTCCGGACATGTCGAACGATCCCAAAATGGCCAATATGGATGAAATTTTAACATTTAATCTCTTGACTGTAAATGACTGTTGGATGTGAATTATGACTTTGTCAACTAAAATAAGTGTGTTTAAAGTCATTTCTGTGCCTGAAACGGGTCAAAATTGAAGCTTTTGAGTAAGCAAAACTCTGTAAAAATGGCAATTTTGCTCACTCTGAGGGTTTAAAAAGTGGTTATTCAACATGAGGCACGATCCAATTGACATTGTGAATCATTTTTGGTACAGTCCAAAAAATCAATTTTCGGATGAAAAACGATGACTCCGGACATGTCGAACGATCCCAAAATGGTCAATATGGATGAAATTGTAACATTTAATCTTTTGACTGTAAA
This sequence comes from Lissotriton vulgaris, assembly GCF_964263255.1. Lineage (NCBI taxonomy): Eukaryota > Metazoa > Chordata > Amphibia > Caudata > Salamandridae > Lissotriton > Lissotriton vulgaris. The sequence goes on from NW_028246940.1 coordinate 2,092,175, forward strand.
TGACTGTTGGATGTGAATTAGGACTTTGTCAACTAAAATAAGTGTGTTTAAAGTCATTTCTGTGCCTGAAACGGGTCAAAATTGAAGCTTTTGAGTAATCAAAACTCTGTAAAAATGGCAATTTTGGTCACTGTGAGGCTTTAAAAAGTGGTTGTTCAACACGGGGCACGATCCAATTGACATTTTGAATCATTTTTGGTACAGTCCAAAAAATGAATTTTCGGATGAAAAACGATGACTCCGGACATGTCGAACGATCCCAAAATGGTCAATATGGATGAAATTTTAACGTTCAATCTTTTGACTGTAAATGACTGTTGGGTGTGAATTATGACTTTGTCAACTAAAATAAGTGTGTTTAAAGTCATTTCTGTGCCTGAAACTGGTTAAAATTGAAGCTTTTGAGTAAGCAAAACTCTGTAAAAATGGCAATTTTGGTCACTCTGAGGATTTAAAAAGTGGTTATTCAACATGAGGCACGACCCAATTGACATTTTGAATCATTTTTGGTACAGTCCAAAAAATCAATTTCCGGATGAAAAACGATGACTCCGGACCTGTTGAATGTTCCCAAAATGGTCTATAATGATGAAATTTTAACATTTAATTTTTTGACTCTAAATGACTGTTGGATGTGAATTATGACTTTGTCAACTAAAATAAGTGTGTTTAAAGTCATTTCTGTGCCTGAAACTGGTTAAAATTGAAGCTTTTGAGTAAGCAAAACTCTGTAAAAATGGCAATTTTGGTCACTGTGAGGGTTTAAAAAGTGGTTATTCAACATGAGGCACGATCCAATTGACATTTTGAATCATTTTTGGTACAGTCCAAAAAATCAATTTTCGGATGAAAAACGATGACTCCGGACATGTCGAACGATCCCAAAATGGTCAATATGGATGAAATTTTAACATTTAATCTTTTGACTCTAAATGACTGTTGGATGTGAATTATGACTTTGTCAACTAAAATAAGTGTGTTTAAAGTCATTTCTGTGCCTGAAACGGGTCAAAATTGAAGCTTTTGCGTAAGCAAAACTCTGTAAAAATGGCAATTTTGGTCACTCTGAGGGTTTAAAAAGTGGTTATTCAACATGAGGCACGATCCAATTGACATTTTGAGTCATTTTTGGTACAGTCCAAAAAATCAATTTTCGGATGAAAACGATGACTCCGGACATGTCGAACGATCCCAAAATGGCCAATATGGATGAAATTTTAACATTTAATCTTTTGACTGTAAATGACTGTTGGATGTGAATTATGACTTTGTCAACTAAAATAAGTGTGTTTAAAGTCATTTCTGTGCCTGAAACGGGTCAAAATTAAAGCTTTTGAGTAAGCAAAACTCTGTAAAAATGGCAATTTTGCTCACTCTGAGGGTTTAAAAAGTGGTTATTCAACATGAGGCACGATCCAATTGACATTTTGAATCATTTTTGGTACAGTCCAAAAAATCAATTTTCGGATGAAAAACGATGACTCCGGACATGTCGAACGATCCCAAAATGGTCAATATGGATGAAATTTTAACATTTAATCTTTTGACTCTAAATGACTGTTGGATGTGAATTATGACTTTGTCAACTAAAATAAGTGTGTTTAAAGTCATTTCTGTGCCTGAAACTGGTTAAAATTGAAGCTTTTGAGTAAGCAAAACTCTGTAAAAATGGCAATTTTGGTCACTCTGAGGGTTTAAAAAGTGGTTATTCAACATGAGGCACGACCCAATTGACATTTTGAATCATTTTTGGTACAGTCCAAAAAATCCATTTCCGGATGAAAAACGATGACTCCGGACCTGTTGAATGTTCCCAAAATGGTCTATAATGATGAAATTTTAACATTTAATTTTTTGACTGTAAATGACTGTTGGATGTGAATTAGGACTTTGTCAACTAAAATAAGTGTGTTTAAAGTCATTTCTGTGCCTGAAACGGGTCAAAATTGAAGCTTTTGAGAAATCAAAACTCTGTAAAAATGGCAATTTTGGTCACTGTGAGGCTTTAAAAAGTAGTTATTCAACATGAGGCACGATCCAATTGACATTTTGAATCATTTTTGGAACAGTCCAAAAAATGAATTTACGGATGAAAAACGATGACTCCGGACATGTCGAACGATCCCAAAATGGTCAATATGGATGAAATTTTAACATTCAATCTTTTGACTGTAAATGACTGTTGGATGTGAATTATGACTTTGTCAACTAAAATAAGTGTGTTTAAAGTCATTTCTGTGCCTGAAACGGGTCAAAATTGAAGCTTTTGAGTAATCATAACTCTGTAAAAATGGCAATTTTGGTCACTGTGAGGGTTTCAAAAGTGGTTATTCAACATGAGGCACGATCCAATTTACATTTTGAATCATTTTTGGTACAGTCCAAAAAATCAATTTTCGGATGAAAAACGATGACTCCGGACATGTCGAACGATCCCAAAATGGTCAATATGGATGAAATTTTAACATTTAATCTTTTGACTGTAAATGACTGGTGGATGTGAATTATGACTTTGTCAACTAAAATAAGTGTGTTTAAAGTCATTTCTGTGCCTCAAAGGGGTCACAATTGAAGCTTTTGAGTAATTAAAACTCTGTAAAAATGGCAATTTTGGTCACTCTGAGGCTTTAAAAAGTGGTTATTCAACATGAGGCACGATCCAATTGACATTTTGAATCATTTTTGGTACAGTCCAAAAAATCAATTTTCGGATGAAAAACGATGACTCCGGACATGTTGAACGTTCCCAAAATGGTCTATAATGATGAAATTTTAACATTTAATCTTTTGACTCTAAATGACTGTTGGATGTGAATTATGACTTTGTCAACTAAAATAAGTGTGTTTAAAGTCATTTCTGTGCCTGAAACTGGTTAAAATTGAAGCTTTTGAGTAAGCAAAACTCTGTAAAAATGGCAATTTTGGTCACTCTGAGGGTTTAAAAAGTGGTTATTCAACATGAGGCACGACCCAATTGACATTTTGAATCATTTTTGGTACAGTCCAAAAAATCAATTTCCGGATGAAAAACGATGACTCCGGACCTGTTGAATGTTCCCAAAATGGTCTATAATGATGAAATTTTAACATTTAATTTTTTGACTGTAAATGACTGTTGGATGTGAATTAGGACTTTGTCAACTAAAATAAGTGTGTTTAAAGTCATTTCTGTGCCTGAAACGGGTCAAAATTGAAGCTTTTGAGAAATCAAAACTCTGTAAAAATGGCAATTTTGGTCACTGTGAGGCTTTAAAAAGTAGTTATTCAACATGAGGCACGATCCAATTGACATTTTGAATCATTTTTGGAACAGTCCAAAAAATGAATTTACGGATGAAAAACGATGACTCCGGACATGTCGAACGATCCCAAAATGGTCAATATGGATGAAATTTTAACATTCAATCTTTTGACTGTAAATGACTGTTGGATGTGAATTATGACTTTGTCAACTAAAATAAGTGTGTTTAAAGTCATTTCTGTGCCTGAAACGGGTCAAAATTGAAGCTTTTGAGTAATCATAACTCTGTAAAAATGGCAATTTTGGTCACTGTGAGGGTTTCAAAAGTGGTTATTCAACATGAGGCACGATCCAATTTACATTTTGAATCATTTTTGGTACAGTCCAAAAAATCAATTTTCGGATGAAAAACGATGACTCCGGACATGTCGAACGATCCCAAAATGGTCAATATGGATGAAATTTTAACATTTAATCTTTTGACTGTAAATGACTGGTGGATGTGAATTATGACTTTGTCAACTAAAATAAGTGTGTTTAAAGTCATTTCTGTGCCTCAAAGGGGTCACAATTGAAGCTTTTGAGTAATTAAAACTCTGTAAAAATGGCAATTTTGGTCACTCTGAGGCTTTAAAAAGTGGTTATTCAACATGAGGCACGATCCAATTGACATTTTGAATCATTTTTGGTACAGTCCAAAAAATCAATTTTCGGATGAAAAACGATGACTCCGGACATGTTGAACGTTCCCAAAATGGTCTATAATGATGAAATTTTAACATTTAATCTTTTGACTCTAAATGACTGTTGGATGTGAATTATGACTTTGTCAACTAAAATACGTGTGTTTTAAGTCATTTCTGTGCCTCAAAGGGGTCAAAATTGAAGCTTTTGAGTAATCATAACTCTGTAAAAATGGCAATTTTGGTCACTGTGAGGGTTTAAAAAGTGGTTATTCAACATGAGGCACGATCCAATTGACATTTTGAATCATTTTTGGTACAGTCCAAAAAATCAATTTTCGGATGAAAAACGATGACTCCGGACATGTCGAACGATCCCAAAATGGTCAATATGGATGAAATTTTAACATTTAATCTTTTGACTTTAAATGACTGTTGGATGTGAATTATGACTTTGTCAACTAAAATAAGTGTGTTTAAAGTCATTTCTGTGCCTGAAACGGGTCAAAATTGAAGCTTTTGAGTAAGCAAAACTCTGTAAAAATAGCAATTTTGCTCACTCTGAGAGTTTAAAAAGTGGTTATTCAACATGAGGCACGATCCAATTGACATTTTGAATCATTTTTGGTACAGTCCAAAAAATCAATTTTCGGATGAAAAACGATGACTCCGGACATGTCGAACGATCCCAAAATGGTCAATACGGATGAAATTTTAACATTTAATCTTTTGACTCTAAATGACTGTTGGATGTGAATTATGACTTTGTCAACTAAAATAAGTGTGTTTAAAGTCATTTCTGTGCCTGAAATGGTTCAAAATTGAAGCTTTTGAGTAAGCAAAACTCTGTAAAAGTGGCAATTTTGGTGACTGTGAGGGTTTAAAAAGTGGTTATGCAACATGAGGCACGATCCAATTGACATTTTGAATCCTTTTTGGTACAGTCCAAAAAATAAATTTTCGGATGAAAAACGATGTCCGGACATGTCGAACGATCCCAAAATGGTCAATATGGATGAAATTTTAACATTTAATCTTTTGACTGTAAATGACTGGTGGATGTGAATTATGACTTTGTCAACTAAATTAAGTGTGTTTAAAGTCATTTCTGTGCCTGAAACGGGTCAAAATTGAAGCTTTTGAGTAATCATAACTCTGTAAAAATGGCAATTTTGGTCACTGTGAGGGTTTCAAAAGTGGTTATTCAACATGAGGCACGATCCAATTTACATTTTGAATCATTTTTGGTACAGTCCAAAAAATCAATTTTCGGATGAAAAACGATGACTCCGGACATGTCGAACGATCCCAAAATGGTCAATATGGATGAAATTTTAACATTTAATCTTTTGACTGTAAATGACTGGTGGATGTGAATTATGACTTTGTCAACTAAAATAAGTGTGTTTAAAGTCATTTCTGTGCCTCAAAGGGGTCAAAATTGAAGCTTTTGAGTAATTAAAACTCTGTAAAAATGGCAATTTTGGTCACTCTGAGGCTTTAAAAAGTGGTTATTCAACATGAGGCTCGATCCAATTGACATTTTGAATCATTTTTGGTACAGTCCAAAAAATGAATTTTCGGATGAAAAACGATGACTCCGGACATGTCGAACGATCCCAAAATGGTCAATATGGATGAAATTTTAACATTTAATCTTTTGACTTTAAATGACTGTTGGATGTGAATTATGACTTTGTCAACTAAAATAAGTGTGTTTAAAGTCATTTCTGTGCCTGAAACGGGTCAAAATTGAAGCTTTTGAGTAAGCAAAACTCTGTAAAAATGGCAATTTTGGTCACTCTGAGGGTTTAAAAAGATGTTATTCAACATGAGGCACGATCCAATTGACATTTTGAATCATTTTAGAAACAGTCCAAAAAATGAATTTTCGGATGAAAAACGATGACTCCGGACATGTCGAACGATCCCAAAATGGTCAATATGGATGAAATTTTAACATTTAATCTTTTGACTTTAAATGACTGTTGGATGTGAATTATGACTTTGTCAACTAAAATAAGTGTGTTTAAAGTCATTTCTGTGCCTGAAACGGGTCAAAATTGAAGCTTTTGAGTAAGCAAAACTCTGTAAAAATGGCAATTTTGGTCACTGTGAGGCTTTAAAAAGATGTTATTCAACATGAGGCACGATCCAATTGACATTTTGAATCATTTTTGGTACAGTCCAAAAAATGAATTTTCGGATGAAAAACGATGACTCCGGACATGTCGAACGATCCCAAAATGGTCAATATGGATGAAATTTTAACAATTAATCTTTTGACTCTAAATGACTGTTGGATGTGAATTATGACTTTGTCAACTAAAATAAGTGTGTTTAAAGTCATTTCTGTGCCTGAAATGGTTCAAAATTGAAGCTTTTGAGTAAGCAGAACTCTGTAAAAGTGGCAATTTTGGTGACTGTGAGGGTTTAAAAAGTGGTTATGCAACATGAGGCACGATCCAATTGACATTTTGAATCCTTTTTGGTACAGTCCAAAAAATAAATTTTCGGATGAAAAACGATGTCCGGACATGTCGAACGATCCCAAAATGGTCAATATGGATGAAATTTTAACATTTAATCTTTTGACTGTAAATGACTGGTGGATGTGAATTATGACTTTGTCAACTAAAATAAGTGTGTTTAAAGTCATTTCTGTGCCTCAAAGGGGTCAAAATTGAAGCTTTTGAGTAATTAAAACTCTGTAAAAATGGCAATTTTGGTCACTCTGAGGCTTTAAAGAGTGGTTATTCAACATGAGGCACGATCCAATTGACATTTTGAATCATTTTTGGTACAGTCCAAAAAATCAATTTTCGGATGAAAAACGATGATTCCGGACATGTCGAACGATCCCAAAATGGTCAATATGGATGAAATTGTAACATTTAATCTTTTGACTGTAAATGACTGTTGGATGTGAATTAGGACTTTGTCAACTAAAATAAGTGTGTTTAAAGTCATTTCTGTGCCTGAAACGGGTCAAAATTGAAGCTTTTGAGTAATCATAACTCTGTAAAAATGGCAATTTTGGTCACTGTGAGGGTTTCAAAAGTGGTTATTCAACATGAGGCACGATCCAATTTACATTTTGAATCATTTTTGGTACAGTCCAAAAGATCAATTTTCGGATGAAAAACGATGACTCCGGACATGTCGAACGATCCCAAAATGGTCAATATGGATGAAATTTTAACATTTAATCTTTTGACTGTAAATGACTGGTGGATGTGAATTATGACTTTGTCAACTAAAATAAGTGTGTTTAAAGTCATTTCTGTGCCTCAAAGGGGTCAAAATTGAAGCTTTTGAGTAATCATAACTCTGTAAAAATGGCAATTTTGGTCACTGTGAGGGTTTAAAAAGTGGTTATTCAACATGAGGCACGATCCAATTGACATTTTGAATCATTTTTGGTACAGTCCAAAAAATCAATTTTCTGATGAAAAACGATGACTCCGGACATGTCGAACGATCCCAAAATGGTCAATATGGATGAAATTTTAACATTTAATCTTTTGACTCTAAATGACTGTTGGATGTGAATTATGACTTTGTCAACTAAAATAAGTGTGTTTAAAGTCATTTCTGTGCCTGAAACGGGTCAAAATTGAAGCTTTTGCGTAAGCAAAACTCTGTAAAAATGGCAATTTTGGTCACTCTGAGGGTTTAAAAAGTGGTTATTCAACATGAGGCACGATCCAATTGACATTTTGAGTCATTTTTGGTACAGTCCAAAAAATCAATTTTCGGATGAAAACGATGACTCCGGACATGTCGAACGATCCCAAAATGGCCAATATGGATGAAATTTTAACATTTAATCTCTTGACTGTAAATGACTGTTGGATGTGAATTATGACTTTGTCAACTAAAATAAGTGTGTTTAAAGTCATTTCTGTGCCTGAAACGGGTCAAAATTGAAGCTTTTGAGTAAGCAAAACTCTGTAAAAATGGCAATTTTGCTCACTCTGAGGGTTTAAAAAGTGGTTATTCAACATGAGGCACGATCCAATTGACATTGTGAATCATTTTTGGTACAGTCCAAAAAATCAATTTTCGGATGAAAAACGATGACTCCGGACATGTCGAACGATCCCAAAATGGTCAATATGGATGAAATTGTAACATTTAATCTTTTGACTGTAAATGACTGTTGGATGTGAATTAGGACTTTGTCAACTAAAATAAGTGTGTTTAAAGTCATTTCTGTGCCTGAAACGGGTCAAAATTGAAGCTTTTGAGTAATCAAAACTCTGTAAAAATGGCAATTTTGGTCACTGTGAGGCTTTAAAAAGTGGTTATTCAACATGGGGCACGATCCAATTGACATTTTGAATCATTTTTGGTACAGTCCAAAAAATGAATTTTCGGATGAAAAACGATGACTCCGGACATGTCGAACGATCCCAAAATGGTCAATATGGATGAAATTTTAACGTTCAATCTTTTGACTGTAAATGACTGTTGGGTGTGAATTATGACTTTGTCAACTAAAATAAGTGTGTTTAAAGTCATTTCTGTGCCTGAAACTGGTTAAAATTGAAGCTTTTGAGTAAGCAAAACTCTGTAAAAATGGCAATTTTGGTCACTCTGAGGGTTTAAAAAGTGGTTATTCAACATGAGGCACGACCCAATTGACATTTTGAATCATTTTTGGTACAGTCCAAAAAATCAATTTCCGGATGAAAAACGATGACTCCGGACCTGTTGAATGTTCCCAAAATGGTCTATAATGATGAAATTTTAACATTTAATTTTTTGACTCTAAATGACTGTTGGATGTGAATTATGACTTTGTCAACTAAAATAAGTGTGTTTAAAGTCATTTCTGTGCCTGAAACTGGTTAAAATTGAAGCTTTTGAGTAAGCAAAACTCTGTAAAAATGGCAATTTTGGTCACTGTGAGGGTTTAAAAAGTGGTTATTCAACATGAGGCACGATCCAATTGACATTTTGAATCATTTTTGGTACAGTCCAAAAAATCAATTTTCGGATGAAAAACGATGACTCCGGACATGTCGAACGATCCCAAAATGGTCAATATGGATGAAATTTTAACATTTAATCTTTTGACTCTAAATGACTGTTGGATGTGAATTATGACTTTGTCAACTAAAATAAGTGTGTTTAAAGTCATTTCTGTGCCTGAAACGGGTCAAAATTGAAGCTTTTGCGTAAGCAAAACTCTGTAAAAATGGCAATTTTGGTCACTCTGAGGGTTTAAAAAGTGGTTATTCAACATGAGGCACGATCCAATTGACATTTTGAGTCATTTTTGGTACAGTCCAAAAAATCAATTTTCGGATGAAAACGATGACTCCGGACATGTCGAACGATCCCAAAATGGCCAATATGGATGAAATTTTAACATTTAATCTTTTGACTGTAAATGACTGTTGGATGTGAATTATGACTTTGTCAACTAAAATAAGTGTGTTTAAAGTCATTTCTGTGCCTGAAACGGGTCAAAATTAAAGCTTTTGAGTAAGCAAAACTCTGTAAAAATGGCAATTTTGCTCACTCTGAGGGTTTAAAAAGTGGTTATTCAACATGAGGCACGATCCAATTGACATTTTGAATCATTTTTGGTACAGTCCAAAAAATCAATTTTCGGTTGAAAAACGATGACTCCGGACATGTCGAACGATCCCAAAATGGTCAATATGGATGAAATTTTAACATTTAATCTTTTGACTCTAAATGACTGTTGGATGTGAATTATGACTTTGTCAACTAAAATAAGTGTGTTTAAAGTCATTTCTGTGCCTGAAACTGGTTAAAATTGAAGCTTTTGAGTAAGCAAAACTCTGTAAAAATGGCAATTTTGGTCACTCTGAGGGTTTAAAAAGTGGTTATTCAACATGAGGCACGACCCAATTGACATTTTGAATCATTTTTGGTACAGTCCAAAAAATCAATTTCCGGATGAAAAACGATGACTCCGGACCTGTTGAATGTTCCCAAAATGGTCTATAATGATAAAATTTTAACATTTAATTTTTTGACTGTAAATGACTGTTGGATGTGAATTAGGACTTTGTCAACTAAAATAAGTGTGTTTAAAGTCATTTCTGTGCCTGAAACGGGTCAAAATTGAAGCTTTTGAGAAATCAAAACTCTGTAAAAATGGCAATTTTGGTCACTGTGAGGCTTTAAAAAGTAGTTATTCAACATGAGGCACGATCCAATTGACATTTTGAATCATTTTTGGTACAGTCCAAAAAATGAATTTACGGATGAAAAACGATGACTCCGGACATGTCGAACGATCCCAAAATGGTCAATATGGATGAAATTTTAACATTCAATCTTTTGACTGTAAATGACTGTTGGATGTGAATTATGACTTTGTCAACTAAAATAAGTGTGTTTAAAGTCATTTCTGTGCCTGAAACGGGTCAAAATTGAAGCTTTTGAGTAATAATAACTCTGTAAAAATGGCAATTTTGGTCACTGTGAGGGTTTCAAAAGTGGTTATTCAACATGAGGCACGATCCAATTTACATTTTTGAATCATTTTTGGTACAGTCCAAAAAATCAATTTTTTTGATGAAAAACGATGACTCCGGACATGTCGAACGATCCCAAAATGGTCAATATGGATGAAATTTTAACATTTAATCTTTTGACTGTAAATGACTGGTGGATGTGAATTATGACTTTGTCAACTAAAATAAGTGTGTTTAAAGTCATTTCTGTGCCTCAAAGGGGTCAAAATTGAAGCTTTTGAGTAATCATAACTCTGTAAAAATGGCAATTTTGGTCACTGTGAGGGTTTAAAAAGTGGTTATTCAACATGAGGCACGATCCAATTGACATTTTGAATCATTTTTGGTACAGTCCAAAAAATCAATTTTCTGATGAAAAACGATGACTCCGGACATGTCGAACGATCCCAAAATGGTCAATATGGATGAAATTTTAACATTTAATCTTTTGACTCTAAATGACTGTTGGATATGAATTATGACTTTGTCAACTAAAATAAGTGTGTTTAAAGTCATTTCTGTGCCTGAAACGGGTCAAAATTGAAGCTTTTGCGTAAGCAAAACTCTGTAAAAATGGCAATTTTGGTCACTCTGAGGGTTTAAAAAGTGGTTATTCAACATGAGGCACGATCCAATTGACATTTTGAGTCATTTTTGGTACAGTCCAAAAAATCAATTTTCGGATGAAAACGATGACTCCGGACATGTCGAACGATCCCAAAATGGCCAATATGGATGAAATTTTAACATTTAATCTCTTGACTGTAAATGACTGTTGGATGTGAATTATGACTTTGTCAACTAAAATAAGTGTGTTTAAAGTCATTTCTGTGCCTGAAACGGGTCAAAATTGAAGCTTTTGAGTAAGCAAAACTCTGTAAAAATGGCAATTTTGCTCACTCTGAGGGTTTAAAAAGTGGTTATTCAACATGAGGCACGATCCAATTGACATTGTGAATCATTTTTGGTACAGTCCAAAAAATCAATTTTCGGATGAAAAACGATGACTCCGGACATGTCGAACGATCCCAAAATGGTCAATATGGATGAAATTGTAACATTTAATCTTTTGACTGTAAATGACTGTTGGATGTGAATTAGGACTTTGTCAACTAAAATAAGTGTGTTTAAATTCATTTCTGTGCCTGAAACGGGTCAAAATTGAAGCTTTTGAGTAATCAAAACTCTGTAAAAATGGCAATTTTGGTCACTGTGAGGCTTTAAAAAGTGGTTATTCAACATGGGGCACGATCCAATTGACATTTTGAATTATTTTTGGTACAGTCCAAAAAATGAATTTTCGGATGAAAAACGATGACTCCGGACATGTCGAACGATCCCAAAATGGTCAATATGGATGAAATTTTAACGTTCAATCTTTTGACTGTAAATGACTGTTGGGTGTGAATTATGACTTTGTCAACTAAAATAAGTGTGTTTAAAGTCATTTCTGTGCCTGAAACTGGTTAAAATTGAAGCTTTTGAGTAAGCAAAACTCTGTAAAAATGGCAATTTTGGTCACTCTGAGGGTTTAAAAAGTGGTTATTCAACATGAGGCACGACCCAATTGACATTTTGAATCATTTTTGGTACAGTCCAAAAAATCAATTTCCGGATGAAAAACGATGACTCCGGACCTGTTGAATGTTCCCAAAATGGTCTATAATGATGAAATTTTAACATTTAATTTTTTGACTCTAAATGACTGTTGGATGTGAATTATGACTTTGTCAACTAAAATAAGTGTGTTTAAAGTCATTTCTGTGCCTGAAACTGGTTAAAATTGAAGCTTTTGAGTAAGCAAAACTCTGTAAAAATGGCAATTTTGGTCACTGTGAGGGTTTAAAAAGTGGTTATTCAACATGAGGCACGATCCAATTGACATTTTGAATCATTTTTGGTACAGTCCAAAAAAACAATTTTCGGATGAAAAACGATGACTCCGGACATGTCGAACGATCGCAAAATGGTCAATATGGATGAAATTTTAACATTTAATCTTTTGACTCTAAATGACTGTTGGATGTGAATTATGACTTTGTCAACTAAAATAAGTGTGTTTAAAGTCATTTCTGTGCCTGAAACGGGTCAAAATTGAAGCTTTTGCGTAAGCAAAACTCTGTAAAAATGGCAATTTTGGTCACTCTGAGGGTTTAAAAAGTGGTTATTCAACATGAGGCACGATCCAATTGACATTTTGAGTCATTTTTGGTACAGTCCAAAAAATCAATTTTCGGATGAAAACGATGACTCCGGACATGTCGAACGATCCCAAAATGGCCAATATGGATGAAATTTTAACATTTAATCTTTTGACTGTAAATGACTGTTGGATGTGAATTATGACTTTGTCAACTAAAATAAGTGTGTTTAAAGTCATTTCTGTGCCTGAAACGGGTCAAAATTAAAGCTTTTGAGTAAGCAAAACTCTGTAAAAATGGCAATTTTGCTCACTCTGAGGGTTTAAAAAGTGGTTATTCAACATGAGGCACGATCCAATTGACATTTTGAATCATTTTTGGTACAGTCCAAAAAATCAATTTTCGGTTGAAAAACGATGACTCCGGACATGTCGAACGATCCCAAAATGGTCAATATGGATGAAATTTTAACATTTAATCTTTTGACTCTAAATGACTGTTGGATGTGAATTATGACTTTGTCAACTAAAATAAGTGTGTTTAAAGTCATTTCTGTGCCTGAAACTGGTTAAAATTGAAGCTTTTGAGTAAGCAAAACTCTGTAAAAATGGCAATTTTGGTCACTCTGAGGGTTTAAAAAGTGGTTATTCAACATGAGGCACGACCCAATTGACATTTTGAATCATTTTTGGTACAGTCCAAAAAATCAATTTCCGGATGAAAAACGATGACTCCGGACCTGTTGAATGTTCCCAAAATGGTCTATAATGATAAAATTTTAACATTTAATTTTTTGACTGTAAATGACTGTTGGATGTGAATTAGGACTTTGTCAACTAAAATAAGTGTGTTTAAAGTCATTTCTGTGCCTGAAACGGGTCAAAATTGAAGCTTTTGAGAAATCAAAACTCTGTAAAAATGGCAATTTTGGTCACTGTGAGGCTTTAAAAAGTAGTTATTCAACATGAGGCACGATCCAATTGACATTTTGAATCATTTTTGGTACAGTCCAAAAAATGAATTTACGGATGAAAAACGATGACTCCGGACATGTCGAACGATCCCAAAATGGTCAATATGGATGAAATTTTAACATTCAATCTTTTGACTGTAAATGACTGTTGGATGTGAATTATGACTTTGTCAACTAAAATAAGTGTGTTTAAAGTCATTTCTGTGCCTGAAACGGGTCAAAATTGAAGCTTTTGAGTAATAATAACTCTGTAAAAATGGCAATTTTGGTCACTGTGAGGGTTTCAAAAGTGGTTATTCAACATGAGGCACGATCCAATTTACATTTTTGAATCATTTTTGGTACAGTCCAAAAAATCAATTTTCTGATGAAAAACGATGACTCCGGACATGTCGAACGATCCCAAAATGGTCAATATGGATGAAATTTTAACATTTAATCTTTTGACTCTAAATGACTGTTGGATATGAATTATGACTTTGTCAACTAAAATAAGTGTGTTTAAAGTCATTTCTGTGCCTGAAACGGGTCAAAATTGAAGCTTTTGCGTAAGCAAAACTCTGTAAAAATGGCAATTTTGGTCACTCTGAGGGTTTAAAAAGTGGTTATTCAACATGAGGCACGATCCAATTGACATTTTGAGTCATTTTTGGTACAGTCCAAAAAATCAATTTTCGGATGAAAACGATGACTCCGGACATGTCGAACGATCCCAAAATGGCCAATATGGATGAAATTTTAACATTTAATCTCTTGACTGTAAATGACTGTTGGATGTGAATTATGACTTTGTCAACTAAAATAAGTGTGTTTAAAGTCATTTCTGTGCCTGAAACGGGTCAAAATTGAAGCTTTTGAGTAAGCAAAACTCTGTAAAAATGGCAATTTTGGTCACTCTGAGGGTTTAAAAAGTGGTTATTCAACATGAGGCACGATCCAATTGACATTTTGAATCATTTTTGGTACAGTCCAAAAAATCAATTTTCTGATGAAAAACGATGACTCCGGACATGTCGAACGATCCCAAAATGGTCAATATGGATGAAATTTTAACATTTAATCTTTTGACTCTAAATGACTGTTGGATATGAATTATGACTTTGTCAACTAAAATAAGTGTGTTTAAAGTCATTTCTGTGCCTGAAACGGGTCAAAATTGAAGCTTTTGCGTAAGCAAAACTCTGTAAAAATGGCAATTTTGGTCACTCTGAGGGTTTAAAAAGTGGTTATTCAACATGAGGCACGATCCAATTGACATTTTGAGTCATTTTTGGTACAGTCCAAAAAATCAATTTTCGGATGAAAACGATGACTCCGGACATGTCGAACGATCCCAAAATGGCCAATATGGATGAAATTTTAACATTTAATCTCTTGACTGTAAATGACTGTTGGATGTGAATTATGACTTTGTCAACTAAAATAAGTGTGTTTAAAGTCATTTCTGTGCCTGAAACGGGTCAAAATTGAAGCTTTTGAGTAAGCAAAACTCTGTAAAAATGGCAATTTTGCTCACTCTGAGGGTTTAAAAAGTGGTTATTCAACATGAGGCACGATCCAATTGACATTGTGAATCATTTTTGGTACAGTCCAAAAAATCAATTTTCGGATGAAAAACGATGACTCCGGACATGTCGAACGATCCCAAAATGGTCAATATGGATGAAATTGTAACATTTAATCTTTTGACTGTAAATGACTGTTGGATGTGAATTAGGACTTTGTCAACTAAAATAAGTGTGTTTAAATTCATTTCTGTGCCTGAAACGGGTCAAAATTGAAGCTTTTGAGTAATCAAAACTCTGTAAAAATGGCAATTTTGGTCACTGTGAGGCTTTAAAAAGTGGTTATTCAACATGGGGCACGATCCAATTGACATTTTGAATTATTTTTGGTACAGTCCAAAAAATGAATTTTCGGATGAAAAACGATGACTCCGGACATGTCGAACGATCCCAAAATGGTCAATATGGATGAAATTTTAACGTTCAATCTTTTGACTGTAAATGACTGTTGGGTGTGAATTATGACTTTGTCAACTAAAATAAGTGTGTTTAAAGTCATTTCTGTGCCTGAAACTGGTTAAAATTGAAGCTTTTGAGTAAGCAAAACTCTGTAAAAATGGCAATTTTGGTCACTCTGAGGGTTTAAAAAGTGGTTATTCAACATGAGGCACGACCCAATTGACATTTTGAATCATTTTTGGTACAGTCCAAAAAATCAATTTCCGGATGAAAAACGATGACTCCGGACCTGTTGAATGTTCCCAAAATGGTCTATAATGATGAAATTTTAACATTTAATTTTTTGACTCTAAATGACTGTTGGATGTGAATTATGACTTTGTCAACTAAAATAAGTGTGTTTAAAGTCATTTCTGTGCCTGAAACTGGTTAAAATTGAAGCTTTTGAGTAAGCAAAACTCTGTAAAAATGGCAATTTTGGTCACTGTGAGGGTTTAAAAAGTGGTTATTCAACATGAGGCACGATCCAATTGACATTTTGAATCATTTTTGGTACAGTCCAAAAAAACAATTTTCGGATGAAAAACGATGACTCCGGACATGTCGAACGATCCCAAAATGGTCAATATGGATGAAATTTTAACATTTAATCTTTTGACTCTAAATGACTGTTGGATGTGAATTATGACTTTGTCAACTAAAATAAGTGTGTTTAAAGTCATTTCTGTGCCTGAAACGGGTCAAAATTGAAGCTTTTGCGTAAGCAAAACTCTGTAAAAATGGCAATTTTGGTCACTCTGAGGGTTTAAAAAGTGGTTATTCAACATGAGGCACGATCCAATTGACATTTTGAGTCATTTTTGGTACAGTCCAAAAAATCAATTTTCGGATGAAAACGATGACTCCGGACATGTCGAACGATCCCAAAATGGCCAATATGGATGAAATTTTAACATTTAATCTTTTGACTGTAAATGACTGTTGGATGTGAATTATGACTTTGTCAACTAAAATAAGTGTGTTTAAAGTCATTTCTGTGCCTGAAACGGGTCAAAATTAAAGCTTTTGAGTAAGCAAAACTCTGTAAAAATGGCAATTTTGCTCACTCTGAGGGTTTAAAAAGTGGTTATTCAACATGAGGCACGATCCAATTGACATTTTGAATCATTTTTGGTACAGTCCAAAAAATCAATTTTCGGATGAAAAACGATGACTCCGGACATGTCGAACGATCCCAAAATGGTCAATATGGATGAAATTTTAACATTTAATCTTTTGACTCTAAATGACTGTTGGATGTGAATTATGACTTTGTCAACTAAAATAAGTGTGTTTAAAGTCATTTCTGTGCCTGAAACTGGTTAAAATTGAAGCTTTTGAGTAAGCAAAACTCTGTAAAAATGGCAATTTTGGTCACTCTGAGGGTTTAAAAAGTGGTTATTCAACATGAGGCACGACCCAATTGACATTTTGAATCATTTTTGGTACAGTCCAAAAAATCAATTTCCGGATGAAAAACGATGACTCCGGACCTGTTGAATGTTCCCAAAATGGTCTATAATGATGAAATTTTAACATTTAATTTTTTGACTCTAAATGACTGTTGGATGTGAATTATGACTTTGTCAACTAAAATAAGTGTGTTTAAAGTCATTTCTGTGCCTGAAACTGGTTAAAATTGAAGCTTTTGAGTAAGCAAAACTCTGTAAAAATGGCAATTTTGGTCACTGTGAGGGTTTAAAAAGTGGTTATTCAACATGAGGCACGATCCAATTGACATTTTGAATCATTTTTGGTACAGTCCAAAAAATCAATTTTCGGATGAAAAACGATGACTCCGGACATGTCGAACGATCCCAAAATGGTCAATATGGATGAAATTTTAACATTTAATCTTTTGACTCTAAATGACTGTTGGATGTGAATTATGACTTTGTCAACTAAAATAAGTGTGTTTAAAGTCATTTCTGTGCCTGAAACGGGTCAAAATTGAAGCTTTTGCGTAAGCAAAACTCTGTAAAAATGGCAATTTTGGTCACTCTGAGGGTTTAAAAAGTGGTTATTCAACATGAGGCACGATCCAATTGACATTTTGAGTCATTTTTGGTACAGTCCAAAAAATCAATTTTCGGATGAAAACGATGACTCCGGACATGTCGAACGATCCCAAAATGGCCAATATGGATGAAATTTTAACATTTAATCTTTTGACTGTAAATGACTGTTGGATGTGAATTATGACTTTGTCAACTAAAATAAGTGTGTTTAAAGTCATTTCTGTGCCTGAAACGGGTCAAAATTAAAGCTTTTGAGTAAGCAAAACTCTGTAAAAATGGCAATTTTGCTCACTCTGAGGGTTTAAAAAGTGGTTATTCAACATGAGGCACGATCCAATTGACATTTTGAATCATTTTTGGTACAGTCCAAAAAATCAATTTTCGGTTGAAAAACGATGACTCCGGACATGTCGAACGATCCCAAAATGGTCAATATGGATGAAATTTTAACATTTAATCTTTTGACTCTAAATGACTGTTGGATGTGAATTATGACTTTGTCAACTAAAATAAGTGTGTTTAAAGTCATTTCTGTGCCTGAAACTGGTTAAAATTGAAGCTTTTGAGTAAGCAAAACTCTGTAAAAATGGCAATTTTGGTCACTCTGAGGGTTTAAAAAGTGGTTATTCAACATGAGGCACGACCCAATTGACATTTTGAATCATTTTTGGTACAGTCCAAAAAATCAATTTCCGGATGAAAAACGATGACTCCGGACCTGTTGAATGTTCCCAAAATGGTCTATAATGATGAAATTTTAACATTTAATTTTTTGACTGTAAATGACTGTTGGATGTGAATTAGGACTTTGTCAACTAAAATAAGTGTGTTTAAAGTCATTTCTGTGCCTGAAACGGGTCAAAATTGAAGCTTTTGAGAAATCAAAACTCTGTAAAAATGGCAATTTTGGTCACTGTGAGGCTTTAAAAAGTAGTTATTCAACATGAGGCACGATCCAATTGACATTTTGAATCATTTTTGGTACAGTCCAAAAAATGAATTTACGGATGAAAAACGATGACTCCGGACATGTCGAACGATCCCAAAATGGTCAATATGGATGAAATTTTAACATTCAATCTTTTGACTGTAAATGACTGTTGGATGTGAATTATGACTTTGTCAACTAAAATAAGTGTGTTTAAAGTCATTTCTGTGCCTGAAACGGGTCAAAATTGAAGCTTTTGAGTAATCATAACTCTGTAAAAATGGCAATTTTGGTCACTGTGAGGGTTTCAAAAGTGGTTATTCAACATGAGGCACGATCCAATTTACATTTTGAATCATTTTTGGTACAGTCCAAAAAATCAATTTTCGGATGAAAAACGATGACTCCGGACATGTCGAACGATCCCAAAATGGTCAATATGGATGAAATTTTAACATTTAATCTTTTGACTGTAAATGACTGGTGGATGTGAATTATGACTTTGTCAACTAAAATAAGTGTGTTTAAAGTCATTTCTGTGCCTCAAAGGGGTCAAAATTGAAGCTTTTGAGTAATCATAACTCTGTAAAAATGGCAATTTTGGTCACTGTGAGGGTTTAAAAAGTGGTTATTCAACATGAGGCACGATCCAATTGACATTTTGAATCATTTTTGGTACAGTCCAAAAAATCAATTTTCTGATGAAAAACGATGACTCCGGACATGTCGAACGATCCCAAAATGGTCAATATGGATGAAATTTTAACATTTAATCTTTTGACTCTAAATGACTGTTGGATATGAATTATGACTTTGTCAACTAAAATACGTGTGTTTAAAGTCATTTCTGTGCCTGAAACGGGTCAAAATTGAAGCTTTTGCGTAAGCAAAACTCTGTAAAAATGGCAATTTTGGTCACTCTGAGGGTTTAAAAAGTGGTTATTCAACATGAGGCACGATCCAATTGACATTTTGAGTCATTTTTGGTACAGTCCAAAAAATCAATTTTCGGATGAAAACGATGACTCCGGACATGTCGAACGATCCCAAAATGGCCAATATGGATGAAATTTTAACATTTAATCTCTTGACTGTAAATGACTGTTGGATGTGAATTATGACTTTGTCAACTAAAATAAGTGTGTTTAAAGTCATTTCTGTGCCTGAAACGGGTCAAAATTGAAGCTTTTGAGTAAGCAAAACTCTGTAAAAATGGCAATTTTACTCACTCTGAGGGTTTAAAAAGTGGTTATTCAACATGAGGCACGATCCAATTGACATTGTGAATCATTTTTGGTACAGTCCAAAAAATCAATTTTCGGATGAAAAACGATGACTCCGGACATGTCGAACGATCCCAAAATGGTCAATATGGATGAAATTGTAACATTTAATCTTTTGACTGTAAATGACTGTTGGATGTGAATTAGGACTTTGTCAACTAAAATAAGTGTGTTTAAATTCATTTCTGTGCCTGAAACGGGTCAAAATTGAAGCTTTTGAGTAATCAAAACTCTGTAAAAATGGCAATTTTGGTCACTCTGAGGGTTTAAAAAGTGGTTATTCAACATGAGGCACGACCCAATTGACATTTTGAATCATTTTTGGTACAGTCCAAAAAATCAATTTCCGGATGAAAAACGATGACTCCGGACCTGTTGAATGTTCCCAAAATGGTCTATAATGATGAAATTTTAACATTTAATTTTTTGACTCTAAATGACTGTTGGATGTGAATTATGACTTTGTCAACTAAAATAAGTGTGTTTAAAGTCATTTCTGTGCCTGAAACTGGTTAAAATTGAAGCTTTTGAGTAAGCAAAACTCTGTAAAAATGGCAATTTTGGTCACTGTGAGGGTTTAAAAAGTGGTTATTCAACATGAGGCACGATCCAATTGACATTTTGAATCATTTTTGGTACAGTCCAAAAAAACAATTTTCGGATGAAAAACGATGACTCCGGACATGTCGAACGATCCCAAAATGGTCAATATGGATGAAATTTTAACATTTAATCTTTTGACTCTAAATGACTGTTGGATGTGAATTATGACTTTGTCAACTAAAATAAGTGTGTTTAAAGTCATTTCTGTGCCTGAAACGGGTCAAAATTGAAGCTTTTGCGTAAGCAAAACTCTGTAAAAATGGCAATTTTGGTCACTCTGAGGGTTTAAAAAGTGGTTATTCAACATGAGGCACGATCCAATTGACATTTTGAGTCATTTTTGGTACAGTCCAAAAAATCAATTTTCGGATGAAAACGATGACTCCGGACATGTCGAACGATCCCAAAATGGCCAATATGGATGAAATTTTAACATTTAATCTTTTGACTGTAAATGACTGTTGGATGTGAATTATGACTTTGTCAACTAAAATAAGTGTGTTTAAAGTCATTTCTGTGCCTGAAACGGGTCAAAATTAAAGCTTTTGAGTAAGCAAAACTCTGTAAAAATGGCAATTTTGCTCACTCTGAGGGTTTAAAAAGTGGTTATTCAACATGAGGCACGATCCAATTGACATTTTGAATCATTTTTGGTACAGTCCAAAAAATCAATTTTCGGATGAAAAACGATGACTCCGGACATGTCGAACGATCCCAAAATGGTCAATATGGATGAAATTTTAACATTTAATCTTTTGACTCTAAATGACTGTTGGATGTGAATTATGACTTTGTCAACTAAAATAAGTGTGTTTAAAGTCATTTCTGTGCCTGAAACTGGTTAAAATTGAAGCTTTTGAGTAAGCAAAACTCTGTAAAAATGGCAATTGTGGTCACTCTGAGGGTTTAAAAAGTGGTTATTCAACATGAGGCACGACCCAATTGACATTTTGAATCATTTTTGGTACAGTCCAAAAAATCAATTTCCGGATGAAAAACGATGACTCCGGACCTGTTGAATGTTCCCAAAATGGTCTATAATGATGAAATTGTAACATTTAATTTTTTGACTGTAAATGACTGTTGGATGTGAATTATGACTTTGTCAACTAAAATAAGTGTGTTTAAAGTCATTTCTGTGCCTGAAACTGGTTAAAATTGAAGCTTTTGAGTAAGCAAAACTCTGTAAAAATGGCAATTTTGGTCACTGTGAGGGTTTAAAAAGTGGTTATTCAACATGAGGCACGATCCAATTGACATTTTGAATCATTTTTGGTACAGTCCAAAAAATCAATTTTCGGATGAAAAACGATGACTCCGGACATGTCGAACGATCCCAAAATGGTCAATATGGATGAAATTTTAACATTTAATCTTTTGACTGTAAATGACTGTTGGATGTGAATTATGACTTTGTCAACTAAAATAAGTGTGTTTAAAGTCATTTCTGTGCCTGAAACGGGTCAAAATTGAAGCTTTTGCGTAAGCAAAACTCTGTAAAAAAGGCAATTTTGCTCACTCTGAGGGTTTAAAAAGTGGTTATTCAACATGAGGCACGATCCAATTGACATTTTGAATCATTTTTGGTACAGTCCAAAAAATCAATTTTCGGATGAAAAACGATGATTCCGGACATGTCGAACGATCCCAAAATGGTCAATATGGATGAAATTGTAACATTTAATCTTTTGACTGTAAATGACTGTTGGATGTGAATTAGGACTTTGTCAACTAAAATAAGTGTGTTTAAAGTCATTTCTGTGCCTGAAACTGGTTAAAATTGAAGCTTTTGAGTAAGCAAAACTCTGTAAAAATTGCAATTTTGGTCACTCTGAGGCTTTAAAAAGTGGTTATTCAACATGAGGCACGATCCAATTGACATTTTGAATCATTTTTGGTACAGTCCAAAAAATCAATTTTCGGATGAAAAACGATGATTCCGGACATGTCGAACGATCCCAAAATGGTCAATATGGATGAAATTGTAACATTTAATCTTTTGACTGTAAATGACTGTTGGATGTGAATTAGGACTTTGTCAACTAAAATAAGTGTGTTTAAAGTCATTTCTGTGCCTGAAACGGGTCAAAATTGAAGCTTTTGAGAAATCAAAACTCTGTAAAAATGGCAATTTTGGTCACTGTGAGGCTTTAAAAAGTAGTTATTCAACATGAGGCACGATCCAATTGACATTTTGAATCATTTTTAGTACAGTCCAAAAAATGAATTTTCGGATGAAAAACGATGACTCCGGACATGTCGAACGATCCCAAAATGGTCAATATGGATGAAATTTTAACATTCAATCTTTTGACTGTAAATGACTGTTGGATGTGAATTATGACTTTGTCAACTAAAATAAGTGTGTTTAAAGTCATTTCTGTGCCTGAAACGGGTCAAAATTGAAGCTTTTGAGTAATCATAACTCTGTAAAAATGGCAATTTTGGTCACTGTGAGGGTTTCAAAAGTGGTTATTCAACATGAGGCACGATCCAATTTACATTTTGAATCATTTTTGGTACAGTCCAAAAAATCAATTTTCGGATGAAAAACGATGACTCCGGACATGTCGAACGATCCCAAAATGGTCAATATGGATGAAATTTTAACATTTAATCTTTTGACTGTAAATGACTGGTGGGTGTGAATTATGACTTTGTCAACTAAAATAAGTGTGTTTAAAGTCATTTCTGTGCCTCAAAGGGGTCAAAATTGAAGCTTTTGAGTAATTAAAACTCTGTAAAAATGGCAATTTTGGTCACTCTGAGGCTTTAAAAAGTGGTTATTCAACATGAGGCACGATCCAATTGACATTTTGAATCATTTTTGGTACAGTCCAAAAAATCAATTTTCGGATGAAAAACGATGACTCCGGACATGTTGAACGTTCCCAAAATGGTCTATAATGATGAAATTTTAACATTTAATCTTTTGACTCTAAATGACTGTTGGATGTGAATTATGACTTTGTCAACTAAAATAAGTGTGTTTTAAGTCATTTCTGTGCCTGAAACGGGTCAAAATTGAAGCTTTTGAGTAAGCAAAACTCTGTAAAAATGGCAATTTTGGTCACTCTGAGGGTTTAAAAAGATGTTATTCAACATGAGGCACGATCCAATTGACATTTTGAATCATTTTTGGTACAGTCCAAAAAATCAATTTTCGGATGAAAACGATGACTCCGGACATGTCGAACGATCCCAAAATGGCCAATATGGATGAAATTTTAACATTTAATCTTTTGACTGTAAATGACTGTTGGATGTGAATTATGACTTTGTCAACTAAAATAAGTGTGTTTAAAGTCATTTCTGTGCCTGAAACGGGTCAAAATTGAAGCTTTTGAGTAAGCAAAACTCTGTAAAAATAGCAATTTTGCTCACTCTGAGAGTTTAAAAAGTGGTTATTCAACATGAGGCACGATCCAATTGACATTTTGAATCATTTTTGGTACAGTCCAAAAAATAAATTTTCGGATGAAAAACGATGATTCCCGACATGTCGAACGATCCCAAAATGGTCAATATGGATGAAATTGTAACATTTAATCTTTTGACTGTAAATGACTGTTGGATGTGAATTAGGACTTTGTCAACTAAAATAAGTGTGTTTAAAGTCATTTCTGTGCCTGAAACGGGTCAAAATTGAAGCTTTTGAGAAATCAAAACTCTGTAAAAATGGCAATTTTGGTCACTGTGAGGCTTTAAAAAGTAGTTATTCAACATGAGGCACGATCCAATTTACATTTTGAATCATTTTTGGTACAGTCCAAAAAATCAACTTTCGGATGAAAAACCATGACTCCGGACATGTCGAACGATCCCAAAATGGTCAATATGGATGAAATTTTAACATTTAATCTTTTGACTGTAAATGACTGTTGGATGTGAATTAGGACTTTGTCAACTAAAATAAGTGTGTTTAAAGTCATTTCTGTGCCTGAAACGGGTCAAAATTGAAGCTTTTGAGAAATCAAAACTCTGTAAAAATGGCAATTTTGGTCACTGTGAGGGTTTCAAAAGTGGTTATTCAACATGAGGCACGATCCAATTTACATTTTGAATCATTTTTGGTACAGTCCAAAAAATCAATTTTCGGATGAAAAACGATGACTCCGGACATGTCGAACGATCCCAAAATGGTCAATATGGATGAAATTTTAACATTTAATCTTTTGACTGTAAATGACTGGTGGATGTGAATTATGACTTTGTCAACTAAAATAAGTGTGTTTAAAGTCATTTCTGTGCCTCAAAGGGGTCAAAATTGAAGCTTTTGAGTAATTAAAACTCTGTAAAAATGGCAATTTTGGTCACTCTGAGGCTTTAAAAAGTGGTTATTCAACATGAGGCACGATCCAATTGACATTTTGAATCATTTTTGGTACAGTCCAAAAAATCAATTTTCGGATGAAAAACGATGACTCCGGACATGTTGAACGTTCCCAAAATGGTCTATAATGATGAAATTTTAACATTTAATCTTTTGACTCTAAATGACTGTTGGATGTGAATTATGACTTTGTCAACTAAAATAAGTGTGTTTTAAGTCATTTCTGTGCCTCAAAGGGGTCAAAATTGAAGCTTTTGAGTAATCATAACTCTGTAAAAATGGCAATTTTGGTCACTGTGAGGGTTTAAAAAGTGGTTATTCAACATGAGGCACGATCCAATTGACATTTTGAATCATTTTTGGTACAGTCCAAAAAATCAATTTTCGGATGAAAAACGATGACTCCGGACATGTCGAACGATCCCAAAATGGTCAATATGGATGAAATTTTAACATTTAATCTTTTGACTTTAAATGACTGTTGGATGTGAATTATGACTTTGTCAACTAAAATAAGTGTGTTTAAAGTCATTTCTGTGCCTGAAACGGGTCAAAATTGAAGCTTTTGAGTAAGCAAAACTCTGTAAAAATGGCAATTTTGGTCACTCTGAGGGTTTAAAAAGATAATATTCAACATGAGGCACGATCCAATTGACATTTTGAATCATTTTTGGTACAGTCCAAAAAATCAATTTTCGGATGAAAACGATGACTCCGGACATGTTGAACGATCCCAAAATGGCCAATATGGATGAAATTTTAACATTTAATCTTTTGACTGTAAATGACTGTTGGATGTGAATTATGACTTTGTCAACTAAAATAAGTGTGTTTAAAGTCATTTCTGTGCCTGAAACGGGTCAAAATTGAAGCTTTTGAGTAAGCAAAACTCTGTAAAAATAGCAATTTTGCTCACTCTGAGAGTTTAAAAAGTGGTTATTCAACATGAGGCACGATCCAATTGACATTTTGAATCATTTTTGGTACAGTCCAAAAAATCAATTTTCGGATGAAAAACGATGACTCCGGACATGTCGAACGATCCCAAAATGGTCAATATGGATGAAATTTTAACATTTAATCTTTTGACTCTAAATGACTGTTGGATATGAATTATGACTTTGTCAACTAAAATAAGTGTGTTTAAAGTCATTTCTGTGCCTGAAATGGTTCAAAATTGAAGCTTTTGAGTAAGCAAAACTCTGTAAAAGTGGCAATTTTGGTGACTGTGAGGGTTTAAAAAGTGGTTATGCAACATGAGGCACGATCCAATTGACATTTTGAATCCTTTTTGGTACAGTCCAAAAAATAAATTTTCGGATGAAAAACGATGTCCGGACATGTCGAACGATCCCAAAATGGTCAATATGGATGAAATTTTAACATTTAATCTTTTGACTGTAAATGACTGGTGGATGTGAATTATGACTTTGTACACTAAAATAAGTGTGTTTAAAGTCATTTCTGTGCCTGAAACGGGTCAAAATTGAAGCTTTTGAGTAATCATAACTCTGTAAAAATGGCAATTTTGGTCACTGTGAGGGTTTCAAAAGTGGTTATTCAACATGAGGCACGATCCAATTTACATTTTGAATCATTTTTGGTACAGTCCAAAAAATCAATTTTCGGATGAAAAACGATGACTCCGGACATGTCGAACGATCCCAAAATGGTCAATATGGATGAAATTTTAACATTTAATCTTTTGACTGTAAATGACTGGTGGATGTGAATTATGACTTTGTCAACTAAAATAAGTGTGTTTAAAGTCATTTCTGTGCCTCAAAGGGGTCAAAATTGAAGCTTTTGAGTAATTAAAACTCTGTAAAAATGGCAATTTTGGTCACTCTGAGGCTTTAAAAAGTGGTTATTCAACATGAGGCACGATCCAATTGACATTTTGAATCATTTTTGGTACAGTCCAAAAAATGAATTTTCGGATGAAAAACGATGACTCCGGACATGTCGAACGATCCCAAAATGGTCAATATGGATGAAATTTTAACATTTAATCTTTTGACTTTAAATGACTGTTGGATGTGAATTATGACTTTGTCAACTAAAATAAGTGTATTTAAAGTCATTTCTGTGCCTGAAACGGGTCAAAATTGAAGCTTTTGAGTAAGCAAAACTCTGTAAAAATGGCAATTTTGGTCACTCTGAGGGTTTAAAAAGATGTTATTCAACATGAGGCACGATCCAATTGACATTTTGAATCATTTTTGGTACAGTCCAAAAAATGAATTTTCGGATGAAAAACGATGACTCCGGACATGTCGAACGATCCCAAAATGGTCAATATGGATGAAATTTTAACATTTAATCTTTTGACTTTAAATGACTGTTGGATGTGAATTATGACTTTGTCAACTAAAATAAGTGTGTTTAAAGTCATTTCTGTGCCTGAAACGGGTCAAAATTGAAGCTTTTGAGTAAGCAAAACTCTGTAAAAATGGCAATTTTGGTCACTGTGAGGCTTTAAAAAGATGTTATTCAACATGAGGCACGATCCAATTGACATTTTGAATCATTTTTGGTACAGTCCAAAAAATGAATTTTCGGATGAAAAACGATGACTCCGGACATGTCGAACGATCCCAAAATGGTCAATATGGATGAAATTTTAACATTTAATCTTTTGACTCTAAATGACTGTTGGATGTGAATTATGACTTTGTCAACTAAAATAAGTGTGTTTAAAGTCATTTCTGTGCCTGAAATGGTTCAAAATTGAAGCTTTTGAGTAAGCAAAACTCTGTAAAAGTGGCAATTTTGGTGACTGTGAGGGTTTAAAAAGTGGTTATGCAACACGAGGCACGATCCAATTGACATTTTGAATCCTTTTTGGTACAGTCCAAAAAATAAATTTTCGGATGAAAAACGATGTCCGGACATGTCGAACGATCCCAAAATGGTCAATATGGATGAAATTTTAACATTTAATCTTTTGACTGTAAATGACTGGTGGATGTGAATTATGACTTTGTCAACTAAAATAAGTGTGTTTAAAGTCATTTCTGTGCTTTAAAGGGGTCAAAATTGAAGCTTTTGAGTAATTAAAACTCTGTAAAAATGGCAATTTTGGTCACTCTGAGGCTTTAAAAAGTGGTTATTCAACATGAGGCACGATCCAATTGACATTTTGAATAATTTTTGGTACAGTCCAAAAAATCAATTTTCGGATGATAAACGATGATTCCGGACATGTCGAACGATCCCAAAATGGTCAA
Organism: Lissotriton vulgaris; assembly: GCF_964263255.1. Classification (NCBI taxonomy): domain Eukaryota; kingdom Metazoa; phylum Chordata; class Amphibia; order Caudata; family Salamandridae; genus Lissotriton; species Lissotriton vulgaris. The sequence continues at coordinate 2,120,108 of NW_028246940.1, forward strand.
TATGGATGAAATTGTAACATTTAATCTTTTGACTGTAAATGACTGTTGGATGTGAATTAGGACTTTGTCAACTAAAATAAGTGTGTTTAAAGTCATTTCTGTGCCTGAAACGGGTCAAAATTGAAGCTTTTGAGAAATCAAAACTCTGTAAAAATGGCAATTTTGGTCACTCTGAGGCTTTAAAAAGTAGTTATTCAACATGAGGCACGATCCAATTGACATTTTGAATCATTTTTGGTACAGTCCAAAAAATGAATTTTCGGATGAAAAACGATGACTCCGGACATGTCGAACGATCCCAAAATGGTCAATATGGATGAAATTTTAACATTCAATCTTTTGACTGTAAATGACTGTTGGATGTGAATTATGACTTTGTCAACTAAAATAAGTGTGTTTAAAGTCATTTCTGTGCCTGAAACGGGTCAAAATTGAAGCTTTTGAGTAATCATAACTCTGTAAAAATGGCAATTTTGGTCACTGTGAGGGTTTCAAAAGTGGTTATTCAACATGAGGCACGATCCAATTTACATTTTGAATCATTTTTGGTACAGTCCAAAAAATCAATTTTCGGATGAAAAACGATGACTCCGGACATGTCGAACGATCCCAAAATGGTCAATATGGATGAAATTTTAACATTTAATCTTTTGACTGTAAATGACTGGTGGATGTGAATTATGACTTTGTCAACTAAAATAAGTGTGTTTAAAGTCATTTCTGTGCCTCAAAGGGGTCAAAATTGAAGCTTTTGAGTAATCAAAACTCTGTAAAAATGGCAATTTCGGTCACTGTGAGGCTTTAAAAAGTGGTTATTCAACATGAGGCACGATCCAATTGACATTTTGAATCATTTTTGGTACAGTCCAAAAAATGAATTTTCGGATGAAAAACGATGACTCCGGACATGTCGAACGATCCCAAAATGGTCAATATGGATGAAATTTTAACATTCAATCTTTTGACTGTAAATGACTGTTGGATGTGAATTATGACTTTGTCAACTAAAATAAGTGTGTTTAAAGTCATTTCTGTGCCTGAAACTGGTTAAAATTGAAGCTTTTGAGTAAGCAAAACTCTGTAAAAATGGCAATTTTGGTCACTCTGAGGGTTTAAAAAGTGGTTATTCAACATGAGGCACGACCCAATTGACATTTTGAATCATTTTTGGTACAGTCCAAAAAATCAATTTCCGGATGAAAAACGATGACTCCGGACCTGTTGAATGTTCCCAAAATGGTCTATAATGATGAAATTTTAACATTTAATTTTTTGACTCTAAATGACTGTTGGATGTGAATTATGACTTTGTCAACTAAAATAGGTGTGTTTTAAGTCATTTCTGTGCCTCAAAGGGGTCAAAATTGAAGCTTTTGAGTAATCATAACTCTGTAAAAATGGCAATTTTGGTCACTGTGAGGGTTTAAAAAGTGGTTATTCAACATGAGGCACGATCCAATTGACATTTTGAATCATTTTTGGTACAGTCCAAAAAATCAATTTTCGGATGAAAAACGATGACTCCGGACATGTCGAACGATCCCAAAATGGTCAATATGGATGAAATTTTAACATTTAATCTTTTGACTCTAAATGACTGTTGGATGTGAATTATGACTTTGTCAACTAAAATAAGTGTGTTTAAAGTCATTTCTGTGCCTGAAACGGGTCAAAATTGAAGCTTTTGAGTAAGCAAAACTCTGTAAAAATGGCAATTTTGCTCACTCTGAGGGTTTAAAAAGTGGTTATTCAACATGAGGCACGATCCAATTGACATTGTGGATCATTTTTGGTACAGTCCAAAAAATCAATTTTCGGATGAAAAACGATGTCTCCGGACATGTCGAACGATCCCAAAATGGTCAATATGGATGAAATTGTAACATTTAATCTTTTGACTGTAAATGACTGTTGGATGTGAATTAGGACTTTGTCAACTAAAATAAGTGTGTTTAAAGTCATTTCTGTGCCTGAAACGGGTCAAAATTGAAGCTTTTGAGTAATCAAAACTCTGTAAAAATGGCAATTTTGGTCACTGTGAGGCTTTAAAAAGTGGTTATTCAACATGGGGCACGATCCAATTGACATTTTGAATCATTTTTGGTACAGTCCAAAAAATGAATTTTCGGATGAAAAACGGTGACTCCGGACATGTCGAACGATCCCAAAATGGTCAATATGGATGAAATTTTAACGTTCAATCTTTTGACTGTAAATGACTGTTGGGTGTGAATTATGACTTTGTCAACTAAAATAAGTGTGTTTAAAGTCATTTCTGTGCCTGAAACTGGTTAAAATAGAAGCTTTTGAGTAAGCAAAACTCTGTAAAAATGGCAATTTTGGTCACTCTGAGGGTTTAAAAAGTGGTTATTCAACATGAGGCACGACCCAATTGACATTTTAAATCATTTTTGGTACAGTCCAAAAAATCAATTTCCGGATGAAAAACGATGACTCCGGACCTGTTGAATGTTCCCAAAATGGTCTATAATGATGAAATTTTAACATTTAATTTTTTGACTCTAAATGACTGTTGGATGTGAATTATGACTTTGTCAACTAAAATAAGTGTGTTTAAAGTCATTTCTGTGCCTGAAACTGGTTAAAATTGAAGCTTTTGAGTAAGCAAAACTCTGTAAAAATGCCAATTGTGGTCACTGTGAGGGTTTAAAAAGTGGTTATTCAACATGAGGCACGACCCAATTGACATTTTGAATCATTTTTGGTACAGTCCAAAAAATCAATTTCCGGATGAAAAACGATGACTCCGGACCTGTTGAATGTTCCCAAAATGGTCTATAATGATGAAATTTTAACATTTAATTTTTTGACTCTAAATGACTGTTGGATGTGAATTATGACTTTGTCAACTAAAATAAGTGTGTTTAAAGTCATTTCTGTGCCTGAAACTGGTTAAAATTGAAGCTTTTGAGTAAGCAAAACTCTGTAAAAATGGCAATTTTGGTCACTGTGAGGGTTTAAAAAGTGGTTATTCAACATGAGGCACGATCCAATTGACATTTTGAATCATTTTTGGTACAGTCCAAAAAATCAATTTTCGGATGAAAAACGATGACTCCGGACATGTCGAACGATCCCAAAATGGTCAATATGGATGAAATTTTAACATTTAATCTTTTGACTCTAAATGACTGTTGGATGTGAATTATGACTTTGTCAACTAAAATAAGTGTGTTTAAAGTCATTTCTGTGCCTGAAACGGGTCAAAATTGAAGCTTTTGCGTAAGCAAAACTCTGTAAAAATGGCAATTTTGCTCACTCTGAGGGTTTAAAAAGTGGTTATTCAACATGAGGCACGATCCAATTGACATTTTGAATCATTTTTGGTACAGTCCAAAAAATCAATTTTCGGATGAAAAACGATGACTCCGGACATGTCGAACGATCCCAAAATGGTCAATATGGATAAAATTTTAACATTTAATCTTTTGACTCTAAATGACTGTTGGATGTGAATTATGACTTTGTCAACTAAAATAAGTGTGTTTAAAGTCATTTCTGTGCCTGAAATGGTCCAAAATTGAAGCTTTTGAGTAAGCAAAACTCTGTAAAAATGGCAATTTTGGTCACTCTGAGGCTTTAAAAAGTGGTTATTCAACATGAGGCACGATCCAATTTACATTTTGAATCATTTTTGGTACAGTCCAAAAAATCAATTTTCGGATGAAAAACGATGACTCCGGACATGTTGAACGTTCCCAAAATGGTCTATAATGATGAAATTTTAACATTTAATCTTTTGACTCTAAATGACTGTTGGATGTGAATTATGACTTTGTCAACTAAAATAAGTGTGTTTAAAGTCATTTCTGTGCCTGAAATGGTTCAAAATTGAAGCTTTTGAGTAAGCAAAACTCTGTAAAAATGGCAATTTTGGTCACTCTGAGGCTTTAAAAAGTGGTTATTCAACATGAGGCACGATCCAATTGACATTTTGAATCATTTTTGGTACAGTCCAAAAAATCAATTTTCGGATGAAAAACGATGACTCCGGACATGTCGAACGATCCCAAAATGGTCAATATGGATGAAATTTTAACATTTAATCTTTTGACTGTAAATGACTGGTGGATGTGAATTATGACTTTGTCAACTAAAATAAGTGTGTTTAAAGTCTTTTCTGTGCCTCAAAGGGGTCAAAATTGAAGCTTTTGAGTAATTAAAACTCTGTAAAAATGGCAATTTTGGTCACTCTGAGGCTTTAAAAAGTGGTTATTCAACATGAGGCACGATCCAATTGACATTTTGAATCATTTTTGGTACAGTCCAAAAAATCAATTTTCGGATGAAAAACGATGACTCCGGACATGTTGAACGTTCCCAAAATGGTCTATAATGATGAAATTTTAACATTTAATCTTTTGACTCTAAATGACTGTTGGATGTGAATTATGACTTTGTCAACTAAAATAAGTGTGTTTTAAGTCATTTCTGTGCCTGAAACGGGTCAAAATTGAAGCTTTTGAGTAAGCAAAACTCTGTAAAAATGGCAATTTTGGTCACTCTGAGGGTTTAAAAAGATGTTATTCAACATGAGGCACGATCCAATTGACATTTTGAATCATTTTTGGTACAGTCCAAAAAATCAATTTTCGGATGAAAACGATGACTCCGGACATGTCGAACGATCCCAAAATGGCCAATATGGATGAAATTTTAACATTTAATCTTTTGACTGTAAATGACTGTTGGATGTGAATTATGACTTTGTCAACTAAAATAAGTGTGTTTAAAGTCATTTCTGTGCCTGAAACGGGTCAAAATTGAAGCTTTTGAGTAAGCAAAACTCTGTAAAAATAGCAATTTTGCTCACTCTGAGAGTTTAAAAAGTGGTTATTCAACATGAGGCACGATCCAATTGACATTTTGAATCATTTTTGGTACAGTCCAAAAAATAAATTTTCGGATGAAAAACGATGATTCCCGACATGTCGAACGATCCCAAAATGGTCAATATGGATGAAATTGTAACATTTAATCTTTTGACTGTAAATGACTGTTGGATGTGAATTAGGACTTTGTCAACTAAAATAAGTGTGTTTAAAGTCATTTCTGTGCCTGAAACGGGTCAAAATTGAAGCTTTTGAGAAATCAAAACTCTGTAAAAATGGCAATTTTGGTCACTGTGAGGGTTTCAAAAGTGGTTATTCAACATGAGGCACGATCCAATTTACATTTTGAATCATTTTTGGTACAGTCCAAAAAATCAATTTTCGGATGAAAAACGATGACTCCGGACATGTCGAACGATCCCAAAATGGTCAATATGGATGAAATTTTAACATTTAATCTTTTGACTGTAAATGACTGGTGGATGTGAATTATGACTTTGTCAACTAAAATAAGTGTGTTTAAAGTCATTTCTGTGCCTCAAAGGGGTCAAAATTGAAGCTTTTGAGTAATTAAAACTCTGTAAAAATGGCAATTTTGGTCACTCTGAGGCTTTAAAAAGTGGTTATTCAACATGAGGCACGATCCAATTGACATTTTGAATCATTTTTGGTACAGTCCAAAAAATCAATTTTCGGATGAAAAACGATGACTCCGGACATGTTGAACGTTCCCAAAATGGTCTATAATGATGAAATTTTAACATTTAATCTTTTGACTCTAAATGACTGTTGGATGTGAATTATGACTTTGTCAACTAAAATAAGTGTGTTTTAAGTCATTTCTGTGCCTCAAAGGGGTCAAAATTGAAGCTTTTGAGTAATCATAACTCTGTAAAAATGGCAATTTTGGTCACTGTGAGGGTTTAAAAAGTGGTTATTCAACATGAGGCACGATCCAATTGACATTTTGAATCATTTTTGGTACAGTCCAAAAAATCAATTTTCGGATGAAAAACGATGACTCCGGACATGTCGAACGATCCCAAAATGGTCAATATGGATGAAATTTTAACATTTAATCTTTTGACTTTAAATGACTGTTGGATGTGAATTATGACTTTGTCAACTAAAATAAGTGTGTTTAAAGTCATTTCTGTGCCTGAAACGGGTCAAAATTGAAGCTTTTGAGTAAGCAAAACTCTGTAAAAATGGCAATTTTGGTCACTCTGAGGGTTTAAAAAGATAATATTCAACATGAGGCACGATCCAATTGACATTTTGAATCATTTTTGGTACAGTCCAAAAAATCAATTTTCGGATGAAAACGATGACTCCGGACATGTCGAACGATCCCAAAATGGCCAATATGGATGAAATTTTAACATTTAATCTTTTGACTGTAAATGACTGTTGGATGTGAATTATGACTTTGTCAACTAAAATAAGTGTGTTTAAAGTCATTTCTGTGCCTGAAACGGGTCAAAATTGAAGCTTTTGAGGAAGCAAAACTCTGTAAAAATAGCAATTTTGCTCACTCTGAGAGTTTAAAAAGTGGTTATTCAACATGAGGCACGATCCAATTGACATTTTGAATCATTTTTGGTACAGTCCAAAAAATCAATTTTCGGATGAAAAACGATGACTCCGGACATGTCGAACGATCCCAAAATGGTCAATATGGATGAAATTTTAACATTTAATCTTTTGACTCTAAATGACTGTTGGATGTGAATTATGACTTTGTCAACTAAAATAAGTGTGTTTAAAGTCATTTCTGTGCCTGAAATGGTTCAAAATTGAAGCTTTTGAGTAAGCAAAACTCTGTAAAAGTGGCAATTTTGGTGACTGTGAGGGTTTAAAAAGTGGTTATGCAACATGAGGCACGATCCAATTGACATTTTGAATCCTTTTTGGTACAGTCCAAAAAATAAATTTTCGGATGAAAAACGATGTCCGGACATGTCGAACGATCCCAAAATGGTCAATATGGATGAAATTTTAACATTTAATCTTTTGACTGTAAATGACTGGTGGATGTGAATTATGACTTTGTCAACTAAAATAAGTGTGTTTAAAGTCATTTCTGTGCCTGAAACGGGTCAAAATTGAAGCTTTTGAGTAATCATAACTCTGTAAAAATGGCAATTTTGGTCACTGTGAGGGTTTCAAAAGTGGTTATTCAACATGAGGCACGATCCAATTTACATTTTGAATCATTTTTGGTACAGTCCAAAAAATCAATTTTCGGATGAAAAACGATGACTCCGGACATGTCGAACGATCCCAAAATGGTCAATATGGATGAAATTTTAACATTTAATCTTTTGACTGTAAATGACTGGTGGATGTGAATTATGACTTTGTCAACTAAAATAAGTGTGTTTAAAGTCATTTCTGTGCCTCAAAGGGGTCAAAATTGAAGCTTTTGAGTAATAAAAACTCTGTAAAAATGGCAATTTTGGTCACTCTGAGGCTTTAAAAAGTGGTTATTCAACATGAGGCACGATCCAATTGACATTTTGAATCATTTTTGATACAGTCCAAAAAATGAATTTTCGGATGAAAAACGATGACTCCGGACATGTCGAACGATCCCAAAATGGTCAATATGGATGAAATTTTAACATTTAATCTTTTGACTTTAAATGACTGTTGGATGTGAATTATGACTTTGTCAACTAAAATAAGTGTATTTAAAGTCATTTCTGTGCCTGAAACGGGTCAAAATTGAAGCTTTTGAGTAAGCAAAACTCTGTAAAAATGGCAATTTTGGTCACTCTGAGGGTTTAAAAAGATGTTATTCAACATGAGGCACGATCCAATTGACATTTTGAATCATTTTTGGTACAGTCCAAAAAATGAATTTTCGGATGAAAAACGATGACTCCGGACATGTCGAACGATCCCAAAATGGTCAATATGGATGAAATTTTAACATTTAATCTTTTGACTTTAAATGACTGTTGGATGTGAATTATGACTTTGTCAACTAAAATAAGTGTGTTTAAAGTCATTTCTGTGCCTGAAATGGTTCAAAATTGAAGCTTTTGAGTAAGCAAAACTCTGTAAAAGTGGCAATTTTGGTGACTGTGAGGGTTTAAAAAGTGGTTATGCAACACGAGGCACGATCCAATTGACATTTTGAATCCTTTTTGGTACAGTCCAAAAAATAAATTTTCGGATGAAAAACGATGTCCGGACATGTCGAACGATCCCAAAATGGTCAATATGGATGAAATTTTAACATTTAATCTTTTGACTGTAAATGACTGGTGGATGTGAATTATGACTTTGTCAACTAAAATAAGTGTGTTTAAAGTCATTTCTGTGCCTGAAACGGGTCAAAATTGAAGCTTTTGAGAAATCAAAACTCTGTAAAAATGGCAATTTCGGTCACTGTGAGGCTTTAAAAAGTGGTTATTCAACATGAGGCACGATCCAATTGACATTTTGAATCATTTTTGGTACAGTCCAAAAAATGAATTTTCGGATGAAAAACGATGACTCCGGACATGTCGAACGATCCCAAAATGGTCAATATGGATGAAATTTTAACATTCAATCTTTTGACTGTAAATGACTGTTGGATGTGAATTATGACTTTGTCAACTAAAATAAGTGTGTTTAAAGTCATTTCTGTGCCTGAAACTGGTTAAAATTGAAGCTTTTGAGTAAGCAAAACTCTGTAAAAATGGCAATTTTGGTCACTCTGAGGGTTTAAAAAGTGGTTATTCAACATGAGGCACGACCCAATTGACATTTTGAATCATTTTTGGTAAAGTCCAAAAAATCAATTTCCGGATGAAAAACGATGACTCCGGACCTGTTGAATGTTCCCAAAATGGTCTATAATGATGAAATTTTAACATTTAATTTTTTGACTCTAAATGACTGTTGGATGTGAATTATGACTTTGTCAACTAAAATAGGTGTGTTTTAAGTCATTTCTGTGCCTCAAAGGGGTCAAAATTGAAGCTTTTGAGTAATCATAACTCTGTAAAAATGGCAATTTTGGTCACTGTGAGGGTTTAAAAAGTGGTTATTCAACATGAGGCACGATCCAATTGACATTTTGAATCATTTTTGGTACAGTCCAAAAAATCAATTTTCGGATGAAAAACGATGACTCCGGACATGTCGAACGATCCCAAAATGGTCAATATGGATGAAATTTTAACATTTAATCTTTTGACTCTAAATGACTGTTGGATGTGAATTATGACTTTGTCAACTAAAATAAGTGTGTTTAAAGTCATTTCTGTGCCTGAAACGGGTCAAAATTGAAGCTTTTGAGTAAGCAAAACTCTGTAAAAATGGCAATTTTGCTCACTCTGAGGGTTTAAAAAGTGGTTATTCAACATGAGGCACGATCCAATTGACATTGTGGATCATTTTTGGTACAGTCCAAAAAATCAATTTTCGGATGAAAAACGATGTCTCCGGACATGTCGAACGATCCCAAAATGGTCAATATGGATGAAATTGTAACATTTAATCTTTTGACTGTAAATGACTGTTGGATGTGAATTAGGACTTTGTCAACTAAAATAAGTGTGTTTAAAGTCATTTCTGTGCCTGAAACGGGTCAAAATTGAAGCTTTTGAGTAATCAAAACTCTGTAAAAATGGCAATTTTGGTCACTGTGAGGCTTTAAAAAGTGGTTATTCAACATGGGGCACGATCCAATTGACATTTTGAATCATTTTTGGTACAGTCCAAAAAATGAATTTTCGGATGAAAAACGATGACTCCGGACATGTCGAACGATCCCAAAATGGTCAATATGGATGAAATTTTAACGTTCAATCTTTTGACTGTAAATGACTGTTGGGTGTGAATTATGACTTTGTCAACTAAAATAAGTGTGTTTAAAGTCATTTCTGTGCCTGAAACTGGTTAAAATTGAAGCTTTTGAGTAAGCAAAACTCTGTAAAAATGCCAATTGTGGTCACTGTGAGGGTTTAAAAAGTGGTTATTCAACATGAGGCACGACCCAATTGACATTTTGAATCATTTTTGGTACAGTCCAAAAAATCAATTTCCGGATGAAAAACGATGACTCCGGACCTGTTGAATGTTCCCAAAATGGTCTATAATGATGAAATTTTAACATTTAATTTTTTGACTCTAAATGACTGTTGGATGTGAATTATGACTTTGTCAACTAAAATAAGTGTGTTTAAAGTCATTTCTGTGCCTGAAACTGGTTAAAATTGAAGCTTTTGAGTAAGCAAAACTCTGTAAAAATGGCAATTTTGGTCACTGTGAGGGTTTAAAAAGTGGTTATTCAACATGAGGCACGATCCAATTGACATTTTGAATCATTTTTGGTACAGTCCAAAAAATCAATTTTCGGATGAAAAACGATGACTCCGGACATGTCGAACGATCCCAAAATGGTCAATATGGATGAAATTTTAACATTTAATCTTTTGACTCTAAATGACTGTTGGATGTGAATTATGACTTTGTCAACTAAAATAAGTGTGTTTAAAGTCATTTCTGTGCCTGAAACGGGTCAAAATTGAAGCTTTTGCGTAAGCAAAACTCTGTAAAAATGGCAATTTTGCTCACTCTGAGGGTTTAAAAAGTGGTTATTCAACATGAGGCACGATCCAATTGACATTTTGAATCATTTTTGGTACAGTCCAAAAAATCAATTTTCGGATGAAAAACGATGACTCCGGACATGTCGAACGATCCCAAAATGGTCAATATGGATAAAATTTTAACATTTAATCTTTTGACTCTAAATGACTGTTGGATGTGAATTATGACTTTGTCAACTAAAATAAGTGTGTTTAAAGTCATTTCTGTGCCTGAAATGGTTCAAAATTGAAGCTTTTGAGTAAGCAAAACTCTGTAAAAATGGCAATTTTGGTCACTCTGAGGCTTTAAAAAGTGGTTATTCAACATGAGGCACGATCCAATTGACATTTTGAATCATTTTTGGTACAGTCCAAAAAATCAATTTTCGGATGAAAAACGATGACTCCGGACATGTGGAACGATCCCAAAATGGTCAATATGGATGAAATTTTAACATTCAATCTTTTGACTGTAAATGACTGTTGGATGTGAATTATGACTTTGTCAACTAAAATAAGTGTGTTTTAAGTCATTTCTGTGCTTCAAAGGGGTCAAAATTGAAGCTTTTGAGTAATCATAACTCTGTAAAAATGGCAATTTTGGTCACTGTGAGGGTTTAAAAAGTGGTTATTCAACATGAGGCACGATCCAATTGACATTTTGAATCATTTTTGGTACAGTCCAAAAAATCAATTTCCGGATGAAAAACGATGACTCCGGACCTGTTGAACGTTCCCAAAATGGTCTATAATGATGAAATTTTAACATTTAATCTTTTGACTCTAAATGACTGTTGGATGTGAATTATGACTTTGTCAACTAAAATAAGTGTGTTTTAAGTCATTTCTGTGCCTCAAAGGGGTCAAAATTGAAGCTTTTGAGTAATCATAACTCTGTAAAAATGGCAATTTTGGTCACTCTGAGGGTTTAAAAAGTGGTTATTCAACATGAGGCACGATCCAATTGACATTTTGAATCATTTTTGGTACAGTCCAAAAAATCAATTTTCGGATGAAAACGATGACTCCGGACATGTCGAACGATCCCAAAATGGCCAATAGGAATGAAATTTTAACATTTAATCTTTTGACTGTAAATGACTGTTGGATGTGAATTATGACTTTGTCATCTAAAATAAGTGTGTTTAAAGTCATTTCTGTGCCTGAAACGGGTCAAAATTGAAGCTTTTGAGTAAGCAAAACTCTGTAAAAATGGCAATTTTGGTCACTCTGAGGGTTTAAAAAGTGGTTATTCAACATGAGGCACGATCCAATTGACATTTTGAATCATTTTTGGTACAGTCCAAAAAATCAATTTTCGGATGAAAAATGATGACTCCGGACATGTCGAACGATCCCAAAATGGCCAATATGGATGAAATTTTAACATTCATTCTTTTGACTCTAAATGACTGTTGGATGTGAATTATGACTTTGTCAACTAAAATAAGTGTGTTTAAAGTCATTTCTGTGCCTGAAATGGTTCAAAATTGAAGCTTTTGAGTAAGCAAAACTCTGTAAAAGTGGCAATTTTGGTGACTGTGAGGGTTTAAAAAGTGGTTATTCAACATGAGGCACGATCTAATTGACATTTTGAATCCTTTTTGGTACAGTCCAAAAAATCAATTTTCGGATGAAAAACGATGACTCCGGACATGTCGAACGATCCCAAAATGGTCAATATGGATGAAATTTTAACATTTAATCTTTTGACTGTAAATGACTGGTGGATGTGAATTATGACTTTGTCATCTAAAATAAGTGTGTTTAAAGTCATTTCTGTGACTCAAAGGGGTCAAAATTGAAGCTTTTGAGTAATCAAAACTCTGTAAAAATGGCAATTTTGGTCACTGTGAGGCTTTAAAAAGTGGTTATTCAACATGAGGCACGATCCAATTGACATTTTGAATCATTTTTGGTACAGTCCAAAAAATCAATTTTCGGATGAAAAACGATGACTCCGGACATGTCGAACGATCCCAAAATGGTCAATATGGATGAAATTTTAACATTTAATCTTTTGACTCTAAATGACTGTTGGATGTGAATTATGACTTTGTCAACTAAAATAAGTGTGTTTAAAGTCATTTCTGTGCCTGAAACGGGTCAAAATTGAAGCTTTTGAGTAAGCAAAACTCTGTAAAAATGGCAATTTTGGTCACTCTGAGGGTTTAAAAAGATGTTATTCAACATGAGGCATGATCCAATTGACATTTTGAATCATTTTTGGTACAGTCCAAAAAATCAATTTTCGGATGAAAACGATGACTCCGGACATGTCGAACGATCCCAAAATGGCCAAAATGGATGAAATTTTAACATTTAATCTTTTGACTGTAAATGACTGTGGGATGTGAATTATGACTTTGTCAACTAAAATAAGTGTGTTTAAAGTCATTTCTGTGCCTGAAACGGGTCAAAATTGAAGCTTTTGAGTAAGCAAAACTCTGTAAAAATAGCAATTTTGCTCACTCTGAGGGTTTAAAAAGTGGTTATTCAACATGAGGCACGATCCAATTGACATTTTGAATCATTTTTGGTACAGTCCAAAAAATCAATTTTCGGATGAAAAACGATGACTCCGGACATGTCGAACGATCCCAAAATGGTCAATATGGATAAAATTTTAACATTTAATCTTTTGACTCTAAATGACTGTTGGATGTGAATTATGACTTTGTCAACTAAAATAAGTGTGTTTAAAGTCATTTCTGTGCCTGAAATGGTTCAAAATTGAAGCTTTTGAGTAAGCAAAACTCTGTAAAAGTGGCAATTTTGGTGACTGTGAGGGTTTAAAAAGTGGTTATTCAACATGAGGCACGATCCAATTGACATTTTGAATCCTTTTTGGTACAGTCCAAAAAATAAATTTTCGGATGAAAAACAATGACTCCGGACATGTCGAACGATCCCAAAATGGTCAATATGGATGAAATTTTAACATTTAATCTTTTGACTGTAAATGACTGGTGGATGTGAATTATGACTTTGACAACTAAAATAAGTGTGTTTAAAGTCATTTCTGTGCCTCAAAGGGGTCAAAATTGAAGCTTTTGAGTAATTAAAACTCTGTAAAAATCGCAATTTTGGTCACTCTGAGGCTTTAAAAAGTGGTTATTCAACATGAGGCACGATCCAATTGACATTTTGAATCATTTTTGGTACAGTCCAAAAAATCAATTTTCGGATGAAAAACGATGACTCCGGACATGTTGAACGTTCCCAAAATGGTCTATAATGATGAAATTTTAACATTTAATCTTTTGACTCTAAATGACTGTTGGATGTGAATTATGACTTTGTCAACTAAAATAAGTGTGTTTTAAGTCATTTCTGTGCCTCAAAGGGGTCAAAATTGAAGCTTTTGAGTAATCATAACTCTGTAAAAATGGCAATTTTGGTCACTGTGAGGGTTTAAAAAGTGGTTATTCAACATGAGGCACGATCCAATTGACATTTTGAATCATTTTTGGTACAGTCCAAAAAATCAATTTTCGGATGAAAAACGATGACTCCGGACATGTCGAACGATCCCAAAATGGTCAATATGGATGAAATTTTAACATTTAATCTTTTGACTCTAAATGACTGTTGGATGTGAATTATGACTTTGTCAACTAAAATAAGTGTGTTTAAAGTCATTTCTGTGCCTGAAACGGGTCAAAATTGAAGCTTTTGAGTAAGCAAAACTCTGTAAAAATGGCAATTTTAGTCACTATGAGGGTTTAAAAAGTGGTTATTCAACATGAGGCACGATCCAATTGACATTTTGAATCATTTTTGGTACAGTCCAAAAAATCAATTTTCGGATGAAAAACGATGACTCCGGACATGTCGAACGATCCCAAAATGGTCAATATGGATGAAATTTTAACATTTAATCTTTTGACTCTAAATGACTGTTGGATGTGAATTATGACTTTGTCAACTAAAATAAGTGTGTTTAAAGTCATTTCTGTGCCTGAAATGGTTCAAAATTGAAGCTTTTGAGTAAGCAAAACTCTGTAAAAGAGGCAATTTTGGTGACTGTGAGGGTTTAAAAAGTGGTTATTCAACATGAGGCACGATCCAATTGACATTTTGAATCCTTTTTGGTACAGTCCAAAAAATCAATTTTCGGATGAAAAACGATGACTCCGGACATGTCGAACGATCCCAAAATGGTCAATATGGATGAAATTTTAACATTTAATCTTTTGACTCTAGATGACTGTTGGATGTGAATTATGACTTTGTCAACTAAAATAAGTGTGTTTTAAGTCATTTCTGTGCCTCAAAGGGGTCAAAATTGAAGCTTTTGAGTAATCATAACTCTGTAAAATGGCAATTTTGGTCACTGTGAGGGTTTAAAAAGTGGTTATTCAACATGAGGCACGATCCAATTGACATTTTGAATCATTTTTGGTACAGTCCAAAAAATCAATTTTCGGATGAAAAACGATGACTCCGGACATGTCCAACGATCCCAAAATGGTCAATATGGATGAAATTTTAACATTTAATCTTTTGACTCTAAATGACTGTTGGATGTGAATTATGACTTTGTCAACTAAAATAAGTGTGTTTAAAGTCATTTCTGTGCCTGAAACGGGTCGAAATTGAAGCTTTTGAGTAAGCAAAACTCTGTAAAAATGGCAATTTTGGTCACTCTGAGGGTTTAAAAAGTGGTTATTCAACATGAGGCACGATCCAATTGACATTTTGAATAATTTTTGGTACAGTCCAAAAAATGAATTTTCGGATGAAAAACGATGACTCCGGACATGTCGAACGATCCCAAAATGGTCAATATGGATGAAATTTTAACATTTAATCTTTTGACTCTAAATGACTGTTGAATGTGAATTATGACTTTGTCAACTAAAATAAGTGTGTTTAAAGTCATTTCTGTGCCTGAAACGGGTCAAAATTGAAGCTTTTGAAAAAGCAAAACTCTGTAAAAATGGCAATTTTGGTCACTCTGAGGGTTTAAAAAGTGGTTATTCAACATGAGGCACGATCCAATTGACATTTTGAATAATTTTTGGTACAGTCCAAAAAATCAATTTTCGGATGAAAAAAACGATGACTCCGGACATGTCGAACGATCCCAAAATGGTCAATATGGATGAAATTTTAACATTTAATCTTTTGACTGTAAATGACTGGTGGATGTGAATTATGACTTTGTCAACTAAAATAAGTGTGTTTAAAGTCATTTCTGTGCCTCAAAGGGGTCAAAATTGAAGCTTTTGAGTAATCAAAACTCTGTAAAAATGGCAATTTTGGTCACTGTGAGGCTTTAAAAAGTGGTTATTCAACATGAGGCACGATCCAATTGACATTTTGAATCATTTTTGGTACAGTCCAAAAAATGAATTTTCGGATGAAAAACGATGACTCCGGACATGTCGAACGATCCCAAAATGGTCTATAATGATGAAATTTTAACATTTAATCTTTTGACTGTAAATGACTGTTGGATGTGAATTATGACTTTGTCAACTAAAATAAGTGTGTTTAAAGTCATTTCTGTGCCTGAAACGGGTCAAAATTGAAGCTTTTGAGTAAGCAAAACTCTGTAAAAATGGCAATTTTGCTCACTCTGAGGGTTTAAAAAGTGGTTATTCAACATGAGGCACGATCCAATTGACATTTTGAATCATTTTTGGTACAGTCCAAAAAATCAATTTTCGGATGAAAAACGATGACTCCGGACATGTCGAACGATCCCAAAATGGTAATATGGATGAAATTTTAACATTTAATCTTTTGACTCTAAATGACTGTTGGATGTGAATTATGACTTTGTCAACTAAAATAAGTGTGTTTAAAGTCATTTCTGTGCCTGAAATGGTTCGAAATTGAAGCTTTTGAGTAAGCAAAACTCTGTAAAAGTGGCAATTTTGGTGACTGTGAGGGTTTAAAAAGTGGTTATTCAACATGAGGCACGATCCAATTGACATTTTGAATCCTTTTTGGTACAGTCCAAAAAATAAATTTTCGGATGAAAAACGATGACTCCGGACATGTCGAACGATCCCAAAATGGTCATATGGATGAAATTTTAACATTTAATCTTTTGACTGTAAATGACTGTTGGATGTGAATTATGACTTTGTCAACTAAAATAAGTGTGTTTAAAGTCATTTCTGTGCCTGAAACGGGTCAAAATGGAAGCTTTTGAGTAAGCAAAACTCTGTAAAAATGGCAATTTTGCTCACTCTGAGGGTTTAAAAAGTGGTTATTCAACATGAGGCACGATCCAATTGACATTTTGAATCATTTTTGGTACAGTCCAAAAAATCAATTTTCGGATGAAAACGATGACTCCGGACATGTCGAACGATCCCAAAATGGTCAATATGGATGAAATTTTAACATTTAATCTTTTGACTCTAAATGACTGTTGGATGCGAATTATGACTTTGTCAACTAAAATAAGTGTGTTTAAAGTCATTTCTGTGCCTGAAATGGTTCAAAATTGAAGCTTTTGAGTAAGCAAAACTCTGTAAAAGTGGCAATTTTGGTGACTGTGAGGGTTTAAAAAGTGGTTATTCAACATGAGGCACGATCCAATTGACATTTTGAATCCTTTTTGGTACAGTCCAAAAAATAAATTTTCGGATGAAAAACGATGACTCCGGACATGTTGAACGATCCCAAAATGGTCATATGGATGAAATTTTTACATTTAATCTTTTGACTGTAAATGACTGGTGGATGTGAATTATGACTTTGTCAACTAAAATAAGTGTGTTTAAAGTCATTTCTGTGCCTCAAAGGGGTCAAAATTGAAGCTTTTGAGTAATTAAAACTCTGTAAAAATGGCAATTTTGGTCACTCTGAGGCTTTAAAAAGTGGTTATTCAACATGAGGCACGATCCAATTGACATTTTGAATCATTTTTGGTACAGTTCAAAAAATCAATTTTTGGATGAAAAACGATGATTCCGGACATGTCGAACGATCCCAAAATGGTCAATATGGATGAAATTGTAACATTTAATCTTTTGACTGTAAATGACTGTTGGATGTGAATTAGGACTTTGTCAACTAAAATAAGTGTGTTTAAAGTCATTTCTGTGCCTGAAACGGGTCAAAATTGAAGCTTTTGAGTAATCAAAACTCTGTAAAAATGGCAATTTTGGTCACTGTGAGGCTTTAAAAAGTGGTTATTCAACATGAGGCACGATCCAATTGACATTTTGAATCATTTTTGGTACAGTCCAAAAAATGAATTTTCGGATGAAAAACGATGACTCCGGACATGTCGAACGATCCCAAAATGGTCAATATGGATGAAATTTTAACATTCAATCTTTTGACTGTAAATGACTGTTGGATGTGAATTATGACTTTGTCAACTAAAATAAGTGTGTTTTAAGTCATTTCTGTGCCTCAAAGGGGTCAAAATTGAAGCTTTTGAGTAATCATAACTCTGTAAAAATGGCAATTTTGGTCACTGTGAGGGTTTAAAAAGTGGTTATTCAACATGAGGCACGATCCAATTGACATTTTGAATCATTTTTGGTACAGTCCAAAAAATCAATTTTCGGATGAAAAACGATGACTCCGGACATGTCGAACGATCCCAAAATGGTCAATATGGATGAAATTGTAACATTTAATCTTTTGACTTTAAATGACTGTTGGATGTGAATTATGACTTTGTCAACTAAAATAAGTGTGTTTAAAGTCATTTCTGTGCCTGAAATGGTTCAAAATTGAAGCTTTTGAGTAAGCAAAACTCTGTAAAAATGGCAATTTTGCTCACTCTGAGGGTTTAAAAAGTGGTTATTCAACATGAGGCACGATCCAATTGACATTTTGAATCATTTTTGGTACAGTCCAAAAAATCAATTTTCGGATGAAAACGATCACTCCGGACATGTTGAACGATCCCAAAATGGCCAATATGAATGAAATTTTAACATTTAATCTTTTGACTGTAAATGACTGTTGGATGTGAATTATGACTTTGTCAACTAAAATAAGTGTGTTTAAAGTCATTTCTGTGCCTGCAACGGGTCAAAATTGAAGCTTTTGAGTAAGCAAAACTCTGTAAAAATGGCAATTTTGGTCACTCTGAGGGTTTAAAAAGTGGTTATTCAACATGAGGCAAGATCCAATTGACATTTTGAATCATTTTTGGTACAGTCCAAAAAATAAATTTTCGGATGAAAAACGATGACTCCGGACATGTCGAACGATCCCAAAATGGTCATATGGATGAAATTTTAACATTTAATCTTTTGACTATAAATGACTGGTGGATGTGAATTATGACTTTGTCAACTAAAATAAGTGTGTTTAAAGTCATTTCTGTGCCTCAAAGGGGTCAAAATTGAAGCTTTTGAGTAATTAAAACTCTGTAAAAATGGCAATTTTGGTCACTCTGAGGCTTTAAAAAGTGGTTATTCAACATGAGGCACGATCCAATTGACATTTTGAATCATTTTTGGTACAGTCCAAAAAATCAATTTTCGGATGAAAAACGATGATTCCGGACATGTCGAACGATCCCAAAATGGTCAATATGGATGAAATTGTAACATTTAATCTTTTGACTGTAAATGACTGTTGGATGTGAATTAGGACTTTGTCAACTAAAATAAGTGTGTTTAAAGTCATTTCTGTGCCTGAAACGGGTCAAAATTGAAGCTTTTGAGTAATCAAAACTCTGTAAAAATGGCAATTTTGGTCACTGTGAGGCTTTAAAAAGTGGTTATTCAACATGAGGCACGATCCTATTGACATTTTGAATCATTTTTGGTACAGTCCAAAAAATGAATTTTCGGATGAAAAACGATGACTCCGGACATGTCGAACGATCCCAAAATGGTCAATATGGATGAAATTTTAACATTCAATCTTTTGACTGTAAATGACTGTTGGATGTGAATTATGACTTTGTCAACTAAAATAAGTGTGTTTTAAGTCATTTCTGTGCCTCAAAGGGGTCAAAATTGAAGCTTTTGAGTAATCATAACTCTGTAAAAATGGCAATTTTGGTCACTGTGAGGGTTTAAAAAGTGGTTATTCAACATGAGGCACGATCCAATTGACATTTTGAATCATTTTTGGTACAGTCCAAAAAATCAATTTTCGGATGAAAAACGATGACTCCGGACATGTCGAACGATCCCAAAATGGCCAATATGGATGAAATTTTAACATTTAATCTTTTGACTGAAAATGACTGTTGGATGTGAATTATAACTTTGTCAACTAAAATAAGTGTGTTTAAAGTCATTTCTGTGCCTGAAACGGGTCAAAATTGAAGCTTTTGAGTAAGCAAAACTCTGTAAAAATGGCAATTTTGGTCACTCTGAGGCTTTAAAAAGTGGTTATTCAACATGAGGCACGATCCAATTGACATTTTGAATCATTTTTGGTACAGTCCAAAAATTCAATTTTCAGATGAAAAACGATGACTCCGGACATGTCGAACGATCCCAAAATGGTCAATATGGATGAAATTTTAACATTTAATCTTTTGACTGTAAATGACTGTTGGATGTGAATTATGACTTTGTCAACTAAAATAAGTGTGTTTAAAGTCATTTCTGTGCCTGAAATGGGTCAAAATTGAAGCTTTTGAGTAAGCAAAACTCTGTAAAAATGGCAATTTTGCTCACTCTGAGGGTTTAAAAAGTGGTTATTCAACATGAGGCACGATCCAATTGACATTTTGAATCATTTTTGGTACAGTCCAAAAAATCAATTTTCGGATGAAAAACGATGACTCCGGACATGTCGAACGATCCCAAAATGGTCAATATGGATGAAATTTTAACATTTAATCGTTTGACTCTAAATGACTGTTGGATGTGAATTATGACTTTGTCAACTAAAATAAGTGTGTTTAAAGTCATTTCTGTGCCTGAAACGGGTCAAAATTGAAGCTTTTGAGTAAGCAAAACTCTGTTAAAATGGCAATTTTGGTCACTCTGAGGGTTTAAAAAGTGGTTATTCAACATGAGGCACGATCCAATTGACATTTTGAATCATTTTTGGTACAGTCCAAAAAATAAATTTTCGGATGAAAAACGATGACTCCGGACATGTCGAACGATCCCAAAATGGTCATATGGATGAAATTTTAACATTTAATCTTTTGACTATAAATGACTGGTGGATGTGAATTATGACTTTGTCAACTAAAATAAGTGTGTTTAAAGTCATTTCTGTGCCTCAAAGGGGTCAAAATTGAAGCTTTTGAGTAATTAAAACTCTGTAAAAATGGCAATTTTGGTCACTCTGAGGCTTTAAAAAGTGGTTATTCAACATGAGGCACGATCCAATTGACATTTTGAATCATTTTTGGTACAGTCCAAAAAATCAATTTTCGGATGAAAAACGATGATTCCGGACATGTCGAACGATCCCAAAATGGTCAATATGGATGAAATTGTAACATTTAATCTTTTGACTGTAAATGACTGTTGGATGTGAATTAGGACTTTGTCAACTAAAATAAGTGTGTTTAAAGTCATTTCTGTGCCTGAAACGGGTCAAAATTGAAGCTTTTGAGTAATCAAAACTATGTAAAAATGGCAATTTTGGTCACTGTGAGGCTTTAAAAAGTGGTTATTCAACATGAGGCACGATCCTATTGACATTTTGAATCATTTTTGGTACAGTCCAAAAAATGAATTTTCGGATGAAAAACGATGACTCCGGACATGTCGAACGATCCCAAAATGGTCAATATGGATGAAATTTTAACATTCAATCTTTTGACTGTAAATGACTGTTGGATGTGAATTATGACTTTGTCAACTAAAATAAGTGTGTTTTAAGTCATTTCTGTGCCTCAAAGGGGTCAAAATTGAAGCTTTTGAGTAATCATAACTCTGTAAAAATGGCAATTTTGGTCACTGTGAGGGTTTAAAAAGTGGTTATTCAACATGAGGCACGATCCAATTGACATTTTGAATCATTTTTGGTACAGTCCAAAAAATCAATTTTCGGATGAAAAACGATGACTCCGGACATGTCGAACGATCCCAAAATGGTCAATATGGATGAAATTTTAACATTTAATCTTTTGACTTTAAATGACTGTTGGATGTGAATTATGACTTTGTCAACTAAAATAAGTGTGTTTAAAGTCATTTCTGTGCCTGAAATGGTTCAAAATTGAAGCTTTTGAGTAAGCAAAACTCTGTAAAAATGGCAATTTTGGTCACTCTGAGGGTTTAAACAGATGTTATTCAACATGAGGCACGATCCAATTGACATTTTGAATCATTTTTGGTACAGTCCAAAAAATCAATTTTCGGATGAAAACGATGACTCCGGACATGTCGAACGATCCCAAAATGGCCAATATGGATGAAATTTTACCATTTAATCTTTTGACTGAAAATGACTGTTGGATGTGAATTATAACTTTGTCAACTAAAATAAGTGTGTTTAAAGTCATTTCTGTGCCTGAAACGGGTCAAAATTGAAGCTTTTGAGTAAGCAAAACTCTGTAAAAATGGCAATTTTGGTCACTCTGAGGCTTTAAAAAGTGGTTATTCAACATGAGGCACGATCCAATTGACATTTTGAATCATTTTTGGTACAGTCCAAAAATTCAATTTTCAGATGAAAAACGATGACTCCGGACATGTCGAACGATCCCAAAATGGTCAATATGGATGAAATTTTAACATTTAATCTTTTGACTGTAAATGACTGTTGGATGTGAATTATGACTTTGTCAACTAAAATAAGTGTGTTTAAAGTCATTTCTGTGCCTGAAATGGGTCAAAATTGAAGCTTTTGAGTAAGCAAAACTCTGTAAAAATGGCAATTTTGCTCACTCTGAGGGTTTAAAAAGTGGTTATTCAACATGAGGCACGATCCAATTGACATTTTGAATCATTTTTGGTACAGTCCAAAAAATCAATTTTCGGATGAAAAACGATGACTCCGGACATGTCGAACGATCCCAAAATGGTCAATATGGATGAAATTTTAACATTTAATCGTTTGACTCTAAATGACTGTTGGATGTGAATTATGACTTTGTCACCTAAAATAAGTGTGTTTAAAGTCATTTCTGTGCCTGAAATGGTTCAAAATTGAAGCTTTTGAGTAAGCAAAACTCTGTAAAAGTGGCAATTTTGGTGACTGTGAGGGTTTAAAAAGTGGTTATTCAACATGAGGCACGATCCAATTGACATTTTGAATCCTTTTTGGTACAGTCCAAAAAATAAATTTTCGGATGAAAAACGATGACTCCGGACATGTCGAACGATCCCAAAATGGTCAATATGGATGAAATTTTAACATTTAATCTTTTGACTGTAAATGACTCGTGGATGTGAATTATGACTTTGTCAACTAAAATAAGTGTGTTTAAAGTCATTTCTGTGCCTCAAAGGGGTCAAAATTGAAGCTTTTGAGTAATTAAAACTCTGTAAAAATGGCAATTTTGGTCACTCTGAGGCTTTAAAAAGTGGTTATTCAACATGAGGCACGATCCAATTGACATTTTGAATCATTTTTGGTACAGTCCAAAAAATCAATTTTCGGATGAAAAACGATGACTCCGGACATGTCGAACGATCCCAAAATGGTCAATATGGATGAAATTTTAACATTTAATCTTTTGACTTTAAATGACTGTTGGATGTGAATTATGACTTTGTCAACTAAAATAAGTGTGTTTAAAGTCATTTCTGTGCCTGAAATGGTTCAAAATTGAAGCTTTTGAGTAAGCAAAACTCTGTAAAAATGGCAATTTTGGTCACTGAGGGTTTAAAAAGATGTTATTCAACATGAGGCACGATCCAATTGACATTTTGAATCATTTTTGGTACAGTCCAAAAAATCAATTTTCGGATGAAAACGATGACTCCGGACATGTCGAACGATCCCAAAATGGCCAATATGGATGAAATTTTAACATTTAATCTTTTGACTGAAAATGACTGTTGGATGTGAATTATGACTTTGTCAACTAAAATAAGTGTGTTTAAAGTCATTTCTGTGCCTGAAACGGGTCAAAATTGAAGCTTTTGAGTAAGCAAAACTCTGTAAAAATGGCAATTTTGCTCACTCTGAGGGTTTAAAAAGTGGTTATTCAACATGAGGCACGATCCAATTGACATTTTGAATCATTTTTGGTACAGTCCAAAAAATCAATTTTCGGATGAAAACGATGACTCCGGACATGTTGAACGATCCCAAAATGGCCAATATGAATGAAATTTTAACATTTAATCTTTTGACTGTAAATGACTGTTGGATGTGAATTATGACTTTGTCAACTAAAATAAGTGTGTTTAAAGTCATTTCTGTGCCTGAAACGGGTCAAAATTGAAGCTTTTGAGTAAGCAAAACTCTGTAAAAATGGCAATTTTGGTCACTCTGAGGGTTTAAAAAGTGGTTATTCAACATGAGGCACGATCCAATTGACATTTTGAATCATTTTTGGTACAGTCCAAAAAATCAATTTTCGGATGAAAAAAACGATGACTCCGGACATGTCGAACGATCCCAAAATGGTCAATATGGATAAAATTTTAACATTTAATCTTTTGACTGTAAATGACTGGTGGATGTGAATTATGACTTTGTCAACTAAAATAAGTGTGTTTAAAGTCATTTCTGTGCCTGAAACGGGTCAAAATTGAAGCTTTTGAGTAAGCAAAACTCTGTAAAAATGGCAATTTTGCTCACTCTGAGGGTTTAAAAAGTGGTTATTCAACATGAGGCACGATCCAATTGACATTTTGAATCATTTTTGGTACAGTCCAAAAAATCAATTTTCGGATGAAAAACGATGACTCCGGACATGTCGAACGATCCCAAAATGGTAATATGGATGAAATGTTAACATTTAATCTTTTGACTCTAAATGACTGTTGGATGTGAATTATGACTTTGTCAACTAAAATAAGTGTGTTTAAAGTCATTTCTGTGCCTGAAATGGTTCGAAATTGAAGCTTTTGAGTAAGCAAAACTCTGTAAAAGTGGCAATTTTGGTGACTGTGAGGGTTTAAAAAGTGGTTATTCAACATGAGGCACGATCCAATTGACATTTTGAATCCTTTTTGGTACAGTCCAAAAAATTAATTTTCGGATGAAAAACGATGACTCCGGACATGTCGAACGATCCCAAAATGGTCATATGGATGAAATTTTAACATTTAATCTTTTGACTGTAAATGACTGTTGGATGTGAATTATGACTTTGTCAACTAAAATAAGTGTGTTTAAAGTCATTTCTGTGCCTGAAACGGGTCAAAATTGAAGCTTTTGAGTAAGCAAAACTCTGTAAAAATGGCAATTTTGCTCACTCTGAGGGTTTAAAAAGTGGTTATTCAACATAAGGCACGATCCAATTGATATTTTGAATCATTTTTGGTACAGTCCAAAAAATCAATTTTCAGATGAAAACGATGACTCCGGACATGTCGAACGATCCCAAAATGGTCAATATGGATGAAATTTTAACATTTAATCTTTTGACTCTAAATGACTGTTGGATGCGAATTATGACTTTGTCAACTAAAATAAGTGTGTTTAAAGTCATTTCTGTGCCTGAAATGGTTCAAAATTGAAGCTTTTGAGTAAGCAAAACTCTGTAAAAGTGGCAATTTTGGTGACTGTGAGGGTTTAAAAAGTGGTTATTCAACATGAGGCACGATCCAATTGACATTTTGAATCCTTTTTGGTACAGTCCCAAAAATAAATTTTCGGATGAAAAACGATGACTCCGGACATGTCGAACGATCCCAAAATGGTCATATGGATGAAATTTTAACATTTAATCTTTTGACTGTAAATGACTGGTGGATGTGAATTATGACTTTGTCAACTAAAATAAGTGTGTTTAAAGTCATTTCTGTGCCTCAAAGGGGTCAAAATTGAAGCTTTTGAGTAATTAAAACTCTGTAAAAATGGCAATTTTGGTCACTCTGAGGCTTTAAAAAGTGGTTATTCAACATGAGGCACGATCCAATTGACATTTTGAATCATTTTTGGTACAGTCCAAAAAATGAATTTTCGGATGAAAAACGATGACTCCGGACATGTCGAACGATCCCAAAATGGTCAATATGGATGAAATTTTAACATTCAATCTTTTGACTGTAAATGACTGTTGGATGTGAATTATGACTTTGTCAACTAAAATAAGTGTGTTTTAAGTCATTTCTGTGCCTCAAAGGGGTCAAAATTGAAGCTTTTGAGTAATCATAACTCTGTAAAAATGGCAATTTTGGTCACTGTGAGGCTTTAAAAAGTGGTTATTCAACATGAGGCACGATCCAATTGACATTTTGAATCATTTTTGGTACAGTCCAAAAAATCAATTTTCGGATGAAAAACGATGACTCCGGACATGTCGAACGATCCCAAAATGGTCAATATGGATGAAATTGTAACATTTAATCTTTTGACTTTAAATGACTGTTGGATGTGAATTATGACTTTGTCAACTAAAATAAGTGTGTTTAAAGTCATTTCTGTGCCTGAAATGTTTCAAAATTGAAGCTTTTGAGTAAGCAAAACTCTGTAAAAATGGCAATTTTGGTCACTCTGAGGGTTTAAAAAGATGTTATTCAACATGAGGCACGATCCAATTGACATTTTGAATCATTTTTGGTACAGTCCAAAAAATCAATTTTCGGATGAAAACGATGACTCCGGACATGTCGAACGATCCCAAAATGGCCAATATGGATGAAATTTTAACATTTAATCTTTTGACTGAAAATGACTGTTGGATGTGAATTATGACTTTGTCAACTAAAATAAGTGTGTTTAAAGTCATTTCTGTGCCTGAAACGGGTCAAAATTGAAGCTTTTGAGTAAGCAAAACTCTGTAAAAATGGCAATTTTGGTCACTCTGAGGGTTTAAAAAGTGGTTATTCAACATGAGGCACGATCCAATTGACATTTTGAATCATTTTTGGTACAGTCCAAAAAATCAATTTTCGGATGAAAAATGATGACTCCGGACATGTCGAACGATCCCAAAATGGTCGATATGGATGAAATTTTAACATTTATTCTTTTGACTCTAAATGACTGTTTGATGTGAATTATGACTTTGTCAACTAAAATAAGTGTGTTTAAAGTCATTTCTGTGCCTGAAATGGTTCAAAATTGAAGCTTTTGAGTAAGCAAAACTCTGTAAAAAATGGCAATTTTGGTGACTGTGAGGGTTTAAAAAGTGGTTATTCAACATGAGGCACGATCCAATTGACATTTTGAATCATTTTTGGTACAGTCCAAAAAATAAATTTTCGGATGAAAAACGATGACTCCGGACATGTCGAACGATCCCAAAATGGTCATATGGATGAAATTTTAACATTTAATCTTTTGACTATAAATGACTGGTGGATGTGAATTATGACTTTGTCAACTAAAATAAGTGTGTTTAAAGTCATTTCTGTGCCTCAAAGGGGTCAAAATTGAAGCTTTTGAGTAATTAAAACTCTGTAAAAATGGCAATTTTGGTCACTCTGAGGCTTTAAATAGTGGTTATTCAACATGAGGCACGATCCAATTGACATTTTGAATCATTTTTGGTACAGTCCAAAAAATCAATTTTCGGATGAAAAACGATGATTCCGGACATGTCGAACGATCTCAAAATGGTCAATATGGATGAAATTGTAACATTTAATCTTTTGACTGTAAATGACTGTTGGATGTGAATTAGGACTTTGTCAACTAAAATAAGTGTGTTTAAAGTCATTTCTGTGCCTGAAACGGGTCAAAATTGAAGCTTTTGAGTAATCAAAACTCTGTAAAAATGGCAATTTTGGTCACTGTGAGGCTTTAAAAAGTGGTTATTCAACATGAGGCACGATCCAATTGACATTTTGAATTATTTTTGGTACAGTCCAAAAAATGAATTTTCGGATGAAAAACGATGACTCCGGACATGTCGAACGATCCCAAAATGGTCAATATGGATGAAATTTTAACATTCAATCTTTTGACTGTAAATGACTGTTGGATGTGAATTATGACTTTGTCAACTAAAATAAGTGTGTTTTAAGTCATTTCTGTGCCTCAAAGGGGTCAAAATTGAAGCTTTTGAGTAATCATAACTCTGTAAAAATGGCAATTTTGGTCACTGTGAGGGTTTAAAAAGTGGTTATTCAACATGAGGCACGATCCAATTGACATTTTGAATCATTTTTGGTACAGTCCAAAAAATCAATTTTCGGATGAAAAACGATGACTCCGGACATGTCGAACGATCCCAAAATGGTCAATATGGATGAAATTTTAACATTTAATCTTTTGACTTTAAATGACTGTTGGATGTGAATTATGACTTTGTCAACTAAAATAAGTGTGTTTAAAGTCATTTCTGTGCCTGAAATGGTTCAAAATTGAAGCTTTTGAGTAAGCAAAACTCTGTAAAAATGGCAATTTTGGTCACTCTGAGGGTTTAAAAAGATGTTATTCAACATGAGGCACGATCCAATTGACATTTTGAATCATTTTTGGTACAGTCCAAAAAATCAATTTTCGGATGAAAACGATGACTCCGGACATGTCGAACGATCCCAAAATGGCCAATATGGATGAAATTTTAACATTTAATCTTTTGACTGAAAATGACTGTTGGATGTGAATTATGACTTTGTCAACTAAAATAAGTGTGTTTAAAGTCATTTCTGTGCCTGAAACGGGTCAAAATTGAAGCTTTTGAGTAAGCAAAACTCTGTAAAAATGGCAATTTTGGTCACTCTGAGGGTTTAAAAAGTGGTTATTCAACATGAGGCACGATCCAATTGACATTTTGAATCATTTTTGGTACAGTCCAAAAAATCAATTTTCGGATGAAAAATGATGACTCCGGACATGTCGAACGATCCCAAAATGGTCGATATGGATGAAATTTTAACATTTATTCTTTTGACTCTAAATGACTGTTGGATGTGAATTATGACTTTGTCAACTAAAATAAGTGTGTTTAAAGTCATTTCTGTGCCTGAAATGTTTCAAAATTGAAGCTTTTGAGTAAGCAAAACTCTGTAAAAATGGCAATTTTGGTCACTGTGAGGGTTTAAAAAGTGGTTATTCAACATGAGGCACGATCCAATTGACATTTTGAATCATTTTTGGTACAGTCCAAAAAATCAATTTTCGGATGAAAAACGATGACTCCGGACATGTCGAACGATCCCAAAATGGTCAATATGGATGAAATTTTAACATTTAATCTTTTGACTTTAAATGACTGTTGGATGTGAATTATGACTTTGTCAACTAAAATAAGTGTGTTTAAAGTCATTTCTGTGCCTGAAATGGTTCAAAATTGAAGCTTTTGAGTAAGCAAAACTCTGTAAAAATGGCAATTTTGGTCACTCTGAGGGTTTAAAAAGATGTTATTCAACATGAGGCACGATCCAATTGACATTTTGAATCATTTTTGGTACAGTCCAAAAAATCAATTTTCGGATGAAAACGATGACTCCGGACATGTCGAACGATCCCAAAATGGCCAATATGGATGAAATTTTAACATTTAATCTTTTGACTGAAAATGACTGTTGGATGTGAATTATGACTTTGTCAACTAAAATAAGTGTGTTTAAAGTCATTTCTGTGCCTGAAACGGGTCAAAATTGAAGCTTTTGAGTAAGCAAAACTCTGTAAAAATGGCAATTTTGGTCACTCTGAGGGTTTAAAAAGTGGTTATTCAACATGAGGCACGATCCAATTGACATTTTGAATCCTTTTTGGTACAGTCCAAAAAATAAATTTTCGGATGAAAAACGATGACTCCGGACATGTCGAACGATCCCAAAATGGTCAATATGGATGAAATTTTAACATTTAATCTTTTGACTGTAAATGACTGGTGGATGTGAATTATGACTTTGTCAACTAAAATAAGTGTGTTTAAAGTCATTTCTGTGCCTCAAAGGGGTCAAAATTGAAGCTTTTGAGTAATTAAAACTCTGTAAAAATGGCAATTTTGGTCACTCTGAGGCTTTAAAAAGTGGTTATTCAACATGAGGCACGATCCAATTGACATTTTGAATCATTTTTGGTACAGTCCAAAAAATCAATTTTCGGATGAAAAACAATGACTCCGGACATGTCGAACGATCCCAAAATGGTCAATATGGATGAAATTTTAATATTTAATCTTTTGACTTTAAATGACTGTTGGATGTGAATTATGACTTTGTCAACTAAAATAAGTGTGTTTAAAGTCATTTCTGTGCCTGAAATGGTTCAAAATTGAAGCTTTTGAGTAAGCAAAACTCTGTAAAAATGGCAATTTTGGTCACTGAGGGTTTAAAAAGATGTTATTCAACATGAGGCACGATCCAATTGACATTTTGAATCATTTTTGGTACAGTCCAAAAAATCAATTTTCGGATGAAAACGATGACTCCGGACATGTCGAACGATCCCAAAATGGCCAATATGGATGAAATTTTAACATTTAATCTTTTGACTGAAAATGACTGTTGGATGTGAATTATGACTTTGTCAACTAAAATAAGTGTGTTTAAAGTCATTTCTGTGCCTGAAACGGGTCAAAATTGAAGCTTTTGAGTAAGCAAAACTCTGTAAAAATGGCAATTTTGCTCACTCTGAGGGTTTAAAAAGTGGTTATTCAACATGAGGCACGATCCAATTGACATTTTGAATCATTTTTGGTACAGTCCAAAAAATCAATTTTCGGATGAAAAAAACAATGACTCCGGACATGTCGAACGATCCCAAAATGGTCAATATGGATGAAATTTTAACATTTAATCTTTTGACTGTAAATGACTGGTGGATGTGAATTATGACTTTGTCAACTAAAATAAGTGTGTTTAAAGTCATTTCTGTGCCTCAAAGGGGTCAAAATTGAAGCTTTTGAGTAATCAAAACTCTGTAAAAATGGCAATTTTGGTCACTGTGAGGCTTTAAAAAGTGGTTATTCAACATGAGGCACGATCCAATTGACATTTTGAATCATTTTTGGTACAGTCCAAAAAATCAATTTTCGGATGAAAAACAATGACTCCGGACATGTCGAACGATCCCAAAATGGTCAATATGGATGAAATTTTAACATTTAATATTTTGACTTTAAATGACTGTTGGATGTGAATTATGACTTTGTCAACTAAAATAAGTGTGTTTAAAGTCATTTCTGTGCCTGAAATGGTTCAAAATTGAAGCTTTTGAGTAAGCAAAACTCTGTAAAAATGGCAATTTTGGTCACTGAAGGTTTAAAAAGATGTTATTCAACATGAGGCACGATCCAATTGACATTTTGAATCATTTTTTGTACAGTCCAAAAAATCAATTTTCGGATGAAAACGATGACTCCGGACATGTCGAACGATCCCAAAAAAGTGGTTATTCAACATGAGGCACGATCCAATTGACATGAGGCACGATCCAATTGACATTTTGAATCATTTTTGGTACAGTCCAAAAAATCAATTTTCGGATGAAAAACGATGATTCCGGACATGTCGAACGATCCCAAAATGGTCAATATGGATGAAATTGTAACATTTAATCTTTTGACTGTAAATGACTGTTGGATGTGAATTAGGACTTTGTCAACTAAAATAAGTGTGTTTAAAGTCATTTCTGTGCCTGAAACGGGTCAAAATTGAAGCTTTTGAGTCATCAAAACTCTGTAAAAATGGCAATTTTGGTCACTGTGAAGCTTTAAAAAGTGGTTATTCAACATGAGGCACGATCCAATTGACATTTTGAATCATTTTTGGTACAGTCCAAAAAATGAATTTTCGGATGAAAAACGATGACTCCGGACATGTCGAACGATCCCAAAATGGTCAATATGGATGAAATTTTAACATTCAATCTTTTGACTGTAAATGACTGTTGGATGTGAATTATGACTTTGTCAACTAAAATAAGTGTGTTTTAAGTCATTTCTGTGCCTGAAACGGGTCAAAATTGAAGCTTTTGAGTAATCATAACTCTGTAAAAATGGCAATTTTGGTCACTGTGAGGGTTTAAAAAGATGTTATTCAACATGAGGCACGATCCAATTGACATTTTGAATCATTTTTGGTACAGTCCAAAAAATCAATTTTCGGATGAAATCGATGACTCCGGACATGTTGAACGATCCCAAAATGGCCAATATGAATGAAATTTTAACATTTAATCTTTTGACTGTAAATGACTGTTGGATGTGAATTATGACTTTGTCAACTAAAATAAGTGTGTTTAAAGTCGTTTCTGTGCCTGAAATGGTTCAAAATTGAAGCTTTTGAGTAAGCAAAACTCTGTAAAAATGGCAATTTTGGTCACTCTGAGGGTTTAAAAAGATGTTATTCAACATGAGGCACAATCCAATTGACATTTTGAATCATTTTTGGTACAGTCCAAAAAATCAATTTTCGGATGAAATCGATGACTCCGGACATGTTGAACGATCCCAAAATGGCCAATATGAATGAAATTTTAACATTTAATCTTTTGACTGTAAATGACTGTTGGATGTGAATTATGACTTTGTCAACTAAAATAAGTGTGTTTAAAGTCATTTCTGTGCCTGAAACGGGTCAAAATTGAAGCTTTTGAGTAAGCAAAACTCTGTAAAAATGGCAATTTTGGTCACTCTGAGGGTTTAAAAAGTGGTTATTCAACATGAGGCACGATCCAATTGACATTTTGAATCATTTTTGGTACAGTCCAAAAAATCAATTTTCGGATGAAAAATGATGACTCCGGACATGTCGAACGATCCCAAAATGGTCGATATGGATGAAATTTTAACATTTATTCTTTTGACTCTAAATGACTGTTTGATGTGAATTATGACTTTGTCAACTAAAATAAGTGTGTTTAAAGTCATTTCTGTGCCTGAAATGGTTCAAAATTGAAGCTTTTGAGTAAGCAAAACTCTGTAAAAGTGGCAATTTTGGTGACTGTGAGGGTTTAAAAAGTGGTTATTCAACATGAGGCACGATCCAATTGACATTTTGAATCATTTTTGGTACAGTCCAAAAAATAAATTTTCGGATGAAAAACGATGACTCCGGACATGTCGAACGATCCCAAAATGGTCATATGGATGAAATTTTAACATTTAATCTCTTGACTATAAATGACTGGTGGATGTGAATTATGACTTTGTCAACTAAAATAAGTGTGTTTAAAGTCATTTCTGTGCCTCAAAGGGGTCAAAATTGAAGCTTTTGAGTAATTAAAACTCTGTAAAAATGGCAATTTTGGTCACTCTGAGGCTTTAAAAAGTGGTTATTCAACATGAGGCACGATCCAATTGACATTTTGAATCATTTTTGGTACAGTCCAAAAAATCAATTTTCGGATGAAAAACGATGATTCCGGACATGTCGAACGATCCCAAAATGGTCAATATGGATGAAATTGTAACATTTAATCTTTTGACTGTAAATGACTGTTGGATGTGAATTAGGACTTTGTCAACTAAAATAAGTGTGTTTAAAGTCATTTCTGTGCCTGAAACGGGTCAAAATTGAAGCTTTTGAGTAATCAAAACTCTGTAAAAATGGCAATTTTGGTCACTGTGAGGCTTTAAAAAGTGGTTATTCAACATGAGGCACGATCCAATTGACATTTTGAATCATTTTTGGTACAGTCCAAAAAATGAATTTTCGGATGAAGAACGATGACTCCGGACATGTCGAACGATCCCAAAATGGTCAATATGGATGAAATTTTAACATTCAATCTTTTGACTGTAAATGACTGTTGGATGTGAATTATGACTTTGTCAACTAAAATAAGTGTGTTTTAAGTCATTTCTGTGCCTCAAAGGGGTCAAAATTGAAGCTTTTGAGTAATCATAACTCTGTAAAAATGGCAATTTTGGTCACTGTGAGGGTTTAAAAAGTGGTTATTCAACATGAGGCACGATCCAATTGACATTTTGAATCATTTTTGGTACAGTCCAAAAAATCAATTTTCGGATGAAAAACGATGACTCCGGACATGTCGAACGATCCCAAAATGGTCAATATGGATGAAATTTTAACATTTAATCTTTTGACTTTAAATGACTGTTGGATGTGAATTATGACTTTGTCAACTAAAATAAGTGTGTTTAAAGTCATTTCTGTGCCTGAAATGGTTCAAAATTGAAGCTTTTGAGTAAGCAAAACTCTGTAAAAATGGCAATTTTGGTCACTCTGAGGGTTTAAAAAGATGTTATTCAACATGAGGCACGATCCAATTGACATTTTGAATCATTTTTGGTACAGTCCAAAAAATCAATTTTCGGATGAAAACGATGACTCCGGACATGTCGAACGATCCCAAAATGGCCAATATGGATGAAATTTTAACATTTAATCTTTTGACTGAAAATGACTGTTGGATGTGAATTATGACTTTGTCAACTAAAATAAGTGTGTTTAAAGTCATTTCTGTGCCTGAAACGGGTCAAATTGAAGCTTTTGAGTAAGCAAAACTCTGTAAAAATGGCAATTTTGGTCACTCTGAGGGTTTAAAAAGTGGTTATTCAACATGAGGCACGATCCAATTGACATTTTGAATCATTTTTGGTACAGTCCAAAAAATCAATTTTCGGATGAAAAATGATGACTCCGGACATGTCGAACGATCCCAAAATGGTCGATATGGATGAAATTTTAACATTTATTCTTTTGACTCTAAATGACTGTTGGATGTGAATTATGACTTTGTCAACTAAAATAAGTGTGTTTAAAGTCATTTCTGTGCCTGAAATGGTTCAAAATTTAAGCTTTTGAGTAAGCAAAACTCTGTAAAAATGGCAATTTTGGTCACTGTGAGGGTTTAAAAAGTGGTTATTCAACATGAGGCACGATCCAATTGACATTTTGAATCATTTTTGGTACAGTCCAAAAAATCAATTTTCGGATGAAAAACGATGACTCCGGACATGTCGAACGATCCCAAAATGGTCAATATGGATGAAATTTTAACATTTAATCTTTTGACTTTAAATGACTGTTGGATGTGAATTATGACTTTGTCAACTAAAATAAGTGTGTTTAAAGTCATTTCTGTGCCTGAAATGGTTCAAAATTGATGCTTTTGAGTAAGCAAAACTCTGTAAAAATGGCAATTTTGGTCACTCTGAGGGTTTAAAAAGATGTTATTCAACATGAGGCACGATCCAATTGACATTTTGAATCATTTTTGGTACAGTCCAAAAAATCAATTTTCGGATGAAAACGATGACTCCGGACATGTCGAACGATCCCAAAATGGCCAATATGGATGAAATTTTAACATTTAATCTTTTGACTGAAAATGACTGTTGGATGTGAATTATGACTTTGTCAACTAAAATAAGTGTGTTTAAAGTCATTTCTGTGCCTGAAACGGGTCAAAATTGAAGCTTTTGAGTAAGCAAAACTCTGTAAAAATGGCAATTTTGGTCACTCTGAGGGTTTAAAAAGTGGTTATTCAACATGAGGCACGATCCAATTGACATTTTGAATCCTTTTTGGTACAGTCCAAAAAATAAATTTTCGGATGAAAAACGATGACTCCGGACATGTCGAACGATCCCAAAATGGTCAATATGGATGAAATTTTAACATTTAATCTTTTGACTGTAAATGACTGGTGGATGTGAATTATGACTTTGTCAACTAAAATAAGTGTGTTTAAAGTCATTTCTGTGCCTCAAAGGGGTCAAAATTGAAGCTTTTGAGTAATTAAAACTCTGTAAAAATGGCAATTTTGGTCACTCTGAGGCTTTAAAAAGTGGTTATTCAACATGAGGCACGATCCAATTGACATTTTGAATCATTTTTGGTACAGTCCAAAAAATCAATTTTCGGATGAAAAACGATGACTCCGGACATGTCGAACGATCCCAAAATGGCCAATATGGATGAAATTTTAACATTTAATCTTTTGACTGAAAATGACTGTTGGATGTGAATTATGACTTTGTCAACTAAAATAAGTGTGTTTAAAGTCATTTCTGTGCCTGAAACGGGTCAAAATTGAAGCTTTTGAGTAAGCAAAACTCTGTAAAAATGGCAATTTTGCTCACTCTGAGGGTTTAAAAAGTGGTTATTCAACATGAGGCACGATCCAATTGACATTTTGAATCATTTTTGGTACAGTCCAAAAAATCAATTTTCGGATGAAAACGATGACTCCGGACATGTTGAACGATCCCAAAATGGCCAATATGAATGAAATTTTAACATTTAATCTTTTGACTGTAAATGACTGTTGGATGTGAATTATGACTTTGTCAACTAAAATAAGTGTGTTTAAAGTCATTTCTGTGCCTGAAACGGGTCAAAATTGAAGCTTTTGAGTAAGCAAAACTCTGTAAAAATGGCAATTTTGGTCACTCTGAGGGTTTAAAAAGTGGTTATTCAACATGAGGCACGATCCAATTGACATTTTGAATCATTTTTGGTACAGTCCAAAAAATCAATTTTCGGATGAAAAAAACGATGACTCCGGACATGTCGAACGATCCCAAAATGGTCAATATGGATGAAATTTTAACATTTAATCTTTTGACTGTAAATGACTGGTGGATGTGAATTATGACTTTGTCAACTAAAATAAGTGTGTTTAAAGTCATTTCTGTGCCTCAAAGGGGTCAAAATTGAAGGTTTTGAGTAATCAAAACTCTGTAAAAATGGCAATTTTGGTCACTGTGAGGCTTTAAAAAGTGGTTATTCAACATGAGGCACGATCCAATTGACATTTTGAATCATTTTTGGTACAGTCCAAAAAATGAATTTTCGGATGAAAAACGATGACTCCGGACATGTCGAACGATCCCAAAATGGTCTATAATGATGAAATTTTAACATTTAATCTTTTGACTGTAAATGACTGTTGGATGTGAATTATGACTTTGTCAACTAAAATAAGTGTGTTTAAAGTCATTTCTGTGCCTGAAACGGGTCAAAATTGAAGCTTTTGAGTAAGCAAAACTCTGTAAAAATGGCAATTTTGGTGACTCTGAGGGTTTAAAAAGTGGTTATTCAACATGAGGCACGATCCAATTGACATTTTGAATCCTTTTTGGTACAGTCCAAAAAATAAATTTTCGGATGAAAAACGATGACTCCGGACATGTCGAACGATCCCAAAATGGTCATATGGATGAAATTTTAACATTTAATCTTTTGACTGTAAATGACTGGTGGATGTGAATTATGACTTTGTCAACTAAAATAAGTGTGTTTAAAGTCATTTCTGTGCCTCAAAGGGGTCAAAATTGAAGCTTTTGAGTAATCATAACTCTGTAAAAATGGCAATTTTGGTCACTCTGAGGGTTTAAAAAGTGGTTATTCAACATGAGTCACGATCCAATTGACATTTTGAATCCTTTTTGGTACAGTCCAAAAAATCAATTTTCGGATGAAAAACGATGACTCCGGACATGTCGAACGATCCCAAAATGGTCAATATGGATGAAATTTTAACATTTAATCTTTTGACTCTAAATGACTGTGGATGTGAATTATGACTTTGTCAACTAAAATAAGTGTCTTTAAAGTCATTTCTGTGCCTGAAATGGTTCAAAATTTAAGCTTTTGAGTAAGCAAAACTCTGTAAAAGTGGCAATTTTGGTGACTGTGAGGGTTTAAAAAGTGGTT
The DNA here is from genome assembly GCF_964263255.1 of Lissotriton vulgaris. Lineage (NCBI taxonomy): Eukaryota > Metazoa > Chordata > Amphibia > Caudata > Salamandridae > Lissotriton > Lissotriton vulgaris. Next base: position 2,157,104 of record NW_028246940.1, read on the forward strand.
ATTCAACATGAGGCACGATCCAATTGACATTTTGAATCCTTTTTGGTACAGTCCAAAAAATCAATTTTCGGATGAAAAACGATGACTCCGGACATGTCGAACGATCCCAAAATGGTCAATATGGATGAAATTTTAACATTTAATCTTTTGACTGTAAATGACTGGTGGATGTGAATTATGACTTTGTCAACTAAAATAAGTGTGTTTAAAGTCATTTCTGTTCCTGAAACTGGTCAAAATTGAAGCTTTTGAGTAATCAAAACTCTGTAAAAATGGCAATTTTGGTCACTGTGAGGCTTTAAAAAGTGGTTATTCAACATGAGGCACGATCCAATTGACATTTTGAATCATTTTTGGTACAGTCCAAAAAATGAATTTTCAGATGAAAAACGATGACTCCGGACCTGTTGAACGTTCCCAAAATGGTCTATAATGATGAAATTTTAACATTTAATCTTTTGACTCTAAATGACTGTTGGATGTGAATTATGACTTTGTCAACTAAAATAAGTGTGTTTAAAGTCATTTCTGTGCCTGAAACGGCACAAAATTGAAGCTTTTGAGTAAGCAAAACTCTGTAAAAATGGCAATTTTGGTCACTCTGAGGGTTTAAAAAGTGGTTATTCAACATGAGGCACGACCCAATTGACATTTTGAATCATTTTTGGTACAGTCCAAAAAATCAATTTCCGGATGAAAAACGATGACTCTGGACCTGTTGAACGTTCCTAAAATGGTCTATAATGATGAAATTTTAACATTTAATCTTTTGACTCTAAATGACTGTTGGATGTGAATTATGACTTTGTCAACTAAAATAAGTGTGTTTAAAGTCATTTCTGTGCCTGAAACGGGTCAAAATTGAAGCTTTTGAGTAAGCAAAACTCTGTAAAAATGGCAATTTTGGTCACTCTGAGGGTTTAAAAAGTGGTTATTCAACATGAGGCACGATCCAATTGACATTTTGAATCATTTTTGGTACAGTCCAAAAAATGAATTTTCGGATGAAAAACGATGACTCCGGACCTGTTGAACGTTCCCAAAATGGTCTATAATGATGAAATTTTAACATTTAATCTTTTGACTGTAAATGACTGTCGGATGTGAATTAGGACTTTGTCAACTAAAATAAGTGTGTTTAAAGTCATTTCTGTGCCTGAAACGGGTCAAAATTGAAGCTTTTGAGTAAGCAAAACTCTGTAAAAATGGCAATTTTGGTCACTCTGAGGGCTTAAAAAATGGTTATTCAACATGAGGCACGACCCAATTGACATTTTGAATCATTTTTGGTACAGTCCAAAAAATCAATTTCCGGATGAAAAACGATGACTCAGGACCTGTTGAACGTTCCCAAAATGGTCTATAATGATGAAATTTTAACATTTAATCTTTTGACTCTAAATGACTGTTGGATGTGAATTATGACTTTGTCAACTAAAATAAGTGTGTTTTAAGTCATTTCTGTGCCTCAAAGGGGTCAAAATTGAAGCTTTTGAGTAATCATAACTCTGTAAAAATGGCAATTTTGGTCACTGTGAGGGTTTAAAAAGTGGTTATTCAACATGAGGCACGATCCAATTGACATTTTGAATCATTTTTGGTACAGTCCAAAAAATCAATTTTCGGATGAAAAACGATGACTCCGGACATGTCGAACGATCCCAAAATGGTCAATATGGATGAAATTTTAACATTTAATCTTTTGACTCTAAATGACTGTTGGATGTGAATTATGACTTTGTCAACTAAAATAAGTGTGTTTAAAGTCATTTCTGTGCCTGAAACGGGTCAAAATTGAAGCTTTTGAGTAAGCAAAACTCTGTAAAAATGGCAATTTTGGTCACTCTGAGGCTTTAAAAAGTGGTTATTCAACATGAGGCACGATCCAATTGACATTTTGAATCATTTTTGGTACAGTCCAAAAAATCAATTTTCGGATGAAAAACGATGACTCCGGACATGTCGAACGATCCCAAAATGGCCAATATGGATGAAATTTTAACATTTAATCTTTTGACTGAAAATGACTGTTGGATGTGAATTATGACTTTGTCAACTAAAATAAGTGTGTTTAAAGTCATTTCTGTGCCTGAAACGGGTCAAAATTGAAGCTTTTGAGTAAGCAAAACTCTGTAAAAATGGCAATTTTGCTCACTCTGAGGGTTTAAAAAGTGGTTATTCAACATGAGGCACGATCCAATTGACATTTTGAATCATTTTTGGTACAGTCCAAAAAATAAATTTTCGGATGAAAAACGATGACTCCGGACATGTCGAACGATCCCAAAATGGTCATATGGATGAAATTTTAACATTTAATCTTTTGACTATAAATGACTGGTGGATGTGAATTATGACTTTGTCAACTAAAATAAGTGTGTTTAAAGTCATTTCTGTGCCTCAAAGGGGTCAAAATTGAAGCTTTTGAGTAATTAAAACTCTGTAAAAATGGCAATTTTGGTCACTCTGAGGCTTTAAATAGTGGTTATTCAACATGAGGCACGATCCAATTGACATTTTGAATCATTTTTGGTACAGTCCAAAAAATCAATTTTCGGATGAAAAACGATGATTCCGGACATGTCGAACGATCTCAAAATAGTCAATATGGATGAAATTGTAACATTTAATCTTTTGACTGTAAATGACTGTTGGATGTGAATTAGGACTTTGTCAACTAAAATAAGTGTGTTTAAAGTCATTTCTGTGCCTGAAACGGGTCAAAATTGAAGCTTTTGAGTAATCAAAACTCTGTAAAAATGGCAATTTTGGTCACTGTGAGGCTTTAAAAAGTGGTTATTCAACATGAGGCACGATCCAATTGACATTTTGAATTATTTTTGGTACAGTCCAAAAAATGAATTTTCGGATGAAAAACGATGACTCCGGACATGTCGAACGATCCCAAAATGGTCAATATGGATGAAATTTTAACATTCAATCTTTTGACTGTAAATGACTGTTGGATGTGAATTATGACTTTGTCAACTAAAATAAGTGTGTTTTAAGTCATTTCTGTGCCTCAAAGGGGTCAAAATTGAAGCTTTTGAGTAATCATAACTCTGTAAAAATGGCAATTTTGGTCACTGTGAGGGTTTAAAAAGTGGTTATTCAACATGAGGCACGATCCAATTGACATTTTGAATCATTTTTGGTACAGTCCAAAAAATCAATTTTCGGATGAAAAACGATGACTCCGGACATGTCGAACGATCCCAAAATGGTCAATATGGATGAAATTTTAACATTTAATCTTTTGACTTTAAATGACTGTTGGATGTGAATTATGACTTTGTCAACTAAAATAAGTGTGTTTAAAGTCATTTCTGTGCCTGAAATGGTTCAAAATTGAAGCTTTTGAGTAAGCAAAACTCTGTAAAAATGGCAATTTTGGTCACTCTGAGGGTTTAAAAAGATGTTATTCAACATGAGGCACGATCCAATTGACATTTTGAATCATTTTTGGTACAGTCCAAAAAATCAATTTTCGGATGAAAACGATGACTCCGGACATGTCGAACGATCCCAAAATGGCCAATATGGATGAAATTTTAACATTTAATCTTTTGACTGAAAATGACTGTTGGATGTGAATTATGACTTTGTCAACTAAAATAAGTGTGTTTAAAGTCATTTCTGTGCCTGAAACGGGTCAAAATTGAAGCTTTTGAGTAAGCAAAACTCTGTAAAAATGGCAATTTTGGTCACTCTGAGGGTTTAAAAAGTGGTTATTCAACATGAGGCACGATCCAATTGACATTTTGAATCATTTTTGGTACAGTCCAAAAAATCAATTTTCGGATGAAAAATGATGACTCCGGACATGTCGAACGATCCCAAAATGGTCGATATGGATGAAATTTTAACATTTATTCTTTTGACTCTAAATGACTGTTGGATGTGAATTATGACTTTGTCAACTAAAATAAGTGTGTTTAAAGTCATTTCTGTGCCTGAAATGTTTCAAAATTGAAGCTTTTGAGTAAGCAAAACTCTGTAAAAATGGCAATTTTGGTCACTGTGAGGGTTTAAAAAGTGGTTATTCAACATGAGGCACGATCCAATTGACATTTTGAATCATTTTTGGTACAGTCCAAAAAATCAATTTTTGGATGAAAAACGATGACTCCGGACATGTCGAACGATCCCAAAATGGTCAATATGGATGAAATTTTAACATTTAATCTTTTGACTTTAAATGACTGTTGGATGTGAATTATGACTTTGTCAACTAAAATAAGTGTGTTTAAAGTCATTTCTGTGCCTGAAATGGTTCAAAATTGAAGCTTTTGAGTAAGCAAAACTCTGTAAAAATGGCAATTTTGGTCACTCTGAGGGTTTAAAAAGATGTTATTCAACATGAGGCACGATCCAATTGACATTTTGAATCATTTTTGGTACAGTCCAAAAAATCAATTTTCGGATGAAAACGATGACTCCGGACATGTCGAACGATCCCAAAATGGCCAATATGGATGAAATTTTAACATTTAATCTTTTGACTGAAAATGACTGTTGGATGTGAATTATGACTTTGTCAACTAAAATAAGTGTGTTTAAAGTCATTTCTGTGCCTGAAACGGGTCAAAATTGAAGCTTTTGAGTAAGCAAAACTCTGTAAAAATGGCAATTTTGGTCACTCTGAGGGTTTAAAAAGTGGTTATTCAACATGAGGCACGATCCAATTGACATTTTGAATCCTTTTTGGTACAGTCCAAAAAATAAATTTTCGGATGAAAAACGATGACTCCGGACATGTCGAACGATCCCAAAATGGTCAATATGGATGAAATTTTAACATTTAATCTTTTGACTGTAAATGACTGGTGGATGTGAATTATGACTTTGTCAACTAAAATAAGTGTGTTTAAAGTCATTTCTGTGCCTCAAAGGGGTCAAAATTGAAGCTTTTGAGTAATTAAAACTCTGTAAAAATGGCAATTTTGGTCACTCTGAGGCTTTAAAAAGTGGTTATTCAACATGAGGCACGATCCAATTGACATTTTGAATCATTTTTGGTACAGTCCAAAAAATCAATTTTCGGATGAAAAACAATGACTCCGGACATGTCGAACGATCCCAAAATGGTCAATATGGATGAAATTTTAATATTTAATCTTTTGACTTTAAATGACTGTTGGATGTGAATTATGACTTTGTCAACTAAAATAAGTGTGTTTAAAGTCATTTCTGTGCCTGAAATGGTTCAAAATTGAAGCTTTTGAGTAAGCAAAACTCTGTAAAAATGGCAATTTTGGTCACTGAGGGTTTAAAAAGATGTTATTCAACATGAGGCACGATCCAATTGACATTTTGAATCATTTTTGGTACAGTCCAAAAAATCAATTTTCGGATGAAAACGATGACTCCGGACATGTCGAACGATCCCAAAATGGCCAATATGGATGAAATTTTAACATTTAATCTTTTGACTGAAAATGACTGTTGGATGTGAATTATGACTTTGTCAACTAAAATAAGTGTGTTTAAAGTCATTTCTGTGCCTGAAACGGGTCAAAATTGAAGCTTTTGAGTAAGCAAAACTCTGTAAAAATGGCAATTTTGCTCACTCTGAGGGTTTAAAAAGTGGTTATTCAACATGAGGCACGATCCAATTGACATTTTGAATCATTTTTGGTACAGTCCAAAAAATCAATTTTCGGATGAAAACGATGACTCCGGACATGTTGAACGATCCCAAAATGGCCAATATGAATGAAATTTTAACATTTAATCTTTTGACTGTAAATGACTGTTGGATGTGAATTATGACTTTGTCAACTAAAATAAGTGTGTTTAAAGTCATTTCTGTGCCTGAAACGGGTCAAAATTGAAGCTTTTGAGTAAGCAAAACTCTGTAAAAATGGCAATTTTGGTCACTCTGAGGGTTTAAAAAGTGGTTATTCAACATGAGGCACGATCCAATTGACATTTTGAATCATTTTTGGTACAGTCCAAAAAATCAATTTTCGGATGAAAAAAACAATGACTCCGGACATGTCGAACGATCCCAAAATGGTCAATATGGATGAAATTTTAACATTTAATCTTTTGACTGTAAATGACTGGTGGATGTGAATTATGACTTTGTCAACTAAAATAAGTGTGTTTAAAGTCATTTCTGTGCCTCAAAGGGGTCAAAATTGAAGCTTTTGAGTAATCAAAAGTCTGTAAAAATGGCAATTTTGGTCACTGTGAGGCTTTAAAAAGTGGTTATTCAACATGAGGCACGATCCAATTGACATTTTGAATCATTTTTGGTACAGTCCAAAAAATCAATTTTCGGATGAAAAACAATGACTCCGGACATGTCGAACGATCCCAAAATGGTCAATATGGATGAAATTTTAACATTTAATCTTTTGACTTTAAATGACTGTTGGATGTGAATTATGACTTTGTCAACTAAAATAAGTGTGTTTAAAGTCATTTCTGTGCCTGAAATGGTTCAAAATTGAAGCTTTTGAGTAAGCAAAACTCTGTAAAAATGGCAATTTTGGTCACTGAAGGTTTAAAAAGATGTTATTCAACATGAGGCACGATCCAATTGACATTTTGAATCATTTTTTGTACAGTCCAAAAAATCAATTTTCGGATGAAAACGATGACTCCGGACATGTCGAACGATCCCAAAAAAGTGGTTATTCAACATGAGGCACGATCCAATTGACATGAGGCACGATCCAATTGACATTTTGAATCATTTTTGGTACAGTCCAAAAAATCAATTTTCGGATGAAAAACGATGATTCCGGACATGTCGAACGATCCCAAAATGGTCAATATGGATGAAATTGTAACATTTAATCTTTTGACTGTAAATGACTGTTGGATGTGAATTAGGACTTTGTCAACTAAAATAAGTGTGTTTAAAGTAATTTCTGTGCCTGAAACGGGTCAAAATTGAAGCTTTTGAGTCATCAAAACTCTGTAAAAATGGCAATTTTGGTCACTGTGAAGCTTTAAAAAGTGGTTATTCAACATGAGGCACGATCCAATTGACATTTTGAATCATTTTTGGTACAGTCCAAAAAATGAATTTTCGGATGAAAAACGATGACTCCGGACATGTCGAACGATCCCAAAATGGTCAATATGGATGAAATTTTAACATTCAATCTTTTGACTGTAAATGACTGTTGGATGTGAATTATGACTTTGTCAACTAAAATAAGTGTGTTTTAAGTCATTTCTGTGCCTGAAACGGGTCAAAATTGAAGCTTTTGAGTAATCATAACTCTGTAAAAATGGCAATTTTGGTCACTGTGAGGGTTTAAAAAGATGTTATTCAACATGAGGCACGATCCAATTGACATTTTGAATCATTTTTGGTACAGTCCAAAAAATCAATTTTCGGATGAAATCGATGACTCCGGACATGTTGAACGATCCCAAAATGGCCAATATGAATGAAATTTTAACATTTAATCTTTTGACTGTAAATGACTGTTGGATGTGAATTATGACTTTGTCAACTAAAATAAGTGTGTTTAAAGTCGTTTCTGTGCCTGAAATGGTTCAAAATTGAAGCTTTTGAGTAAGCAAAACTCTGTAAAAATGGCAATTTTGGTCACTCTGAGGGTTTAAAAAGATGTTATTCAACATGAGGCACGATCCAATTGACATTTTGAATCATTTTTGGTACAGTCCAAAAAATCAATTTTCGGATGAAATCGATGACTCCGGACATGTTGAACGATCCCAAAATGGCCAATATGAATGAAATTTTAACATTTAATCTTTTGACTGTAAATGACTGTTGGATGTGAATTATGACTTTGTCAACTAAAATAAGTGTGTTTAAAGTCATTTCTGTGCCTGAAACGGGTCAAAATTGAAGCTTTTGAGTAAGCAAAACTCTGTAAAAATGGCAATTTTGGTCACTCTGAGGGTTTAAAAAGTGGTTATTCAACATGAGGCACGATCCAATTGACATTTTGAATCATTTTTGGTACAGTCCAAAAAATCAATTTTCGGATGAAAAATGATGACTCCGGACATGTCGAACGATCCCAAAATGGTCGATATGGATGAAATTTTAACATTTATTCTTTTGACTCTAAATGACTGTTTGATGTGAATTATGACTTTGTCAACTAAAATAAGTGTGTTTAAAGTCATTTCTGTGCCTGAAATGGTTCAAAATTGAAGCTTTTGAGTAAGCAAAACTCTGTAAAAGTGGCAATTTTGGTGACTGTGAGGGTTTAAAAAGTGGTTATTCAACATGAGGCACGATCCAATTGACATTTTGAATCATTTTTGGTACAGTCCAAAAAATAAATTTTCGGATGAAAAACGATGACTCCGGACATGTCGAACGATCCCAAAATGGTCATATGGATGAAATTTTAACATTTAATCTTTTGACTATAAATGACTGGTGGATGTGAATTATGACTTTGTCAACTAAAATAAGTGTGTTTAAAGTCATTTCTGTGCCTCAAAGGGGTCAAAATTGAAGCTTTTGAGTAATTAAAACTCTGTAAAAATGGCAATTTTGGTCACTCTGAGGCTTTAAAAAGTGGTTATTCAACATGAGGCACGATCCAATTGACATTTTGAATCATTTTTGGTACAGTCCAAAAAATCAATTTTCGGATGAAAAACGATGATTCCGGACATGTCGAACGATCCCAAAATGGTCAATATGGATGAAATTGTAACATTTAATCTTTTGACTGTAAATGACTGTTGGATGTGAATTAGGACTTTGTCAACTAAAATAAGTGTGTTTAAAGTCATTTCTGTGCCTGAAACGGGTCAAAATTGAAGCTTTTGAGTAATCAAAACTCTGTAAAAATGGCAATTTTGGTCACTGTGAGGCTTTAAAAAGTGGTTATTCAACATGAGGCACGATCCAATTGACATTTTGAATCATTTTTGGTACAGTCCAAAAAATGAATTTTCGGATGAAGAACGATGACTCCGGACATGTCGAACGATCCCAAAATGGTCAATATGGATGAAATTTTAACATTCAATCTTTTGACTGTAAATGACTGTTGGATGTGAATTATGACTTTGTCAACTAAAATAAGTGTGTTTTAAGTCATTTCTGTGCCTCAAAGGGGTCAAAATTGAAGCTTTTGAGTAATCATAACTCTGTAAAAATGGCAATTTTGGTCACTGTGAGGGTTTAAAAAGTGGTTATTTAACATGAGGCACGATCCAATTGACATTTTGAATCATTTTTGGTACAGTCCAAAAAATCAATTTTCGGATGAAAAACGATGACTCCGGACATGTCGAACGATCCCAAAATGGTCAATATGGATGAAATTTTAACATTTAATCTTTTGACTTTAAATGACTGTTGGATGTGAATTATGACTTTGTCAACTAAAATAAGTGTGTTTAAAGTCATTTCTGTGCCTGAAATGGTTCAAAATTGAAGCTTTTGAGTAAGCAAAACTCTGTAAAAATGGCAATTTTGGTCACTCTGAGGGTTTAAAAAGATGTTATTCAACATGAGGCACGATCCAATTGACATTTTGAATCATTTTTGGTACAGTCCAAAAAATCAATTTTCGGATGAAAACGATGACTCCGGACATGTCGAACGATCCCAAAATGGCCAATATGGATGAAATTTTAACATTTAATCTTTTGACTGAAAATGACTGTTGGATGTGAATTATGACTTTGTCAACTAAAATAAGTGTGTTTAAAGTCATTTCTGTGCCTGAAACGGGTCAAAATTGAAGCTTTTGAGTAAGCAAAACTCTGTAAAAATGGCAATTTTGGTCACTCTGAGGGTTTAAAAAGTGGTTATTCAACATGAGGCACGATCCAATTGACATTTTGAATCATTTTTGGTACAGTCCAAAAAATCAATTTTCGGATGAAAAATGATGACTCCGGACATGTCGAACGATCCCAAAATGGTCGATATGGATGAAATTTTAACATTTATTCTTTTGACTCTAAATGACTGTTGGATGTGAATTATGACTTTGTCAACTAAAATAAGTGTGTTTAAAGTCATTTCTGTGCCTGAAATGGTTCAAAATTTAAGCTTTTGAGTAAGCAAAACTCTGTAAAAATGGCAATTTTGGTCACTGTGAGGGTTTAAAAAGTGGTTATTCAACATGAGGCACGATCCAATTGACATTTTGAATCATTTTTGGTACAGTCCAAAAAATCAATTTTCGGATGAAAAACGATGACTCCGGACATGTCGAACGATCCCAAAATGGTCAATATGGATGAAATTTTAACATTTAATCTTTTGACTTTAAATGACTGTTGGATGTGAATTATGACTTTGTCAACTAAAATAAGTGTGTTTAAAGTCATTTCTGTGCCTGAAATGGTTCAAAATTGAAGCTTTTGAGTAAGCAAAAATCTGTAAAAATGGCAATTTTGGTCACTCTGAGGGTTTAAAAAGATGTTATTCAACATGAGGCACGATCCAATTGACATTTTGAATCATTTTTGGTACAGTCCAAAAAATCAATTTTCGGATGAAAACGATGACTCCGGACATGTCGAACGATCCCAAAATGGCCAATATGGATGAAATTTTAACATTTAATCTTTTGACTGAAAATGACTGTTGGATGTGAATTATGACTTTGTCAACTAAAATAAGTGTGTTTAAAGTCATTTCTGTGCCTGAAACGGGTCAAAATTGAAGCTTTTGAGTAAGCAAAACTCTGTAAAAATGGCAATTTTGGTCACTCTGAGGGTTTAAAAAGTGGTTATTCAACATGAGGCACGATCCAATTGACATTTTGAATCCTTTTTGGTACAGTCCAAAAAATAAATTTTCGGATGAAAAACGATGACTCCGGACATGTCGAACGATCCCAAAATGGTCAATATGGATGAAATTTTAACATTTAATCTTTTGACTGTAAATGACTGGTGGATGTGAATTATGACTTTGTCAACTAAAATAAGTGTGTTTAAAGTCATTTCTGTGCCTCAAAGGGGTCAAAATTGAAGCTTTTGAGTAATTAAAACTCTGTAAAAATGGCAATTTTGGTCACTCTGAGGCTTTAAAAAGTGGTTATTCAACATGAGGCACGATCCAATTGACATTTTGAATCATTTTTGGTACAGTCCAAAAAATCAATTTTCGGATGAAAAACAATGACTCCGGACATGTCGAACGATCCCAAAATGGCCAATATGGATGAAATTTTAACATTTAATCTTTTGACTGAAAATGACTGTTGGATGTGAATTATGACTTTGTCAACTAAAATAAGTGTGTTTAAAGTCATTTCTGTGCCTGAAACGGGTCAAAATTGAAGCTTTTGAGTAAGCAAAACTCTGTAAAAATGGCAATTTTGCTCACTCTGAGGGTTTAAAAAGTGGTTATTCAACATGAGGCACGATCCAATTGACATTTTGAATCATTTTTGGTACAGTCCAAAAAATCAATTTTCGGATGAAAACGATGACTCCGGACATGTTGAACGATCCCAAAATGGCCAATATGAATGAAATTTTAACATTTAATCTTTTGACTGTAAATGACTGTTGGATGTGAATTATGACTTTGTCAACTAAAATAAGTGTGTTTAAAGTCATTTCTGTGCCTGAAACGGGTCAAAATTGAAGCTTTTGAGTAAGCAAAACTCTGTAAAAATGGCAATTTTGGTCACTCTGAGGGTTTAAAAAGTGGTTATTCAACATGAGGCACGATCCAATTGACATTTTGAATCATTTTTGGTACAGTCCAAAAAATCAATTTTCGGATGAAAAAAACGATGACTCCGGACATGTCGAACGATCCCAAAATGGTCAATATGGATGAAATTTTAACATTTAATCTTTTGACTGTAAATGACTGGTGGATGTGAATTATGACTTTGTCAACTAAAATAAGTGTGTTTAAAGTCATTTCTGTGCCTCAAAGGGGTCAAAATTGAAGGTTTTGAGTAATCAAAACTCTGTAAAAATGGCAATTTTGGTCACTGTGAGGCTTTAAAAAGTGGTTATTCAACATGAGGCACGATCCAATTGACATTTTGAATCATTTTTGGTACAGTCCAAAAAATAAATTTTCGGATGAAAAACGATGACTCCGGACATGTCGAACGATCCCAAAATGGTCTATAATGATGAAATTTTAACATTTAATCTTTTGACTGTAAATGACTGTTGGATGTGAATTATGACTTTGTCAACTAAAATAAGTGTGTTTAAAGTCATTTCTGTGCCTGAAACGGGTCAAAATTGAAGCTTTTGAGTAAGCAAAACTCTGTAAAAATGGCAATTTTGGTGACTCTGAGGGTTTAAAAAGTGGTTATTCAACATGAGGCACGATCCAATTGACATTTTGAATCCTTTTTGGTACAGTCCAAAAAATAAATTTTCGGATGAAAAACGATGACTCCGGACATGTCGAACGATCCCAAAATGGTCATATGGATGAAATTTTAACATTTAATCTTTTGACTGTAAATGACTGGTGGATGTGAATTATGACTTTGTCAACTAAAATAAGTGTGTTTAAAGTCATTTCTGTGCCTCAAAGGGGTCAAAATTGAAGCTTTTGAGTAATCATAACTCTGTAAAAATGGCAATTTTGGTCACTCTGAGGGTTTAAAAAGTGGTTATTCAACATGAGTCACGATCCAATTGACATTTTGAATCCTTTTTGGTACAGTCCAAAAAATCAATTTTCGGATGAAAAACGATGACTCCGGACATGTCGAACGATCCCAAAATGGTCAATATGGATGAAATTTTAACATTTAATCTTTTGACTCTAAATGACTGTGGATGTGAATTATGACTTTGTCAACTAAAATAAGTGTCTTTAAAGTCATTTCTGTGCCTGAAATGGTTCAAAATTTAAGCTTTTGAGTAAGCAAAACTCTGTAAAAGTGGCAATTTTGGTGACTGTGAGGGTTTAAAAAGTGGTTATTCAACATGAGGCACGATCCAATTGACATTTTGAATCCTTTTTGGTACAGTCCAAAAAATCAATTTTCGGATGAAAAACGATGACTCCGGACATGTCGAACGATCCCAAAATGGTCAATATGGATGAAATTTTAACATTTAATCTTTTGACTGTAAATGACTGGTGGATGTGAATTATGACTTTGTCAACTAAAATAAGTGTGTTTAAAGTCATTTCTGTTCCTGAAACTGGTCAAAATTGAAGCTTTTGAGTAATCAAAACTCTGTAAAAATGGCAATTTTGGTCACTGTGAGGCTTTAAAAAGTGGTTATTCAACATGAGGCACGATCCAATTGACATTTTGAATCATTTTTGGTACAGTCCAAAAAATGAATTTTCAGATGAAAAACGATGACTCCGGACCTGTTGAACGTTCCCAAAATGGTCTATAATGATGAAATTTTAACATTTAATCTTTTGACTCTAAATGACTGTTGGATGTGAATTATGACTTTGTCAACTAAAATAAGTGTGTTTAAAGTCATTTCTGTGCCTGAAACGGCACAAAATTGAAGCTTTTGAGTAAGCAAAACTCTGTAAAAATGGCAATTTTGGTCACTCTGAGGGTTTAAAAAGTGGTTATTCAACATGAGGCACGACCCAATTGACATTTTGAATCATTTTTGGTACAGTCCAAAAAATCAATTTCCGGATGAAAAACGATGACTCTGGACCTGTTGAACGTTCCCAAAATGGTCTATAATGATGAAATTTTAACATTTAATCTTTTGACTCTAAATGACTGTTGGATGTGAATTATGACTTTGTCAACTAAAATAAGTGTGTTTAAAGTCATTTCTGTGCCTGAAACGGGTCAAAATTGAAGCTTTTGAGTAAGCAAAACTCTGTAAAAATGGCAATTTTGGTCACTCTGAGGGTTTAAAAAGTGGTTATTCAACATGAGGCACGATCCAATTGACATTTTGAATCATTTTTGGTACAGTCCAAAAAATGAATTTTCGGATGAAAAACGATGACTCCGGACCTGTTGAACGTTCCCAAAATGGTCTATAATGATGAAATTTTAACATTTAATCTTTTGACTGTAAATGACTGTCGGATGTGAATTAGGACTTTGTCAACTAAAATAAGTGTGTTTAAAGTCATTTCTGTGCCTGAAACGGGTCAAAATTGAAGCTTTTGAGTAAGCAAAACTCTGTACAAATGGCAATTTTGGTCACTCTGAGGGCTTAAAAAATGGTTATTCAACATGAGGCACGACCCAATTGACATTTTGAATCATTTTTGGTACAGTCCAAAAAATCAATTTCCGGATGAAAAACGATGACTCAGGACCTGTTGAACGTTCCCAAAATGGTCTATAATGATGAAATTTTAACATTTAATCTTTTGACTCTAAATGACTGTTGGATGTGAATTATGACTTTGTCAACTAAAATAAGTGTGTTTTAAGTCATTTCTGTGCCTCAAAGGGGTCAAAATTGAAGCTTTTGAGTAATCATAACTCTGTAAAAATGGCAATTTTGGTCACTGTGAGGGTTTAAAAAGTGGTTATTCAACATGAGGCACGATCCAATTGACATTTTGAATCATTTTTGGTACAGTCCAAAAAATCAATTTTCGGATGAAAAACGATGACTCCGGACATGTCGAACGATCCCAAAATGGTCAATATGGATGAAATTTTAACATTTAATCTTTTGACTCTAAATGACTGTTGGATGTGAATTATGACTTTGTCAACTAAAATAAGTGTGTTTAAAGTCATTTCTGTGCCTGAAACGGGTCAAAATTGAAGCTTTTGAGTAAGCAAAACTCTGTAAAAATGGCAATTTTGGTCACTCTGAGGCTTTAAAAAGTGGTTATTCAACATGAGGCACGATCCAATTGACATTTTGAATCATTTTTGGTACAGTCCAAAAAATCAATTTTCGGATGAAAAACGATGACTCCGGACATGTCGAACGATCCCAAAATGGCCAATATGGATGAAATTTTAACATTTAATCTTTTGACTGAAAATGACTGTTGGATGTGAATTATGACTTTGTCAACTAAAATAAGTGTGTTTAAAGTCATTTCTGTGCCTGAAACGGGTCAAAATTGAAGCTTTTGAGTAAGCAAAACTCTGTAAAAATGGCAATTTTGCTCACTCTGAGGGTTTAAAAAGTGGTTATTCAACATGAGGCACGATCCAATTGACATTTTGAATCATTTTTGGTACAGTCCAAAAAATCAATTTTCGGATGAAAACGATGACTCCGGACATGTTGAACGATCCCAAAATGGCCAATATGAATGAAATTTTAACATTTAATCTTTTGACTGTAAATGACTGTTGGATGTGAATTATGACTTTGTCAACTAAAATAAGTGTGTTTAAAGTCATTTCTGTGCCTGAAACGGGTCAAAATTGAAGCTTTTGAGTAAGCAAAACTCTGTAAAAATGGCAATTTTGGTCACTCTGAGGGTTTAAAAAGTGGTTATTCAACATGAGGCACGATCCAATTGACATTTTGAATCATTTTTGGTACAGTCCAAAAAATCAATTTTCGGATGAAAAAAACGATGACTCCGGACATGTCGAACGATCCCAAAATGGTCAATATGGATGAAATTTTAACATTTAATCTTTTGACTGTAAATGACTGGTGGATGTGAATTATGACTTTGTCAACTAAAATAAGTGTGTTTAAAGTCATTTCTGTGCCTCAAAGGGGTCAAAATTGAAGGTTTTGAGTAATCAAAACTCTGTAAAAATGGCAATTTTGGTCACGTGAGGCTTTAAAAAGTGGTTATTCAACATGAGGCACGATCCAATTGACATTTTGAATCATTTTTGGTACAGTCCAAAAAATGAATTTTCGGATGAAAAACGATGACTCCGGACATGTCGAACGATCCCAAAATGGTCTATAATGATGAAATTTTAACATTTAATCTTTTGACTGTAAATGACTGTTGGATGTGAATTATGACTTTGTCAACTAAAATAAGTGTGTTTAAAGTCATTTCTGTGCCTGAAACGGGTCAAAATTGAAGCTTTTGAGTAAGCAAAACTCTGTAAAAATGGCAATTTTGGTGACTCTGAGGGTTTAAAAAGTGGTTATTCAACATGAGGCACGATCCAATTGACATTTTGAATCCTTTTTGGTACAGTCCAAAAAATAAATTTTCGGATGAAAAACGATGACTCCGGACATGTCGAACGATCCCAAAATGGTCATATGGATGAAATTTTAACATTTAATCTTTTGACTGTAAATGACTGGTGGATGTGAATTATGACTTTGTCAACTAAAATAAGTGTGTTTAAAGTCATTTCTGTGCCTCAAAGGGGTCAAAATTGAAGCTTTTGAGTAATCATAACTCTGTAAAAATGGCAATTTTGGTCACTCTGAGGGTTTAAAAAGTGGTTATTCAACATGAGGCACGATCCAATTGACATTTTGAATCATTTTTGGTACAGTCCAAAAAATGAATTTTCAGATGAAAAACGATGACTCCGGACCTGTTGAACGTTCCCAAAATGGTCTATAATGATGAAATTTTAACATTTAATCTTTTGACTCTAAATGACTGTTGGATGTGAATTATGACTTTGTCAACTAAAATAAGTGTGTTTAAAGTCATTTCTGTGCCTGAAACGGCACAAAATTGAAGCTTTTGAGTAAGCAAAACTCTGTAAAAATGGCAATTTTGGTCACTCTGAGGGTTTAAAAAGTGGTTATTCAACATGAGGCACGACCCAATTGACATTTTGAATCATTTTTGGTACAGTCCAAAAAATCAATTTCCGGATGAAAAACGATGACTCTGGACCTGTTGAACGTTCCCAAAATGGTCTATAATGATGAAATTTTAACATTTAATCTTTTGACTCTAAATGACTGTTGGATGTGAATTATGACTTTGTCAACTAAAATAAGTGTGTTTAAAGTCATTTCTGTGCCTGAAACGGGTCAAAATTGAAGCTTTTGAGTAAGCAACACTCTGTAAAAATGGCAATTTTGGTCACTCTGAGGGTTTAAAAAGTGGTTATTCAACATGAGGCACGATCCAATTGACATTTTGAATCATTTTTGGTACAGTCCAAAAAATGAATTTTCGGATGAAAAACGATGACTCCGGACCTGTTGAACGTTCCCAAAATGGTCTATAATGATGAAATTTTAACATTTAATCTTTTGACTGTAAATGACTGTTGGATGTGAATTAGGACTTTGTCAACTAAAATAAGTGTGTTTAAAGTCATTTCTGTGCCTGAAACGGGTCAAAATTGAAGCTTTTGAGTAAGCAAAACTCTGTAAAAATGGCAATTTTGGTCACTCTGAGGGCTTAAAAAATGGTTATTCAACATGAGGCACGACCCAATTGACATTTTGAATCATTTTTGGTACAGTCCAAAAAATCAATTTCCGGATGAAAAACGATGACTCAGGACCTGTTGAACGTTCCCAAAATGGTCTATAATGATGAAATTTTAACATTTAATCTTTTGACTCTAAATGACTGTTGGATGTGAATTATGACTTTGTCAACTAAAATAAGTGTGTTTTAAGTCATTTCTGTGCCTCAAAGGGGTCAAAATTGAAGCTTTTGAGTAATCATAACTCTGTAAAAATGGCAATTTTGGTCACTGTGAGGGTTTAAAAAGTGGTTATTCAACATGAGGCACGATCCAATTGACATTTTGAATCATTTTTGGTACAGTCCAAAAAATCAATTTTCGGATGAAAAACGATGACTCCGGACATGTCGAACGATCCCAAAATGGTCAATATGGATGAAATTTTAACATTTAATCTTTTGACTCTAAATGACTGTTGGATGTGAATTATGACTTTGTCAACTAAAATAAGTGTGTTTAAAGTCATTTCTGTGCCTGAAACGGGTCAAAATTGAAGCTTTTGAGTAAGCAAAACTCTGTAAAAATGGCAATTTTGGTCACTCTGAGGGTTTAAAAAGTGGTTATTCAACATGAGGCACGATCCAATTGACATTTTGAATCATTTTTGGTACAGTCCAAAAAATCAATTTTCGGATGAAAACGATGACCGGACATGTCGAATGATCCCAAAATGGCCAATATGGATGAAATTTTAACATTTAATCTTTTGACTGTAAATGACTGTTGGATGTGAATTAGGACTTTGTCAACTAAAAGAAGTGTGTTTAAAGTCATTTCTGTGCCTGAAACGGGTCAAAATTGAAGCTTTTGAGTAAGCAAAACTCTGTAAAAATGGCAATTTTGGTCACTCTGAGGGTTTAAAAAGTGGTTATTCAACATGAGGCACGATCCAATTGACATTTTGAATCATTTTTGGTACAGTCCAAAAAATCAATTTTCGGATGAAAAACGATGACTCCGGACATGTCGAACGATCCCAAAATGGTCAATATGGATGACATTTTAACATTTAATCTTTTGACTGTAAATGACTGGTGGATGTGAATTATGACTTTGTCAACTAAAATAAGTGTGTTTAAAGTCATTTCTGTGCCTCAAAGGGGTCAAAATTGAAGGTTTTGAGTAATCAAAACTCTGTAAAAATGGCAATTTTGGTCACGTGAGGCTTTAAAAAGTGGTTATTCAACATGAGGCACGATCCAATTGACATTTTGAATCATTTTTGGTACAGTCCAAAAAATGAATTTTCGGATGAAAAACGATGACTCCGGACATGTCGAACGATCCCAAAATGGTCTATAATGATGAAATTTTAACATTTAATCTTTTGACTGTAAATGACTGTTGGATGTGAATTATGACTTTGTCAACTAAAATAAGTGTGTTTAAAGTCATTTCTGTGCCTGAAACGGGTCAAAATTGAAGCTTTTGAGTAAGCAAAACTCTGTAAAAATGGCAATTTTGGTGACTCTGAGGGTTTAAAAAGTGGTTATTCAACATGAGGCACGATCCAATTGACATTTTGAATCCTTTTTGGTACAGTCCAGAAAATAAATTTTCGGATGAAAAACGATGACTCCGGACATGTCGAACGATCCCAAAATGGTCATATGGATGAAATTTTAACATTTAATCTTTTGACTGTAAATGACTGGTGGATGTGAATTATGACTTTGTCAACTAAAATAAGTGTGTTTAAAGTCATTTCTGTGCCTCAAAGGGGTCAAAATTGAAGCTTTTGAGTAATCATAACTCTGTAAAAATGGCAATTTTGGTCACTCTGAGGGTTTAAAAAGTGGTTATTCAACATGAGGCACGATCCAATTGACATTTTGAATCATTTTTGGTACAGTCCAAAAAATGAATTTTCAGATGAAAAACGATGACTCCGGACCTGTTGAACGTTCCCAAAATGGTCTATAATGATGAAATTTTAACATTTAATCTTTTGACTCTAAATGACTGTTGGATGTGAATTATGACTTTGTCAACTAAAATAAGTGTGTTTAAAGTCATTTCTGTGCCTGAAACGGCACAAAATTGAAGCTTTTGAGTAAGCAAAACTCTGTAAAAATGGCAATTTTGGTCACTCTGAGGGTTTAAAAAGTGGTTATTCAACATGAGGCACGACCCAATTGACATTTTGAATCATTTTTGGTACAGTCCAAAAAATCAATTTCCGGATGAAAAACGATGACTCTGGACCTGTTGAACGTTCCCAAAATGGTCTATAATGATGAAATTTTAACATTTAATCTTTTGACTCTAAATGACTGTTGGATGTGAATTATGACTTTGTCAACTAAAATAAGTGTGTTTAAAGTCATTTCTGTGCCTGAAACGGGTCAAAATTGAAGCTTTTGAGTAAGCAACACTCTGTAAAAATGGCAATTTTGGTCACTCTGAGGGTTTAAAAAGTGGTTATTCAACATGAGGCACGATCCAATTGACATTTTGAATCATTTTTGGTACAGTCCAAAAAATGAATTTTCGGATGAAAAACGATGACTCCGGACCTGTTGAACGTTCCCAAAATGGTCTATAATGATGAAATTTTAACATTTAATCTTTTGACTGTAAATGACTGTTGGATGTGAATTAGGACTTTGTCAACTAAAATAAGTGTGTTTAAAGTCATTTCTGTGCCTGAAACGGGTCAAAATTGAAGCTTTTGAGTAAGCAAAACTCTGTAAAAATGGCAATTTTGGTCACTCTGAGGGCTTAAAAAATGGTTATTCAACATGAGGCACGACCCAATTGACATTTTGAATCATTTTTGGTACAGTCCAAAAAATCAATTTCCGGATGAAAAACGATGACTCAGGACCTGTTGAACGTTCCCAAAATGGTCTATAATGATGAAATTTTAACATTTAATCTTTTGACTCTAAATGACTGTTGGATGTGAATTATGACTTTGTCAACTAAAATAAGTGTGTTTTAAGTCATTTCTGTGCCTCAAAGGGGTCAAAATTGAAGCTTTTGAGTAATCATAACTCTGTAAAAATGGCAATTTTGGTCACTGTGAGGGTTTAAAAAGTGGTTATTCAACATGAGGCACGATCCAATTGACATTTTGAATCATTTTTGGTACAGTCCAAAAAATCAATTTTCGGATGAAAAACGATGACTCCGGACATGTCGAACGATCCCAAAATGGTCAATATGGATGAAATTTTAACATTTAATCTTTTGACTCTAAATGACTGTTGGATGTGAATTATGACTTTGTCAACTAAAATAAGTGTGTTTAAAGTCATTTCTGTGCCTGAAACGGGTCAAAATTGAAGCTTTTGAGTAAGCAAAACTCTGTAAAAATGGCAATTTTGGTCACTCTGAGGGTTTAAAAAGTGGTTATTCAACATGAGGCACGATCCAATTGACATTTTGAATCATTTTTGGTACAGTCCAAAAAATCAATTTTCGGATGAAAACGATGACCGGACATGTCGAATGATCCCAAAATGGCCAATATGGATGAAATTTTAACATTTAATCTTTTGACTGTAAATGACTGTTGGATGTGAATTAGGACTTTGTCAACTAAAAGAAGTGTGTTTAAAGTCATTTCTGTGCCTGAAACGGGTCAAAATTGAAGCTTTTGAGTAAGCAAAACTCTGTAAAAATGGCAATTTTGGTCACTCTGAGGGTTTAAAAAGTGGTTATTCAACATGAGGCACGATCCAATTGACATTTTGAATCATTTTTGGTACAGTCCAAAAAATCTATTTTCGGATGAAAAACGATGACTCCGGACATGTCGAACGATCCCAAAATGGTCAATATGGATGACATTTTAACATTTAATCTTTTGACTCTAAATGACTGTTGGATGTGAATTATGACTTTGTCAACCAAAATAAGTCTGTTTAAAGTCATTTCTGTGCCTGAAATGGTTCAAAATTGAAGCTTTTGAGTAAGCAAAACTCTGTAAAAGTGGCAATTTTGGTCACTCTGAGGGTTTAAAAAGTGGTTATTCAACATGAGGCACAATCCAATTGACATTTTGAATCCTTTTTGGTACAGTCCAAAAAATCAATTTTCAGATGAAAAACGATGACTCCGGACATGTCGAACGATCCCAAAATGGTCAATATGGATGAAATTTTAACATTTAATCTTTTGACTGTAAATGACTAGTGGATGTGAATTATGACTTTGTCAACTAAAATAAGTGTGTTTAAAGTCATTTCTGTGCCTCAAAGGGGTCAAAATTGAAGCTTTTGAGTAATCAAAACTCTGTAAAAATGGCAATTTTGGTCACTGTGAGGCTTTAAAAAGTGGTTATTCAACATGAGGCACGATCCAATTGACATTTTGAATCATTTTTGGTACAGTCCAAAAAATCAATTTTCGGATGAAAACGATGACTCCGGACATGTCGAACGATCCCAAAATGGCCAATATGGGTGAAATTTTAACATTTAATCTTTTGACTGTAAATGACTGTTGGATGTGAATTAGGACTTTGTCAACTAAAATAAGTGTGTTTAAAGTCATTTCTGTGCCTGAAATGGGTCAAAATTGAAGCTTTTGAGTAAGCAAAACTCTGTAAAAATGGCAATTTTGGTCACTCTGAGGGTTTAAAAAGTGGTTATTCAACATGAGGCACGATCCAATTGACATTTTGAATCATTTTTGGTACAGTCCAAAAAATCAATTTTCGGATGAAAAACGATGACTCCGGACATGTCGAACGATCCCAAAATGGTCAATATGGATGACATTTTAACATTTAATCTTTTGACTCTAAATGACTGTTGGATGTGAATTATGACTTTGTCAACCAAAATAAGTCTGTTTAAAGTCATTTCTGTGCCTGAAATGGTTCAAAATTGAAGCTTTTGAGTAAGCAAAACTCTGTAAAAGTGGCAATTTTGGTCACTCTGAGGGTTTAAAAAGTGGTTATTCAACATGAGGCACGATCCAATTGACATTTTGAATCATTTTTGGTACAGTCCAAAAAATCAATTTTCGGATGAAAAACGATGACTCCGGACATGTCGAACGATCCCAAAATGGCCAATATGGATGAAATTTTAACATTTAATCTTTTGACTCTAAATGACTGTTGGATGTGAATTATGACTTTGTCAACTAAAATAAGTGTGTTTAAAGTCATTTCTGTGCCTGAAATGGGTCAAAATTGAAGCTTTTGAGTAAGCAAAACTCTGTAAAAATGGCAATTTTGGTCACTCTGAGGGTTTAAAAAATGGTTATTCAACATGAGGCACGACCCAATTGACATTTTGAATCATTTTTGGTACAGTCCAAAAAATCAATTTCCGGATGAAAAACGATGACTCCGGACCTGTTGAACGTTCCCAAAATGGTCTATAATGATGAAATTTTAACATTTAATCTTTTGACTCTAAATGACTGTTGGATGTGAATTATGACTTTGTCAACTGAAATAAGTGTGTTTAAAGTCATTTCTGTGCCTCAAAGGGGTCAAAATTGAAGCTTTTGAGTAATTAAAACTCTGTAAAAATGGCAATTTTGGTCACTCTAAGGCTTTAAAAAGTGGTTATTCAAAATGAGGCACGATCCAATTGACATTTTGAATCATTTTTGGTACAGTCCAAAAAATCAATTTTCGGATGAAAAACGATGACTCCGGACATGTCGAACGATCCCAAAATGGTCAATATGGATGAAATTTTAACATTTAATCTTTTGACTCTAAATGACTGTTGGATGTGAATTATGACTTTGTCAACTAAAATAAGTGTGTTTAAAGTCATTTCTGTGCCTGAAACGGGTCAAAATTGAAGCTTTTGAGTAAGCAAAACTCTGTAAAAATGGCAATTTTGGTCACTCTGAGGGTTTAAAAAGTGGTTATTCAACATGAGGCACGATCCAATTGACATTTTGAATAATTTTTGGTACAGTCCAAAAAATCAATTTTCGGATGAAAACGATGACTCCGGATATGCCGAACGATCCCAAAATGGCCAATATGGATGAAATTTTAACATTTAATCTTTTGACTGTAAATGACTGTTGGATGTGAATTAGGACTTTGTCAACTAAAATAAGTGTGTTTAAAGTCATTTCTGTGCCTCAAAGGGGTCAAAATTGAAGCTTTTGAGTAATCAAAACTCTGTAAAAATGGCAATTTTGGTCACTGTGAGGCTTTAAAAAGTGGTTATTCAACATGAGGCACGATCCAATTGACATTTTGAATCATTTTTGGTACAGTCCAAAAAATCAATTTTCGGATGAAAAACGATGACTCCGGACATGTCGAACGATCCCAAAATGGTCAATATGGATGAAATTTTAACATTTAATCTTTTGACTGTAAATGACTGTTGGATGTGAATTAGGACTTTGTCAACTAAAATAAGTGTGTTTAAAGTCATTTCTGTGCCTGAAACGGGTCAAAATTGAAGCTTTTGAGTAATCAAAACTCTGTAAAAATGGCAATTTTGGTCACTGTGAGGCTTTAAAAAGTGGTTATTCAACATGAGGCACGATCCAATTGACATTTTGAATCATTTTTGGTACACTCCAAAAAATCAATTTTCGGATGAAAACGATGACTCCGGACATGTCGAACGATCCCAAAATGGCCAATATGGATGAAATTTTAACATTTAATCTTTTGACTGTAAATAACTGTTGGATGTGAATTATGACTTTGTCAACTAAAATAAGTGTGTGCCTGAAACGGATCAAAATTGAAGCTTTTGAGTAAGCAAAACTCTGTAAAAATGGCAATTTTGGTCACTCTGAGGGTTTAAAAAGTGGTTATTCAACATGAGGCACGATCCAATTGACATTTTGAATCATTTTTGGTACAGTCCAAAAAATCAATTTTCGGATGAAAAACGATGACTCCGGACATGTCGAACGATCCCAAAGTGGTCAATATGGATGAAATTTTAACATTTAATCTTTTGACTGTAAATGACTGTTGGATGTGAATTAGGACTTTGTCAACTAAAATAAGTGTGTTTAAAGTCATTTCTGTGCCTGAAACGGGTCAAAATTGAAGCTTTTGAGTAAGCAAAACTCTGTAAAAATGGCAATTTTGGTCACTGTGAGGCTTTAAAAAGTGGTTATTCAACATGAGGCACGATCCAATTGACATTTTGAATCCTTTTTGGTACAGTACAAAAAATCAATTTTCGGATGAAAAACGATGACTCCGGACATGTCGAACGATCCCAAAATGGTCAATATGGATGAAATTTTAACATTTAATCTTTTGACTGTAAATGACTGGTGGATGTGAATTATGACTTTGTCAACTAAAATAAGTGTGTTTAAAGTCATTTCTGTTCCTGAAACTGGTCAAAATTGAAGCTTTTGAGTAATCAAAACTCTGTAAAAATGGCAATTTTGGTCACTGTGAGGCTTTAAAAAGTGGTTATTCAACATGAGGCACGATCCAATTGACATTTTGAATCATTTTTGGTACAGTCCAAAAAATCAATTTTTGGATGAAAAACAATGACTCCGGACATGTCGAACGATCCCAAAATGGTCAATATGGATGAAATTTTAACATTTAATCTTTTGACTGTAAATGACTGTTGGATGTGAATTAGGACTTTGTCAACTAAAATAAGTGTGTTTAAAGTCATTTCTGTGCCTGAAACGGGTCAAAATTGAAGCTTTTGAGTAATCAAAACTCTGTAAAAATGGCAATTTTGGTCACTCTGAGGGTTTAAAAAGTGGTTATTCAACATGAGGCACGATCCAATTGACATTTTGAATCATTTTTGGTACAGTCCAAAAAATGAATTTTCAGATGAAAAACGATGACTCCGGACCTGTTGAACGTTCCCAAAATGGTCTATAATGATGAAATTTTAACATTTAATCTTTTGACTCTAAATGACTGTTGGATCTGAATTATGACTTTGTCAACTAAAATAAGTGTGTTTAAAGTCATTTCTGTGCCTGAAACGGGTCAAAATTGAAGCTTTTGAGTAAGCAAAACTCTGTAAAAATGGCAATTTTGGTCACTCTGAGGGTTTAAAAAGTGGTTATTCAACATGAGGCACGATCCAATTGACATTTTGAATCATTTTTGGTACAGTCCAAAAAATGAATTTTCGGATGAAAAACGATGACTCCGGACCTGTTGAACGTTCCCAAAATGGTCTATAATGATGAAATTTTAACATTTATTCTTTTGACTGTAAATGACTGTTGGATGTGAATTAGGACTTTGTCAACTAAAATAAGTGTGTTTAAAGTCATTTCTGTGCCTGAAACGGGTCAAAATTGAAGCTTTTGAGTAAGCAAAACTCTGTAAAAATGGCAATTTTGGTCACTCTGAGGGCTTAAAAAATGGTTATTCAACATGAGGCACGACCCAATTGACATTTTGAATCATTTTTGGTACAGTCCAAAAAATCAATTTCCGGATGAAAAACGATGACTCAGGACCTGTTGAACGTTCCCAAAATGGTCTATAATGATGAAATTTTAACATTTAATCTTTTGACTCTAAATGACTGTTGGATGTGAATTATGACTTTGTCAACTAAAATAAGTGTGTTTTAAGTCATTTCTGTGCCTCAAAGGGGTCAAAATTGAAGCTTTTGAGTAATCATAACTCTGTAAAAATGGCAATTATGGTCACTGTGAGGGTTTAAAGAGTGGTTATTCAACATGAGGCACGATCCAATTGACATTTTGAATCATTTTTGGTACAGTCCAAAAAATCAATTTTCGGATAAAAAACGATGACTCCGGACATGTCGAACGATCCCAAAATGGTCAGTATGGATGAAATTTTAACATTTAATCTTTTGACTCTAAATGACTGTTGGATGTGAATTATGACTTTGTCAACTAAAATAAGTGTGTTTAAAGTCATTTCTGTGCCTGAAACGGGTCAAAATTGAAGCTTTTGAGTAAGCAAAACTCTGTAAAAATGGCAATTTTGGTCACTCTGAGGGTTTAAAAAGTGGTTATTCAACATGAGGCACGATCCAATTGACATTTTGAATCATTTTTGGTACAGTCCAAAAAATCAATTTTCGGATGAAAACGATGACTCCGGACATGTCGAACGATCCCAAAATGGCCAATATGGATGAAATTTTAACATTTAATCTTTTGACTGTAAATGACTGTTGGATGTGAATTAGGACTTTGTCAACTAAAATAAGTGTGTTTAAAGTCATTTCTGTGCCTGAAACGGGTCAAAATTGAAGCTTTTGAGTAAGCAAAACTCTGTAAAAATGGCAATTTTGGTCACTCTGAGGGTTTAAAAAGTGGTTATTCAACATGAGGCACGATCCAATTGACATTTTGAATCATTTTTGGTACAGTCCAAAAAATCAATTTTCGGATGAAAAACGATGACTCCGGACATGTCGAACGATCCCAAAATGGTCAATATGGATGACATTTTAACATTTAATCTTTTGACTCTAAATGACTGTTGGATGTGAATTATGACTTTGTCAACCAAAATAAGTCTGTTTAAAGTCATTTCTGTGCCTGAAATGGTTCAAAATTGAAGCTTTTGAGTAAGCAAAACTCTGTAAAAGTGGCAATTTTGGTCACTCTTAGGGTTTAAAAAGTGGTTATTCAACATGAGGCACGATCCAATTGACATTTTGAATCATTTTTGGTACAGTCCAAAAAATCAATTTTCGGATGAAAAACGATGACTCCGGACATGTCGAACGATCCCAAAATGGTCAATATGGATGAAATTTTAACATTTAATCTTTTGACTCTAAATGACTGTTGGATGTGAATTATGACTTTGTCAACTAAAATACGTGTGTTTAAAGTCATTTCTGTGCCTGAAATGGTTCAAAATTGAAGCTTTTGAGTAAGCAAAACTCTGTAAAAGAGGCAATTTTGGTGACTGTGAGGGTTTAAAAAGTGGTTATTCAACATGAGGCACGATCCAATTGACATTTTGAATCCTTTTTGGTACAGTCCAAAAAATCAATTTTCGGATGAAAAACGATGACTCCGGACATGTCGAACGATCCCAAAATGGTCAATATGGATGAAATTTTAACATTTAATCTTTTGACTGTAAATGACTGGTGGATGTGAATTATGACTTTGTCAACTAAAATAAGTGTGTTTAAAGTCATTTCTGTGCCTCAAAGGGATCAAAATTGAAGCTTTTGAGTAATCAAAACTCTGTAAAAGTGGCAATTTTGGTCACTCTGAGGGTTTAAAAAGTGGTTATTCAACATGAGGCACGATCCAATTGACATTTTGAATCCTTTTTGGTACAGTCCAAAAAATCAATTTTCGGATGAAAAACGATGACTCCGGACATGTCGAACGATCCCAAAATGGTCAATATGGATGAAATTTTAACATTTAATCTTTTGACTGTAAATGACTGGTGGATGTGAATTATGACTTTGTCAACTAAAATAAGTGTGTTTAAAGTCATTTCTGTGCCTCAAAGGGGTCAAAATTGAAGCTTTTGAGTAATCAAAACTCTGTAAAAATGGCAATTTTGGTCACTGTGAGGCTTTAAAAAGTGGTTATTCAACATGAGGCACGATCCAATTGACATTTTGAATCATTTTTGGTACAGTCCAAAAAATCAATTTTCGGATGAAAACGATGACTCCGGACATGTCGAACGATCCCAAAATGGCCAATATGGATGAAATTTTAACATTTAATCTTTTGACTGTAAATGACTGTTGGATGTGAATTAGGACTTTGTCAACTAAAATAAGTGTGTTTAAAGTCATTTCTGTGCCTGAAACGGGTCAAAATTGAAGCTTTTGAGTAAGCAAAACTCTGTAAAAATGGCAATTTTGGTCACTCTGAGGGTTTAAAAAGTGGTTATTCAACATGAGGCACGATCCAATTGACATTTTGAATCATTTTTGGTACAGTCCAAAAAATCAATTTTCGGATGAAAAACGATGACTCCGGACATGTCGAACGATCCCAAAATGGTCAATATGGATGACATTTTAACATTTAATCTTTTGACTCTAAATGACTGTTGGATGTGAATTATGACTTTGTCAACCAAAATAAGTCTGTTTAAAGTCATTTCTGTGCCTGAAATGGTTCAAAATTGAAGCTTTTGAGTAAGCAAAACTCTGTAAAAGTGGCAATTTTGGTCACTCTGAGGGTTTAAAAAGTGGTTATTCAACATGAGGCACGATCCAATTGACATTTTGAATCATTTTTGGTACAGTCCAAAAAATCAATTTTCGGATGAAAAACGATGACTCCGGACATGTCGAACGATCCCAAAATGGTCAATATGGATGAAATTTTAACATTTCATCTTTTGACTCTAAATGACTGTTGGATGTGAATTATGACTTTGTCAACTAAAATAAGTGTGTTTAAAGTCATTTCTGTGCCTGAAATGGTTCAAAATTGAAGCTTTTGAGTAAGCAAAACTCTGTAAAAGAGGCAATTTTGGTGACTGTGAGGGTTTAAAAAGTGGTTATTCAACATGAGGCACGATCCAATTGACATTTTGAATCCTTTTTGGTACAGTCCAAAAAATCAATTTTCGGATGAAAAACGATGACTCCGGACATGTCGAACGATCCCAAAATGGTCAATATGGATGAAATTTTAACATTTAATCTTTTGACTCTAAATGACTGTTGGATGTGAATCATGACTTTGTCAACTAAAATAAGTGTGTTTAAAGTCATTTCTGTGCCTGAAACGGGTCAAAATTGAAGCTTTTGAGTAAGCAAAACTCTGTAAAAATGGCAATTTTGGTCACTCTGAGGGTTTAAAAAGTGGTTATTCAACATGAGGCATGATCCAATTGACATTTTGAATAATTTTTGGTACAGTCCAAAAAATCAATTTTCGGATGAAAACGATGACTCCGGACATGCCGAACGATCCCAAAATGGCCAATATGGATGAAATTTTAACATTTAATCTTTTGACTGTAAATGACTGTTGGATGTGAATTAGGACTTTGTCAACTAAAATAAGTGTGTTTAAAGTCATTTCTGTGCCTGAAACGGGTCAAAATTGAAGCTTTTGAGTAAGCAAAACTCTGTAAAAATGGCAATTTTGGTCACTGTGAGGCTTTAAAAAGTGGTTATTCAACATGAGGTACGATCCAATTGACATTTTGAATAATTTTTGGTAAGCTCCAAAAAATGAATTTTCGGATGAAAAACGATGACTCCGGACATGTCGAACGATCCCAAAATGGTCAATATGGATGAAATTTGAACATTCAATCTTTTGACTGTAAATGACTGTTGGATGTGAATTATGACTTTGTCAACTAAAATAAGTGTGTTTAAAGTCATTTCTGTGCCTCAAAGGGGTCAAAATTGAAGCTTTTGAGTAATCAAAACTCTGTAAAAATGGCAATTTTGGTCACTGTGAGGCTTTAAAAAGTGGTTATTCAACATGAGGCACGATCCAATTGACATTTTGAATCATTTTTGGTACAGTCCAAAAAATCAATTTTCGGATGAAAAACGATGACTCCGGACATGTCGAACGATCCCAAAATGGTCAACATGGATGAAATTTTAACATTTAATCTTTTGACTGTAAATGACTGTTGGATGTGAATTAGGACTTTGTCAACAAAAATAAGTGTGTTTAAAGTCATTTCTGTGCCTGAAACGGGTCAAAATTGAAGCTTTTGAGTAATCAAAACTCTGTAAAAATGGCAATTTTGGTCACTGTGAGGGTAAAAGTGGTTATTCAACATGAGGCACGATCCAATTGACATTTTGAATCATTTTTGGTACAGTCCAAAAAATCAATTTTCGGATGAAAAACGATGACTCCGGACATGTCGAACGATCCCAAAATGGTCAATATGGATGAAATTTTAACATTTAACCTTTTGACTGTAAATGACTGTTGGATGTGAATTAGGACTTTGTCAACTAAAATAAGTGTGTTTAAAGTCATTTCTGTGCTTGAAACGGGTAAAAATTGAAGCTTTTGAGTAAACAAAACTCTGTAAAAATGGCAATTTTGGTCACTCTGAGGCTTTAAAAAGTGGTTATTCAACATGAGGCACGATCCAATTGACATTTTGAATTATTTTTGGTACACTCCAAAAAATCAATTTTCGGATGAAAACGATGACTCCGGACATGTCGAACGATCCCAAAATGGCCAATATGGATGAAATGTTAACATTTAATCTTTTGACTGTAAATGACTGTTGGATGTGAATTATGACTTTGTCAACTAAAATAAGTGTGTGCCTGAAACTGATCAAAATTGAAGCTTTTGAGTAAGCAAATTCTGTAAAAATGTCCGGAGTCATCCTTTTCATCCGAAAATTGATTTTTTGGACTGTACCAAAAATGATTCAAAATGTCAATTGGATCGTGCCTCATGTTGAATAACCACTTTTTAAACCCTCACAGTCACCAAAATTGCCTCTTTTACAGAGTTTTGCTTACTCAAAAGCTTCAATTTTGAACCATTTCAGGCACAGAAATGACTTTAAACACACTTATTTTAGTTGACAAAGTCATAATTCACATCCAACAGTCATTTAGAGTCAAAAGATTAAATGTTAAAATTTCATCCATATTGACCATTTTGGGATCGTTCGAAATGTCCGGAGTCATCGTTTTTCATCCGAAAATTGATTTTTTGGACTGTACCAAAAATGATTCAAAATGTCAATTGGATCGTGCCTCATGTTGAATAACCACTTTTTAAACCCTCAGAGTGACCAAAATTGCCACTTTTACAGAGTTTTGCTTACTCAAAAGCTTCAATTTTGAACCATTTCAGGCACAGAAATGACTTTAAACAGACTTATTTTGGTTGACAAAGTCATAATTCACATCCAACAGTCATTTAGAGTCAAAAGATTAAATGTTAAAATGTCATCCATATTGACCATTTTGGGATCGTTCGACATGTCCGGAGTCATCGTTTTTCATCCGAAAATTGATTTTTTGGACTGTACCAAAAATGATTCAAAATGTCAATTGGATCGTGCCTCATGTTGAATAACCACTTTTTAAACCCTCAGAGTGACCAAAATTGCCATTTTTACAGAGTTTTGCTTACTCAAAAGCTTCAATTTTGACCCGTTTCAGGCACAGAAATGACTTTAAACACACTTATTTTAGTTGACAAAGTCCTAATTCACATCCAACAGTCATTTACAGTCAAAAGATTAAATGTTAAAATTTCATCCATATTGGCCATTTTGGGATCGTTCGACATGTCCGGAGTCATCGTTTTCATCCGAAAATTGATTTTTTGGACTGTACCAAAAATGATTCAAAATGTCAATTGGATCGTGCCTCATGTTGAATAACCACTTTTTAAACCCTCAGAGTGACCAAAATTGCCATTTTTACAGAGTTTTGCTTACTCAAAAGCTTCAATTTTGACCCGTTTCAGGCACAGAAATGACTTTAAACACACTTATTTTAGTTGACAAAGTCATAATTCACATCCAACAGTCATTTAGAGTCAAAAGATTAAATGTTAAAATTTCATCCATATTGACCATTTTGGGATCGTTCGACATGTCCGGAGTCATCGTTTTTCATCCGAAAATTGATTTTTTGGACTGTACCAAAAATGATTCAAAATGTCAATTGGATCGTGCCTCATGTTGAATAACCACTTTTTAAACCCTCACAGTGACCAAAATTGCCATTTTTACAGAGTTATGATTACTCAAAAGCTTCAATTTTGACCCCTTTGAGGCACAGAAATGACTTAAAAAATCAATTTTCGGATGAAAAACGATGACTCCGGACATGTCGAACGATCCCAAAATGGTCAATATGGATGAAATTTTAACATTCAATCTTTTGACTGTAAATGACTGTTGGATGTGAATTATGACTTTGTCAACTAAAATAAGTGTGTTTTAAGTCATTTCTGTGCCTCAAAGGGGTCAAAATTGAAGCTTTTGAGTAATCATAACTCTGTAAAAATGGCAATTTTGGTCACTGTGAGGGTTTAAAAAGTGGTTATTCAACATGAGGCACGATCCAATTGACATTTTGAATCATTTTTGGTACAGTCCAAAAAATCAATTTTCGGATGAAAAACGATGACTCCGGACATGTCGAACGATCCCAAAATGGTCAATATGGATGAAATTGTAACATTTAATCTTTTGACTTTAAATGACTGTTGGATGTGAATTATGACTTTGTCAACTAAAATAAGTGTGTTTAAAGTCATTTCTGTGCCTGAAATGGTTCAAAATTGAAGCTTTTGAGTAAGCAAAACTCTGTAAAAATGGCAATTTTGGTCACTCTGAGGGTTTAAAAAGATGTTATTCAACATGAGGCACGATCCAATTGACATTTTGAATCATTTTTGGTACAGTCCAAAAAATCAATTTTCGGATGAAAACGATGACTCCGGACATGTCGAACGATCCCAAAATGGCCAATATGGATGAAATTTTAACATTTAATCTTTTGACTGAAAATGACTGTTGGATGTGAATTATGACTTTGTCAACTAAAATAAGTGTGTTTAAAGTCATTTCTGTGCCTGAAACGGGTCAAAATTGAAGCTTTTGAGTAAGCAAAACTCTGTAAAAATGGCAATTTTGCTCACTCTGAGGGTTTAAAAAGTGGTTATTCAACATGAGGCACGATCCAATTGACATTTTGAATCATTTTTGGTACAGTCCAAAAAATCAATTTTCGGATGAAATCGATGACTCCGGACATGTTGAACGATCCCAAAATGGCCAATATGAATGAAATTTTAACATTTAATCTTTTGACTGTAAATGACTGTTGGATGTGAATTATGACTTTGTCAACTAAAATAAGTGTGTTTAAAGTCATTTCTGTGCCTGAAATGGTTCAAAATTGAAGCTTTTGAGTAAGCAAAACTCTGTAAAAGTGGCAATTTTGGTGACTGTGAGGGTTTAAAAAGTGGTTATTCAACATGAGGCACGATCCAATTGACATTTTGAATCATTTTTGGTACAGTCCAAAAAATAAATTTTCGGATGAAAAACGATGACTCCGGACATGTCGAACGATCCCAAAATGGTCATATGGATGAAATTTTAACATTTAATCTTTTGACTATAAATGACTGGTGGATGTGAATTATGACTTTGTCAACTAAAATAAGTGTGTTTAAAGTCATTTCTGTGCCTCAAAGGGGTCAAAATTGAAGCTTTTGAGTAATTAAAACTCTGTAAAAATGGCAATTTTGGTCACTCTGAGGCTTTAAAAAGTGGTTATTCAACATGAGGCACGATCCAATTGACATTTTGAATCATTTTTGGTACAGTCCAAAAAATCAATTTTCGGATGAAAAACGATGATTCCGGACATGTCGAACGATCCCAAAATGGTCAATATGGATGAAATTGTAACATTTAATCTTTTGACTGTAAATGACTGTTGGATGTGAATTAGGACTTTGTCAACTAAAATAAGTGTGTTTAAAGTCATTTCTGTGCCTGAAACGGGTCAAAATTGAAGCTTTTGAGTAATCAAAACTCTGTAAAAATGGCAATTTTGGTCACTGTGAGGCTTTAAAAAGTGGTTATTCAACATGAGGCACGATCCAATTGACATTTTGAATCATTTTTGGTACAGTCCAAAAAATGAATTTTCGGATGAAGAACGATGACTCCGGACATGTCGAACGATCCCAAAATGGTCAATATGGATGAAATTTTAACATTCAATCTTTTGACTGTAAATGACTGTTGGATGTGAATTATGACTTTGTCAACTAAAATAAGTGTGTTTAAAGTCATTTCTGTGCCTGAAATGGTTCAAAATTGAAGCTTTTGAGTAAGCAAAACTCTGTAAAAATGGCAATTTTGGTCACTCTGAGGGTTTAAAAAGATGTTATTCAACATGAGGCACGATCCAATTGACATTTTGAATCATTTTTGGTACAGTCCAAAAAATCAATTTTCGGATGAAAACGATGACTCCGGACATGTCGAACGATCCCAAAATGGCCAATATGGATGAAATTTTAACATTTAATCTTTTGACTGAAAATGACTGTTGGATGTGAATTATGACTTTGTCAACTAAAATAAGTGTGTTTAAAGTCATTTCTGTGCCTGAAACGGGTCAAAATTGAAGCTTTTGAGTAAGCAAAACTCTGTAAAAATGGCAATTTTGGTCACTCTGAGGGTTTAAAAAGTGGTTATTCAACATGAGGCACGATCCAATTGACATTTTGAATCATTTTTGGTACAGTCCAAAAAATCAATTTTCGGATGAAAAATGATGACTCCGGACATGTCGAACGATCCCAAAATGGTCGATATGGATGAAATTTTAACATTTATTCTTTTG
This sequence comes from Lissotriton vulgaris, assembly GCF_964263255.1. Taxonomy (NCBI): domain Eukaryota; kingdom Metazoa; phylum Chordata; class Amphibia; order Caudata; family Salamandridae; genus Lissotriton; species Lissotriton vulgaris. The sequence continues at coordinate 2,191,638 of NW_028246940.1, forward strand.
ACTCTAAATGACTGTTGGATGTGAATTATGACTTTGTCAACTAAAATAAGTGTGTTTAAAGTCATTTCTGTGCCTGAAATGGTTCAAAATTTAAGCTTTTGAGTAAGCAAAACTCTGTAAAAATGGCAATTTTGGTCACTGTGAGGGTTTAAAAAGTGGTTATTCAACATGAGGCACGATCCAATTGACATTTTGAATCATTTTTGGTACAGTCCAAAAAATCAATTTTCGGATGAAAAACGATGACTCCGGACATGTCGAACGATCCCAAAATGGTCAATATGGATGAAATTTTAACATTTAATCTTTTGACTTTAAATGACTGTTGGATGTGAATTATGACTTTGTCAACTAAAATAAGTGTGTTTAAAGTCATTTCTGTGCCTGAAATGGTTCAAAATTGAAGCTTTTGAGTAAGCAAAACTCTGTAAAAATGGCAATTTTGGTCACTCTGAGGGTTTAAAAAGATGTTATTCAACATGAGGCACGATCCAATTGACATTTTGAATCATTTTTGGTACAGTCCAAAAAATCAATTTTCGGATGAAAACGATGACTCCGGACATGTCGAACGATCCCAAAATGGCCAATATGGATGAAATTTTAACATTTAATCTTTTGACTGAAAATGACTGTTGGATGTGAATTATGACTTTGTCAACTAAAATAAGTGTGTTTAAAGTCATTTCTGTGCCTGAAACGGGTCAAAATTGAAGCTTTTGAGTAAGCAAAACTCTGTAAAAATGGCAATTTTGGTCACTCTGAGGGTTTAAAAAGTGGTTATTCAACATGAGGCACGATCCAATTGACATTTTGAATCCTTTTTGGTACAGTCCAAAAAATAAATTTTCGGATGAAAAACGATGACTCCGGACATGTCGAACGATCCCAAAATGGTCAATATGGATGAAATTTTAACATTTAATCTTTTGACTGTAAATGACTGGTGGATGTGAATTATGACTTTGTCAACTAAAATAAGTGTGTTTAAAGTCATTTCTGTGCCTCAAAGGGGTCAAAATTGAAGCTTTTGAGTAATTAAAACTCTGTAAAAATGGCAATTTTGGTCACTCTGAGGCTTTAAAAAGTGGTTATTCAACATGAGGCACGATCCAATTGACATTTTGAATCATTTTTGGTACAGTCCAAAAAATCAATTTTCGGATGAAAAACGATGACTCCGGACATGTCGAACGATCCCAAAATGGCCAATATGGATGAAATTTTAACATTTAATCTTTTGACTGAAAATGACTGTTGGATGTGAATTATGACTTTGTCAACTAAAATAAGTGTGTTTAAAGTCATTTCTGTGCCTGAAACGGGTCAAAATTGAAGCTTTTGAGTAAGCAAAACTCTGTAAAAATGGCAATTTTGCTCACTGTGAGGGTTTAAAAAGTGGTTATTCAACATGAGGCACGATCCAATTGACATTTTGAATCATTTTTGGTACAGTCCAAAAAATCAATTTTCGGATGAAAACGATGACTCCGGACATGTTGAACGATCCCAAAATGGCCAATATGAATGAAATTTTAACATTTAATCTTTTGACTGTAAATGACTGTTGGATGTGAATTATGACTTTGTCAACTAAAATAAGTGTGTTTAAAGTCATTTCTGGGCCTGAAACGGGTCAAAATTGAAGCTTTTGGGTAAGCAAAACTCTGTAAAAATGGCAATTTTGGTCACTCTGAGGGTTTAAAAAGTGGTTATTCAACATGAGGCACGATCCAATTGACATTTTGAATCATTTTTGGTACAGTCCAAAAAATCAATTTTCGGATGAAAAAAACGATGACTCCGGACATGTCGAACGATCCCAAAATGGTCAATATGGATGAAATTTTAACATTTAATCTTTTGACTGTAAATGACTGGTGGATGTGAATTATGACTTTGTCAACTAAAATAAGTGTGTTTAAAGTCATTTCTGTGCCTCAAAGGGGTCAAAATTGAAGGTTTTGAGTAATCAAAACTCTGTAAAAATGGCAATTTTGGTCACTGTGAGGCTTTAAAAAGTGGTTATTCAACATGAGGCACGATCCAATTGACATTTTGAATCATTTTTGGTACAGTCCAAAAAATGAATTTTCGGATGAAAAACGATGACTCCGGACATGTCGAACGATCCCAAAATGGTCTATAATGATGAAATTTTAACATTTAATCTTTTGACTGTAAATGACTGTTGGATGTGAATTATGACTTTGTCAACTAAAATAAGTGTGTTTAAAGTCATTTCTGTGCCTGAAACGGGTCAAAATTGAAGCTTTTGAGTAAGCAAAACTCTGTAAAAATGGCAATTTTGGTGACTCTGAGGGTTTAAAAAGTGGTTATTCAACATGAGGCACGATCCAATTGACATTTTGAATCCTTTTTGGTACAGTCCAAAAAATAAATTTTCGGATGAAAAACGATGACTCCGGACATGTCGAACGATCCCAAAATGGTCATATGGATGAAATTTTAACATTTAATCTTTTGACTGTAAATGACTGGTGGATGTGAATTATGACTTTGTCAACTAAAATAAGTGTGTTTAAAGTCATTTCTGTGCCTCAAAGGGGTCAAAATTGAAGCTTTTGAGTAATCATAACTCTGTAAAAATGGCAATTTTGGTCACTCTGAGGGTTTAAAAAGTGGTTATTCAACATGAGTCACGATCCAATTGACATTTTGAATCCTTTTTGGTACAGTCCAAAAAATCAATTTTCGGATGAAAAACGATGACTCCGGACATGTCGAACGATCCCAAAATGGTCAATATGGATGAAATTTTAACATTTAATCTTTTGACTCTAAATGACTGTGGATGTGAATTATGACTTTGTCAACTAAAATAAGTGTCTTTAAAGTCATTTCTGTGCCTGAAATGGTTCAAAATTTAAGCTTTTGAGTAAGCAAAACTCTGTAAAAGTGGCAATTTTGGTGACTGTGAGGGTTTAAAAAGTGGTTATTCAACATGAGGCACGATCCAATTGACATTTTGAATCCTTTTTGGTACAGTCCAAAAAATCAATTTTCGGATGAAAAACGATGACTCCGGACATGTCGAACGATCCCAAAATGGTCAATATGGATGAAATTTTAACATTTAATCTTTTGACTGTAAATGACTGGTGGATGTGAATTATGACTTTGTCAACTAAAATAAGTGTGTTTAAAGTCATTTCTGTTCCTGAAACTGGTCAAAATTGAAGCTTTTGAGTAATCAAAACTCTGTAAAAATGGCAATTTTGGTCACTGTGAGGCTTTAAAAAGTGGTTATTCAACATGAGGCACGATCCAATTGACATTTTGAATCATTTTTGGTACAGTCCAAAAAATGAATTTTCAGATGAAAAACGATGACTCCGGACCTGTTGAACGTTCCCAAAATGGTCTATAATGATGAAATTTTAACATTTAATCTTTTGACTCTAAATGACTGTTGGATGTGAATTATGACTTTGTCAACTAAAATAAGTGTGTTTAAAGTCATTTCTGTGCCTGAAACGGCACAAAATTGAAGCTTTTGAGTAAGCAAAACTCTGTAAAAATGGCAATTTTGGTCACTCTGAGGGTTTAAAAAGTGGTTATTCAACATGAGGCACGACCCAATTGACATTTTGAATCATTTTTGGTACAGTCCAAAAAATCAATTTCCGGATGAAAAACGATGACTCTGGACCTGTTGAACGTTCCCAAAATGGTCTATAATGATGAAATTTTAACATTTAATCTTTTGACTCTAAATGACTGTTGGATGTGAATTATGACTTTGTCAACTAAAATAAGTGTGTTTAAAGTCATTTCTGTGCCTGAAACGGGTCAAAATTGAAGCTTTTGAGTAAGCAAAACTCTGTAAAAATGGCAATTTTGGTCACTCTGAGGGTTTAAAAAGTGGTTATTCAACATGAGGCACGATCCAATTGACATTTTGAATCATTTTTGGTACAGTCCAAAAAATGAATTTTCGGATGAAAAACGATGACTCCGGACCTGTTGAACGTTCCCAAAATGGTCTATAATGATGAAATTTTAACATTTAATCTTTTGACTGTAAATGACTGTTGGATGTGAATTAGGACTTTGTCAACTAAAATAAGTGTGTTTAAAGTCATTTCTGTGCCTGAAACGGGTCAAAATTGAAGCTTTTGAGTAAGCAAAACTCTGTAAAAATGGCAATTTTGGTCACTCTGAGGGCTTAAAAAATGGTTATTCAACATGAGGCACGACCCAATTGACATTTTGAATCATTTTTGGTACAGTCCAAAAAATCAATTTCCGGATGAAAAACGATGACTCAGGACCTGTTGAACGTTCCCAAAATGGTCTATAATGATGAAATTTTAACATTTAATCTTTTGACTCTAAATGACTGTTGGATGTGAATTATGACTTTGTCAACTAAAATAAGTGTGTTTTAAGTCATTTCTGTGCCTCAAAGGGGTCAAAATTGAAGCTTTTGAGTAATCATAACTCTGTAAAAATGGCAATTTTGGTCACTGTGAGGGTTTAAAAAGTGGTTATTCAACATGAGGCACGATCCAATTGACATTTTGAATCATTTTTGGTACAGTCCAAAAAATCAATTTTCGGATGAAAAAACGATGACTCCGGACATGTCGAACGATCCCAAAATGGTCAATATGGATGAAATTTTAACATTTAATCTTTTGACTGTAAATGACTGGTGGATGTGAATTATGACTTTGTCAACTAAAATAAGTGTGTTTAAAGTCATTTCTGTGCCTCAAAGGGGTCAAAATTGAAGCTTTTGAGTAATTAAAACTCTGTAAAAATGGCAATTTTGGTCACTCTGAGGCTTTAAAAAGTGGTTATTCAACATGAGGCACGATCCAATTGACATTTTGAATCATTTTTGGTACAGTCCAAAAAATCAATTTTCGGATGAAAAACGATGACTCCGGACATGTCGAACGATCCCAAAATGGCCAATATGGATGAAATTTTAACATTTAATCTTTTGACTGAAAATGACTGTTGGATGTGAATTATGACTTTGTCAACTAAAATAAGTGTGTTTAAAGTCATTTCTGTGCCTGAAACGGGTCAAAATTGAAGCTTTTGAGTAAGCAAAACTCTGTAAAAATGGCAATTTTGCTCACTGTGAGGGTTTAAAAAGTGGTTATTCAACATGAGGCACGATCCAATTGACATTTTGAATCATTTTTGGTACAGTCCAAAAAATCAATTTTCGGATGAAAACGATGACTCCGGACATGTTGAACGATCCCAAAATGGCCAATATGAATGAAATTTTAACATTTAATCTTTTGACTGTAAATGACTGTTGGATGTGAATTATGACTTTGTCAACTAAAATAAGTGTGTTTAAAGTCATTTCTGGGCCTGAAACGGGTCAAAATTGAAGCTTTTGAGTAAGCAAAACTCTGTAAAAATGGCAATTTTGGTCACTCTGAGGGTTTAAAAAGTGGTTATTCAACATGAGGCACGATCCAATTGACATTTTGAATCATTTTTGGTACAGTCCAAAAAATCAATTTTCGGATGAAAAAAACGATGACTCCGGACATGTCGAACGATCCCAAAATGGTCAATATGGATGAAATTTTAACATTTAATCTTTTGACTGTAAATGACTGGTGGATGTGAATTATGACTTTGTCAACTAAAATAAGGGTGTTTAAAGTCATTTCTGTGCCTCAAAGGGGTCAAAATTGAAGCTTTTGAGTAATCATAACTCTGTAAAAATGGCAATTTTGGTCACTCTGAGGGTTTAAAAAGTGGTTATTCAACATGAGTCACGATCCAATTGACATTTTGAATCCTTTTTGGTACAGTCCAAAAAATCAATTTTCGGATGAAAAACGATGACTCCGGACATGTCGAACGATCCCAAAATGGTCAATATGGATGAAATTTTAACATTTAATCTTTTGACTCTAAATGACTGTGGATGTGAATTATGACTTTGTCAACTAAAATAAGTGTCTTTAAAGTCATTTCTGTGCCTGAAATGGTTCAAAATTTAAGCTTTTGAGTAAGCAAAACTCTGTAAAAGTGGCAATTTTGGTGACTGTGAGGGTTTAAAAAGTGGTTATTCAACATGAGGCACGATCCAATTGACATTTTGAATCCTTTTTGGTACAGTCCAAAAAATCAATTTTCGGATGAAAAACGATGACTCCGGACATGTCGAACGATCCCAAAATGGTCAATATGGATGAAATTTTAACATTTAATCTTTTGACTGTAAATGACTGGTGGATGTGAATTATGACTTTGTCAACTAAAATAAGTGTGTTTAAAGTCATTTCTGTTCCTGAAACTGGTCAAAATTGAAGCTTTTGAGTAATCAAAACTCTGTAAAAATGGCAATTTTGGTCACTGTGAGGCTTTAAAAAGTGGTTATTCAACATGAGGCACGATCCAATTGACATTTTGAATCATTTTTGGTACAGTCCAAAAAATGAATTTTCAGATGAAAAACGATGACTCCGGACCTGTTGAACGTTCCCAAAATGGTCTATAATGATGAAATTTTAACATTTAATCTTTTGACTCTAAATGACTGTTGGATGTGAATTATGACTTTGTCAACTAAAATAAGTGTGTTTAAAGTCATTTCTGTGCCTGAAACGGCACAAAATTGAAGCTTTTGAGTAAGCAAAACTCTGTAAAAATGGCAATTTTGGTCACTCTGAGGGTTTAAAAAGTGGTTATTCAACATGAGGCACGACCCAATTGACATTTTGAATCATTTTTGGTACAGTCCAAAAAATCAATTTCCGGATGAAAAACGATGACTCTGGACCTGTTGAACGTTCCCAAAATGGTCTATAATGATGAAATTTTAACATTTAATCTTTTGACTCTAAATGACTGTTGGATGTGAATTATGACTTTGTCAACTAAAATAAGTGTGTTTAAAGTCATTTCTGTGCCTGAAACGGGTCAAAATTGAAGCTTTTGAGTAAGCAAAACTCTGTAAAAATGGCAATTTTGGTCACTCTGAGGGTTTAAAAAGTGGTTATTCAACATGAGGCACGATCCAATTGACATTTTGAATCATTTTTGGTACAGTCCAAAAAATGAATTTTCGGATGAAAAACGATGACTCCGGACCTGTTGAACGTTCCCAAAATGGTCTATAATGATGAAATTTTAACATTTAATCTTTTGACTGTAAATGACTGTTGGATGTGAATTAGGACTTTGTCAACTAAAATAAGTGTGTTTAAAGTCATTTCTGTGCCTGAAACGGGTCAAAATTGAAGCTTTTGAGTAAGCAAAACTCTGTAAAAATGGCAATTTTGGTCACTCTGAGGGTTTAAAAAGTGGTTATTCAACATGAGGCACGATCCAATTGACATTTTGAATCATTTTTGGTACAGTCCAAAAAATCAATTTTCGGATGAAAAACGATGACTCCGGACATGTCGAACGATCCCAAAATGGTCAATATGGATGAAATTTTAACATTTAATCTTTTGACTCTAAATGACTGTTGGATGTGAATTATGACTTTGTCAACTAAAATAAGTGTGTTTAAAGTCATTTCTGTGCCTGAAACGGGTCAAAATTGAAGCTTTTGAGTAAGCAAAACTCTGTAAAAATGGCAATTTTGGTCACTCTGAGGGTTTAAAAAGTGGTTATTCAACATGAGGCACGATCCAATTGACATTTTGAATCATTTTTGGTACAGTCCAAAAAATCAATTTTCGGATGAAAACGATGACTGGACATGTCGAACGATCCCAAAATGGCCAATATGGATGAAATTTTAACATTTAATCTTTTGACTGTAAATGACTGTTGGATGTGAATTAGGACTTTGTCAACTAAAAGAAGTGTGTTTAAAGTCATTTCTGTGCCTGAAACGGGTCAAAATTGAAGCTTTTGAGTAAGCAAAACTCTGTAAAAATGGCAATTTTGGTCACTCTGAGGGTTTAAAAAGTGGTTATTCAACATGAGGCACGATCCAATTGACATTTTGAATCATTTTTGGTACAGTCCAAAAAATGAATTTTCGGATGAAAAACGATGACTCCGGACATGTCGAACGATCCCAAAATGGTCAATATGGATGAAATTTGAACATTCAATCTTTTGACTGTAAATGACTGTTGGATGTGAATTATGACTTTGTCAACTAAAATAAGTGTGTTTAAAGTCATTTCTGTGCCTCAAAGGGGTCAAAATTGAAGCTTTTGAGTAATCAAAACTCTGTAAAAATGGCAATTTTGGTCACTGTGAGGCTTTAAAAAGTGGTTATTCAACATGAGGCACGATCCAATTGACATTTTGAATCATTTTTGGTACAGTCCAAAAAATCAATTTTCGGATGAAAAACGATGACTCCGGACATGTCGAACGATCCCAAAATGGTCAATATGGATGAAATTTTAACATTTAATCTTTTGACTGTAAATGACTGTTGGATGTGAATTAGGACTTTGTCAACTAAAATAAGTGTGTTTAAAGTCATTTCTGTGCCTGAAACGGGTCAAAATTGAAGCTTTTGAGTAATCAAAACTCTGTAAAAATGGCAATTTTGGTCACTGTGTGGCTTTAAAAAGTGGTTATTCAACATGAGGCACGATCCAATTGACATTTTGAATCATTTTTGGTACACTCCAAAAAATCAATTTTCGGATGAAAACGATGACTCCGGACATGTCGAACGATCCCAAAATGGCCAATATGGATGAAATTTTAACATTTAATCTTTTGACTGTAAATAACTGTTGGATGTGAATTATGACTTTGTCAACTAAAATAAGTGTGTTTAAAGTCATTTCTGTGCCTCAAAGGGGTCAAAATTGAAGCTTTTGAGTAATCAAAACTCTGTAAAAATGGCAATTTTGGTCACTGTGAGGCTTTAAAAAGTGGTTATTCAACATGAGGCACGATCCAATTGACATTTTGAATCATTTTTGGTACAGTCCAAAAAATCCATTTTTGGATGAAAAACAATGACTCCGGACATGTCGAACGATCCCAAAATGGTCAATATGGATGAAATTTTAACATTTAATCTTTTGACTGTAAATGACTGTTGGATGTGAATTAGGACTTTGTCAACTAAAATAAGTGTGTTTAAAGTCATTTCTGTGCCTGAAACGGGTCAAAATTGAAGCTTTTGAGTAATCAAAACTCTGTAAAAATGGCAATTTTGGTCACTCTGAGGGTTTAAAAAGTGGTTATTCAACATGAGGCACGATCCAATTGACATTTTGAATCATTTTTGGTACAGTCCAAAAAATGAATTTTCAGATGAAAAACGATGACTCCGGACCTGTTGAACGTTCCCAAAATGGTCTATAATGATGAAATTTTAACATTTAATCTTTTGACTCTAAATGACTGTTGGATCTGAATTATGACTTTGTCAACTAAAATAAGTGTGTTTAAAGTCATTTCTGTGCCTGAAACGGCACAAAATTGAAGCTTTTGAGTAAGCAAAACTCTGTAAAAATGGCAATTTTGGTCACTCTGAGGGTTTAAAAAGTGGTTATTCAACATGAGGCACGACCCAATTGACATTTTGAATCATTTTTGGTACAGTCCAAAAAATCAATTTCCGGATGAAAAACGATGACTCTGGACCTGTTGAACGTTCCCAAAATGGTCTATAATGATGAAATTTTAACATTTAATCTTTTGACTCTAAATGACTGTTGGATGTGAATTATGACTTTGTCAACTAAAATAAGTGTGTTTAAAGTCATTTCTGTGCCTGAAACGGGTCAAAATTGAAGCTTTTGAGTAAGCAAAACTCTGTAAAAATGGCAATTTTGGTCACTCTGAGGGTTTAAAAAGTGGTTATTCAACATGAGGCACGATCCAATTGACATTTTGAATCATTTTTGGTACAGTCCAAAAAATGAATTTTCGGATGAGAAACGATGACTCCGGACCTGTTGAACGTTCCCAAAATGGTCTATAATGATGAAATTTTAACATTTATTCTTTTGACTGTAAATGACTGTTGGATGTGAATTAGGACTTTGTCAACTAAAATAAGTGTGTTTAAAGTCATTTCTGTGCCTGAAACGGGTCAAAATTGAAGCTTTTGAGTAAGCAAAACTCTGTAAAAATGGCAATTTTGGTCACTCTGAGGGCTTAAAAAATGGTTATTCAACATGAGGCACGACCCAATTGACATTTTGAATCATTTTTGGTACAGTCCAAAAAATCAATTTCCGGATGAAAAACGATGACTCAGGACCTGTTGAACGTTCCCAAAATGGTCTATAATGATGAAATTTTAACATTTAATCTTTTGACTCTAAATGACTGTTGGATGTGAATTATGACTTTGTCAACTAAAATAAGTGTGTTTTAAGTCATTTCTGTGCCTCAAAGGGATCAAAATTGAAGCTTTTGAGTAATCATAACTCTGTAAAAATGGCAATTATGGTCACTGTGAGGGTTTAAAGAGTGGTTATTCAACATGAGGCACGATCCAATTGACATTTTGAATCATTTTTGGTACAGTCCAAAAAATCAATTTTCGGATGAAAAACGATGACTCCGGACATGTCGAACGATCCCAAAATGGTCAGTATGGATGAAATTTTAACATTTAATCTTTTGACTCTAAATGACTGTTGGATGTGAATTATGACTTTGTCAACTAAAATAAGTGTGTTTAAAGTCATTTCTGTGCCTGAAACGGGTCAAAATTGAAGCTTTTGAGTAAGCAAAACTCTGTAAAAATGGCAATTTTGGTCACTCTGAGGGTTTAAAAAGTGGTTATTCAACATGAGGCACGATCCAATTGACATTTTGAATCATTTTTGGTACAGTCCAAAAAATCAATTTTCGGATGAAAACGATGACTCCGGACATGTCGAACGATCCCAAAATGGCCAATATGGATGAAATTTTAACATTTAATCTTTTGACTGTAAATGACTGTTGGATGTGAATTAGGACTTTGTCAACTAAAATAAGGGTGTTTAAAGTCATTTCTGTGCCTGAAACGGGTTAAAATTGAAGCTTTTGAGTAAGCAAAACTCTGTAAAAATGGCAATTTTGGTCACTCTGAGGGTTTAAAAAGTGGTTATTCAACATGAGGCACGATCCAATTGACATTTTGAATCATTTTTGGTACAGTCCAAAAAATCAATTTTCGGATGAAAAACGATGACTCCGGACATGTCGAACGATCCCAAAATGGTCAATATGGATGACATTTTAACATTTAATCTTTTGACTCTAAATGACTGTTGGATGTGAATTATGACTTTGTCAACCAAAATAAGTCTGTTTAAAGTCATTTCTGTGCCTGAAATGGTTCAAAATTGAAGCTTTTGAGTAAGCAAAACTCTGTAAAAGTGGCAATTTTGGTCACTCTTAGGGTTTAAAAAGTGGTTATTCAACATGAGGCACGATCCAATTGACATTTTGAATCATTTTTGGTACAGTCCAAAAAATCAATTTTCGGATGAAAAACGATGACTCCGGACATGTCGAACGATCCCAAAATGGTCAATATGGATGAAATTTTAACATTTAATCTTTTGACTCTAAATGACTGTTGGATGTGAATTATGACTTTGTCAACTAAAATACGTGTGTTTAAAGTCATTTCTGTGCCTGAAATGGTTCAAAATTGAAGCTTTTGAGTAAGCAAAACTCTGTAAAAGAGGCAATTTTGGTGACTGTGAGGGTTTAAAAAGTGGTTATTCAACATGAGGCACGATCCAATTGACATTTTGAATCCTTTTTGGTACAGTCCAAAAAATCAATTTTCGGATGAAAAACGATGACTCCGGACATGTCGAACGATCCCAAAATGGTCAATATGGATGAAATTTTAACATTTAATCTTTTGACTGTAAATGACTGGTGGATGTGAATTATGACTTTGTCAACTAAAATAAGTGTGTTTAAAGTCATTTCTGTGCCTCAAAGGGATCAAAATTGAAGCTTTTGAGTAATCAAAACTCTGTAAAAGTGGCAATTTTGTCACTCTGAGGGTTTAAAAAGTGGTTATTCAACATGAGGCACGATCCAATTGACATTTTGAATCCTTTTTGGTACAGTCCAAAAAATCAATTTTCGGATGAAAAACGATGACTCCGGACATGTCGAACGATCCCAAAATGGTCAATATGGATGAAATTTTAACATTTAATCTTTTGACTGTAAATGACTGGTGGATGTGAATTATGACTTTGTCAACTAAAATAAGTGTGTTTAAAGTCATTTCTGTGCCTCAAAGGGGTCAAAATTGAAGGTTTTGAGTAATCAAAACTCTGTAAAAATGGCAATTTTGGTCACTGTGAGGCTTTAAAAAGTGGTTATTCAACATGAGGCACGATCCAATTGACATTTTGAATCATTTTTGGTACAGTCCAAAAAATCAATTTTCGGATGAAAACGATGACTCCGGACATGTCGAACGATCCCAAAATGGCCAATATGGATGAAATTTTAACATTTAATCTTTTGACTGTAAATGACTGTTGGATGTGAATTAGGACTTTGTCAACTAAAATAAGTGTGTTTAAAGTCATTTCTGTGCCTGAAACGGGTCAAAATTGAAGCTTTTGAGTAAGCAAAACTCTGTAAAAATGGCAATTTTGGTCACTCTGAGGGTTTAAAAAGTGGTTATTCAACATGAGGCACGATCCAATTGACATTTTTAATCATTTTTGGTACAGTCCAAAAAATCAATTTTCGGATGAAAAACGATGACTCCGGACATGTCGAACGATCCCAAAATGGTCAATATGGATGACATTTTAACATTTAATCTTTTGACTCTAAATGACTGTTGGATGTGAATTAGGACTTTGTCAACCAAAATAAGTCTGTTTAAAGTCATTTCTGTGCCTGAAATGGTTCAAAATTGAAGCTTTTGAGTAAGCAAAACTCTGTAAAAGTGGCAATTTTGGTCACTCTGAGGGTTTAAAAAGTGGTTATTCAACATGAGGCACGATCCAATTGACATTTTGAATCATTTTTGGTACAGTCCAAAAAATCAATTTTCGGATGAAAAACGATGACTCCGGACATGTCGAACGATCCCAAAATGGTCAATATGGATGAAATTTTAACATTTAATCTTTTGACTCTAAATGACTGTTGGATGTGAATTATGACTTTGTCAACTAAAATAAGTGTGTTTAAAGTCATTTCTGTGCCTGAAATGGTTCAAAATTGAAGCTTTTGAGTAAGCAAAACTCTGTAAAAGAGGCAATTTTGGTGACTGTGAGGGTTTAAAAAGTGGTTATTCAACATGAGGCACGATCCAATTGACATTTTGAATCCTTTTTGGTACAGTCCAAAAAATCAATTTTCGGATGAAAAACGATGACTCCGGACATGTCGAACGATCCCAAAATGGTCAATATGGATGAAATTTTAACATTTAATCTTTTGACTGTAAATGACTGTTGGATGTGAATTAGGACTTTGTCAACTAAAATAAGTGTGTTTAAAGTCATTTCTGTGCCTGAAACGGGTCAAAATTGAAGCTTTTGAGTAATCAAAACTCTGTAAAAATGGCAATTTTGGTCACTGTGAGGGTAAAAGTGGTTATTCAACATGAGGCACGATCCAATTGACATTTTGAATCATTTTTGGTACAGTCCAAAAAATCAATTTTCGGATGAAAAACGATGACTCCGGACATGTCGAACGATCCCAAAATGGCCAATATGGATGAAATTTTAACATTTAATCTTTTGACTGTAAATGACTGTTGGATGTGAATTATGACTTTGTCAACTAAAATAAGTGTGTGCCTGAAACTGATCAAAATTGAAGCTTTTGAGTAAGCAAAACTCTGTAAAAATGGCAATTTTGGTCACTCTGAGGGTTTAAAAAGTGGTTATTCATCATGAGGCACGATCCAATTGACATTTTGAATCATTTTTGGTACAGTCCAAAAAATCAATTTTCGGATGAAAAACGATGACTCCGGAAATGTCGAACGATCCCAAAATGGTCAATATGGATGAAATTTTAACATTTAATCTTTTGACTGTAAATGACTGTTGGATGTGAATTAGGACTTTGTCAACTAAAATAAGTGTGTTTAAAGTCATTTCTGTGCCTGAAACGGGTCAAAATTGAAGCTTTTGAGTAAGCAAAACTCTGTAAAAATGGCAATTTTGGTCACTCTGAGGGTTTAAAAAGTGGTTATTCAACATGAGGCACGATCCAATTGACATTTTGAATCCTTTTTGGTACAGTCCAAAAAATAAATTTTCGGATGAAAAACGATGACTCCGGACATGTCGAACGATCCCAAAATGGTCAATATGGATGAAATTTTAACATTTAATCTTTTGACTGTAAATGACTGGTGGATGTGAATTATGACTTTGTCAACTAAAATAAGTGTGTTTAAAGTCATTTCTGTGCCTCAAAGGGGTCAAAATTGAAGCTTTTGAGTAATTAAAACTCTGTAAAAATGGCAATTTTGGTCACTCTGAGGCTTTAAAAAGTGGTTATTCAACATGAGGCACGATCCAATTGACATTTTGAATCATTTTTGGTACAGTCCAAAAAATCAATTTTCGGATGAAAAACGATGACTCCGGACATGTCGAACGATCCCAAAATGGCCAATATGGATGAAATTTTAACATTTAATCTTTTGACTGAAAATGACTGTTGGATGTGAATTATGACTTTGTCAACTAAAATAAGTGTGTTTAAAGTCATTTCTGTGCCTGAAACGGGTCAAAATTGAAGCTTTTGAGTAAGCAAAACTCTGTAAAAATGGCAATTTTGCTCACTCTGAGGGTTTAAAAAGTGGTTATTCAACATGAGGCACGATCCAATTGACATTTTGAATCATTTTTGGTACAGTCCAAAAAATCAATTTTCGGATGAAAACGATGACTCCGGACATGTTGAACGATCCCAAAATGGCCAATATGAATGAAATTTTAACATTTAATCTTTTGACTGTAAATGACTGTTGGATGTGAATTATGACTTTGTCAACTAAAATAAGTGTGTTTAAAGTCATTTCTGGGCCTGAAACGGGTCAAAATTGAAGCTTTTGAGTAAGCAAAACTCTGTAAAAATGGCAATTTTGGTCACTCTGAGGGTTTAAAAAGTGGTTATTCAACATGAGGCACGATCCAATTGACATTTTGAATCATTTTTGGTACAGTCCAAAAAATCAATTTTCGGATGAAAAAAACGATGACTCCGGACATGTCGAACGATCCCAAAATGGTCAATATGGATGAAATTTTAACATTTAATCTTTTGACTGTAAATGACTGGTGGATGTGAATTATGACTTTGTCAACTAAAATAAGTGTGTTTAAAGTCATTTCTGTGCCTCAAAGGGGTCAAAATTGAAGGTTTTGAGTAATCAAAACTCTGTAAAAATGGCAATTTTGGTCACTGTGAGGCTTTAAAAAGTGGTTATTCAACATGAGGCACGATCCAATTGACATTTTGAATCATTTTTGGTACAGTCCAAAAAATGAATTTTCGGATGAAAAACGATGACTCCGGACATGTCGAACGATCCCAAAATGGTTTATAATGATGAAATTTTAACATTTAATCTTTTGACTGTAAATGACTGTTGGATGTGAATTATGACTTTGTCAACTAAAATAAGTGTGTTTAAAGTCATTTCTGTGCCTGAAACGGGTCAAAATTGAAGCTTTTGAGTAAGCAAAACTCTGTAAAAATGGCAATTTTGGTGACTCTGAGGGTTTAAAAAGTGGTTATTCAACATGAGGCACGATCCAATTGACATTTTGAATCCTTTTTGGTACAGTCCCAAAAATAAATTTTCGGATGAAAAACGATGACTCCGGACATGTCGAACGATCCGAAAATGGTCATATGGATGAAATTTTAACATTTAATCTTTTGACTGTAAATGACTGGTGGATGTGAATTATGACTTTGTCAACTAAAATAAGTGTGTTTAAAGTCATTTCTGTGCCTGAAATGGGTCAAAATTGAAGCTTTTGAGTAAGCAAAACTCTGTAAAAATGGCAATTTTGGTCACTCTGAGGGTTTAAAAAATGGTTATTCAACATGAGGCACGACCCAATTGACATTTTGAATCATTTTTGGTACAGTCCAAAAAATCAATTTCCGGATGAAAAACGATGACTCCGGACCTGTTGAACGTTCCCAAAATGGTCTATAATGATGAAATTTTAACATTTAATCTTTTGACTCTAAATGACTGTTGGATGTGAATTATGACTTTGTCAACTGAAATAAGTGTGTTTAAAGTCATTTCTGTGCCTCAAAGGGGTCAAAATTGAAGCTTTTGAGTAATTAAAACTCTGTAAAAATGGCAATTTTGGTCACTCTAAGGCTTTAAAAAGTGGTTATTCAAAATGAGGCACGATCCAATTGACATTTTGAATCATTTTTGGTACAGTCCAAAAAATCAATTTTCGGATGAAAAACGATGACTCCGGACATGCCGAACGATCCCAAAATGGCCAATATGGATGAAATTTTAACATTTAATCTTTTGACTGTAAATGACTGTTGGATGTGAATTAGGACTTTGTCAACTAAAAGAAGTGTGTTTAAAGTCATTTCTGTGCCTGAAACGGGTCAAAATTGAAGCTTTTGAGTAAGCAAAACTCTGTAAAAATGGCAATTTTGGTCACTCTGAGGGTTTAAAAAGTGGTTATTCAACATGAGGCACGATCCAATTGACATTTTGAATCATTTTTGGTACAGTCCAAAAAATCAATTTTCGGATGAAAAACGATGACTCCGGACATGTCGAACGATCCCAAAATGGTCAATATGGATGACATTTTAACATTTAATCTTTTGACTCTAAATGACTGTTGGATGTGAATTATGACTTTGTCAACCAAAATAAGTCTGTTTAAAGTCATTTCTGTGCCTGAAATGGTTCAAAATTGAAGCTTTTGAGTAAGCAAAACTCTGTAAAAGTGGCAATTTTGGTCACTCTGAGGGTTTAAAAAGTGGTTATTCAACATGAGGCACGATCCAATTGACATTTTGAATCCTTTTTGGTACAGTCCAAAAAATCAATTTTCAGATGAAAAACGATGACTCCGGACATGTCGAACGATCCCAAAATGGTCAATATGGATGAAATTTTAACATTTAATCTTTTGACTGTAAATGACTAGTGGATGTGAATTATGACTTTGTCAACTAAAATAAGTGTGTTTAAAGTCATTTCTGTGCCTCAAAGGGGTCAAAATTGAAGCTTTTGAGTAATCAAAACTCTGTAAAAATGGCAATTTTGGTCACTGTGAGGCTTTAAAAAGTGGTTATTCAACATGAGGCACGATCCAATTGACATTTTGAATCATTTTTGGTACAGTCCAAAAAATCAATTTTCGGATGAAAACGATGACTCCGGACATGTCGAACGATCCCAAAATGGCCAATATGGATGAAATTTTAACATTTAATCTTTTGACTGTAAATGACTGTTGGATGTGAATTAGGACTTTGTCAACTAAAATAAGTGTGTTTAAAGTCATTTCTGTGCCTGAAATGGGTCAAAATTGAAGCTTTTGAGTAAGCAAAACTCTGTAAAAATGGCAATTTTGGTCACTCTGAGGGTTTAAAAAGTGGTTATTCAACATGAGGCACGATCCAATTGACATTTTGAATCATTTTTGGTACAGTCCAAAAAATCAATTTTCGGATGAAAAACGATGACTCCGGACATGTCGAACGATCCCAAAATGGTCAATATGGATGACATTTTAACATTTAATCTTTTGACTCTAAATGACTGTTGGATGTGAATTATGACTTTGTCAACCAAAATAAGTCTGTTTAAAGTCATTTCTGTGCCTGAAATGGTTCAAAATTGAAGCTTTTGAGTAAGCAAAACTCTGTAAAAGTGGCAATTTTGGTCACTCTGAGGGTTTAAAAAGTGGTTATTCAACATGAGGCACGATCCAATTGACATTTTGAATCATTTTTGGTACAGTCCAAAAAATCAATTTTCGGATGAAAAACGATGACTCCGGACATGTCGAACGATCCCAAAATGGTCAATATGGATGAAATTTTAACATTTAATCTTTTGACTCTAAATGACTGTTGGATGTGAATTATGACTTTGTCAACTAAAATAAGTGTGTTTAAAGTCATTTCTGTGCCTGAAATGGGTCAAAATTGAAGCTTTTGAGTAAGCAAAACTCTGTAAAAATGGCAATTTTGGTCACTCTGAGGGTTTAAAAAATGGTTATTCAACATGAGGCACGACCCAATTGACATTTTGAATCATTTTTGGTACAGTCCAAAAAATCAATTTCCGGATGAAAAACGATGACTCCGGACCTGTTGAACGTTCCCAAAATGGTCTATAATGATGAAATTTTAACATTTAATCTTTTGACTCTAAATGACTGTTGGATGTGAATTATGACTTTGTCAACTGAAATAAGTGTGTTTAAAGTCATTTCTGTGCCTCAAAGGGGTCAAAATTGAAGCTTTTGAGTAATTAAAACTCTGTAAAAATGGCAATTTTGGTCACTCTAAGGCTTTAAAAAGTGGTTATTCAAAATGAGGCACGACCCAATTGACATTTTGAATCATTTTTGGTACAGTCCAAAAAATCAATTTCCGGATGAAAAACGATGACTCTGGACCTGTTGAACGTTCCCAAAATGGTCTATAATGATGAAATTTTAACATTTAATCTTTTGACTCTAAATGACTGTTGGATGTGAATTATGACTTTGTCAACTAAAATAAGTGTGTTTAAAGTCATTTCTGTGCCTGAAACGGGTCAAAATTGAAGCTTTTGAGTAAGCAAAACTCTGTAAAAATGGCAATTTTGGTCACTCTGAGGGTTTAAAAAGTGGTTATTCAACATGAGGCACGATCCAATTGACATTTTGAATCATTTTTGGTACAGTCCAAAAAATGAATTTTCGGATGAAAAACGATGACTCCGGACCTGTTGAACGTTCCCAAAATGGTCTATAATGATGAAATTTTAACATTTAATCTTTTGACTGTAAATGACTGTTGGATGTGAATTAGGACTTTGTCAACTAAAATAAGTGTGTTTAAAGTCATTTCTGTGCCTGAAACGGGTCAAAATTGAAGCTTTTGAGTAAGCAAAACTCTGTAAAAATGGCAATTTTGGTCACTCTGAGGGCTTAAAAAATGGTTATTCAACATGAGGCACGACCCAATTGACATTTTGAATTATTTTTGGTACAGTCCAAAAAATCAATTTCCGGATGAAAAACGATGACTCAGGACCTGTTGAACGTTCCCAAAATGGTCTATAATGATGAAATTTTAACATTTAATCTTTTGACTCTAAATGACTGTTGGATGTGAATTATGACTTTGTCAACTAAAATAAGTGTGTTTTAAGTCATTTCTGTGCCTCAAAGGGGTCAAAATTGAAGCTTTTGAGTAATCATAACTCTGTAAAAATGGCAATTTTGGTCACTGTGAGGGTTTAAAAAGTGGTTATTCAACATGAGGCACGATCCAATTGACATTTTGAATCATTTTTGGTACAGTCCAAAAAATCAATTTTCGGATGAAAAACGATGACTCCGGACATGTCGAACGATCCCAAAATGGTCAATATGGATGAAATTTTAACATTTAATCTTTTGACTCTAAATGACTGTTGGATGTGAATTATGACTTTGTCAACTAAAATAAGTGTGTTTAAAGTCATTTCTGTGCCTGAAACGGGTCAAAATTGAAGCTTTTGAGTAAGCAAAACTCTGTAAAAATGGCAATTTTGGTCACTCTGAGGGTTTAAAAAGTGGTTATTCAACATGAGGCACGATCCAATTGACATTTTGAATCATTTTTGGTACAGTCCAAAAAATCAATTTTCGGATGAAAACGATGACCGGACATGTCGAACGATCCCAAAATGGTCAATATGGATGAAATTTTAACATTTAATCTTTTGACTCTAAATGACTGTTGGATGTGAATTATGACTTTGTCAACTAAAATAAGTGTGTTTAAAGTCATTTCTGTGCCTGAAACGGGTCAAAATTGAAGCTTTTGAGTAAGCAAAACTCTGTAAAAATGGCAATTTTGGTCACTCTGAGGGTTTAAAAAGTGGTTATTCAACATGAGGCACGATCCAATTGACATTTTGAATCATTTTTGGTACAGTCCAAAAAATCAATTTTCGGATGAAAACGATGACCGGACATGTCGAACGATCCCAAAATGGCCAATATGGATGAAATTTTAACATTTAATCTTTTGACTGTAAATGACTGTTGGATGTGAATTAGGACTTTGTCAACTAAAAGAAGTGTGTTTAAAGTCATTTCTGTGCCTGAAACGGGTCAAAATTGAAGCTTTTGAGTAAGCAAAACTCTGTAAAAATGGCAATTTTGGTCACTCTGAGGGTTTAAAAAGTGGTTATTCAACATGAGGCACGATCCAATTGACATTTTGAATCATTTTTGGTACAGTCCAAAAAATCAATTTTCGGATGAAAAACGATGACTCCGGACATGTCGAACGATCCCAAAATGGTCAATATGGATGACATTTTAACATTTAATCTTTTGACTCTAAATGACTGTTGGATGTGAATTATGACTTTGTCAACCAAAATAAGTCTGTTTAAAGTCATTTCTGTGCCTGAAATGGTTCAAAATTGAAGCTTTTGAGTAAGCAAAACTCTGTAAAAGTGGCAATTTTGGTCACTCTGAGGGTTTAAAAAGTGGTTATTCAACATGAGGCACGATCCAATTGACATTTTGAATCCTTTTTGGTACAGTCCAAAAAATCAATTTTCAGATGAAAAACGATGACTCCGGACATGTCGAACGATCCCAAAATGGTCAATATGGATGAAATTTTAACATTTAATCTTTTGACTGTAAATGACTAGTGGATGTGAATTATGACTTTGTCAACTAAAATAAGTGTGTTTAAAGTCATTTCTGTGCCTCAAAGGGGTCAAAATTGAAGCTTTTGAGTAATCAAAACTCTGTAAAAATGGCAATTTTGGTCACTGTGAGGCTTTAAAAAGTGGTTATTCAACATGAGGCACGATCCAATTGACATTTTGAATCATTTTTGGTACAGTCCAAAAAATCAATTTTCGGATGAAAACGATGACTCCGGACATGTCGAACGATCCCAAAATGGCCAATATGGATGAAATTTTAACATTTAATCTTTTGACTGTAAATGACTGTTGGATGTGAATTAGGACTTTGTCAACTAAAATAAGTGTGTTTAAAGTCATTTCTGTGCCTGAAATGGGTCAAAATTGAAGCTTTTGAGTAAGCAAAACTCTGTAAAAATGGCAATTTTGGTCACTCTGAGGGTTTAAAAAGTGGTTATTCAACATGAGGCACGATCCAATTGACATTTTGAATCATTTTTGGTACAGTCCAAAAAATCAATTTTCGGATGAAAAACGATGACTCCGGACATGTCGAACGATCCCAAAATGGTCAATATGGATGACATTTTAACATTTAATCTTTTGACTCTAAATGACTGTTGGATGTGAATTATGACTTTGTCAACCAAAATAAGTCTGTTTAAAGTCATTTCTGTGCCTGAAATGGTTCAAAATTGAAGCTTTTGAGTAAGCAAAACTCTGTAAAAGTGGCAATTTTGGTCACTCTGAGGGTTTAAAAAGTGGTTATTCAACATGAGGCACGATCCAATTGACATTTTGAATCATTTTTGGTACAGTCCAAAAAATCAATTTTCGGATGAAAAACGATGACTCCGGACATGTCGAACGATCCCAAAATGGTCAATATGGATGAAATTTTAACATTTAATCTTTTGACTCTAAATGACTGTTGGATGTGAATTATGACTTTGTCAACTAAAATAAGTGTGTTTAAAGTCATTTCTGTGCCTGAAATGGGTCAAAATTGAAGCTTTTGAGTAAGCAAAACTCTGTAAAAATGGCAATTTTGGTCACTCTGAGGGTTTAAAAAATGGTTATTCAACATGAGGCACGACCCAATTGACATTTTGAATCATTTTTGGTACAGTCCAAAAAATCAATTTCCGGATGAAAAACGATGACTCCGGACCTGTTGAACGTTCCCAAAATGGTCTATAATGATGAAATTTTAACATTTAATCTTTTGACTCTAAATGACTGTTGGATGTGAATTATGACTTTGTCAACTGAAATAAGTGTGTTTAAAGTCATTTCTGTGCCTCAAAGGGGTCAAAATTGAAGCTTTTGAGTAATTAAAACTCTGTAAAAATGGCAATTTTGGTCACTCTAAGGCTTTAAAAAGTGGTTATTCAAAATGAGGCACGATCCAATTGACATTTTGAATCATTTTTGGTACAGTCCAAAAAATCAATTTTCGGATGAAAAACGATGACTCCGGACATGTCGAACGATCCCAAAATGGTCAATATGGATGAAATTTTAACATTTAATCTTTTGACTCTAAATGACTGTTGGATGTGAATTATGACTTTGTCAACTAAAATAAGTGTGTTTAAAGTCATTTCTGTGCCTGAAACGGGTCAAAATTGAAGCTTTTGAGTAAGCAAAACTCTGTAAAAATGGCAATTTTGGTCACTCTGAGGGTTTAAAAAGTGGTTATTCAACATGAGGCACGATCCAATTGACATTTTGAATAATTTTTGGTACAGTCCAAAAAATCAATTTTCGGATGAAAACGATGACTCCGGACATGCCGAACGATCCCAAAATGGCCAATATGGATGAAATTTTAACATTTAATCTTTTGACTGTAAATGACTGTTGGATGTGAATTAGGACTTTGTCAACTAAAAGAAGTGTGTTTAAAGTCATTTCTGTGCCTGAAACGGGTCAAAATTGAAGCTTTTGAGTAAGCAAAACTCTGTAAAAATGGCAATTTTGGTCACTCTGAGGGTTTAAAAAGTGGTTATTCAACATGAGGCACGATCCAATTGACATTTTGAATCATTTTTGGTACAGTCCAAAAAATCAATTTTCGGATGAAAAACGATGACTCCGGACATGTCGAACGATCCCAAAATGGTCAATATGGATGACATTTTAACATTTAATCTTTTGACTCTAAATGACTGTTGGATGTGAATTATGACTTTGTCAACCAAAATAAGTCTGTTTAAAGTCATTTCTGTGCCTGAAATGGTTCAAAATTGAAGCTTTTGAGTAAGCAAAACTCTGTAAAAGTGGCAATTTTGGTCACTCTGAGGGTTTAAAAAGTGGTTATTCAACATGAGGCACGATCCAATTGACATTTTGAATCCTTTTTGGTACAGTCCAAAAAATCAATTTTCAGATGAAAAACGATGACTCCGGACATGTCGAACGATCCCAAAATGGTCAATATGGATGAAATTTTAACATTTAATCTTTTGACTGTAAATGACTGTTGGATGTGAATTAGGACTTTGTCAACTAAAATAAGTGTGTTTAAAGTCATTTCTGTGCCTGAAACGGGTCAAAATTGAAGCTTTTGAGTAAGCAAAACTCTGTAAAAATGGCAATTTTGGTCACTCTGAGGGCTTAAAAAATGGTTATTCAACATGAGGCACGACCCAATTGACATTTTGAATCATTTTTGGTACAGTCCAAAAAATCAATTTCCGGATGAAAAACGATGACTCAGGACCTGTTGAACGTTCCCAAAATGGTCTATAATGATGAAATTTTAACATTTAATCTTTTGACTCTAAATGACTGTTGGATGTGAATTATGACTTTGTCAACTAAAATAAGTGTGTTTTAAGTCATTTCTGTGCCTCAAAGGGGTCAAAATTGAAGCTTTTGAGTAATCATAACTCTGTAAAAATGGCAATTTTGGTCACTGTGAGGATTTAAAAAGTGGTTATTCAACATGAGGCACGATCCAATTGACATTTTGAATCATTTTTGGTACAGTCCAAAAAATCAATTTTCGGATGAAAAACGATGACTCCGGAC
The DNA here is from genome assembly GCF_964263255.1 of Lissotriton vulgaris. Lineage (NCBI taxonomy): Eukaryota > Metazoa > Chordata > Amphibia > Caudata > Salamandridae > Lissotriton > Lissotriton vulgaris. Next base: position 2,215,492 of record NW_028246940.1, read on the forward strand.
ATGTCGAACGATCCCAAAATGGTCAATATGGATGAAATTTTAACATTTAATCTTTTGACTCTAAATGACTGTTGGATGTGAATTATGACTTTGTCAACTAAAATAAGTGTGTTTAAAGTCATTTCTGTGCCTGAAACGGGTCAAAATTGAAGCTTTTGAGTAAGCAAAACTCTGTAAAAATGGCAATTTTGGTCACTCTGAGGGTTTAAAAAGTGGTTATTCAACATGAGGCACGATCCAATTGACATTTTGAATCATTTTTGGTACAGTCCAAAAAATCAATTTTCGGATGAAAACGATGACCGGACATGTCGAACGATCCCAAAATGGTCAATATGGATGAAATTTTAACATTTAATCTTTTGACTCTAAATGACTGTTGGATGTGAATTATGACTTTGTCAACTAAAATAAGTGTGTTTAAAGTCATTTCTGTGCCTGAAACGGGTCAAAATTGAAGCTTTTGAGTAAGCAAAACTCTGTAAAAATGGCAATTTTGGTCACTCTGAGGGTTTAAAAAGTGGTTATTCAACATGAGGCACGATCCAATTGACATTTTGAATCATTTTTGGTACAGTCCAAAAAATCAATTTTCGGATGAAAACGATGACCGGACATGTCGAACGATCCCAAAATGGCCAATATGGATGAAATTTTAACATTTAATCTTTTGACTGTAAATGACTGTTGGATGTGAATTAGGACTTTGTCAACTAAAAGAAGTGTGTTTAAAGTCATTTCTGTGCCTGAAACGGGTCAAAATTGAAGCTTTTGAGTAAGCAAAACTCTGTAAAAATGGCAATTTTGGTCACTCTGAGGGTTTAAAAAGTGGTTATTCAACATGAGGCACGATCCAATTGACATTTTGAATCATTTTTGGTACAGTCCAAAAAATCAATTTTCGGATGAAAAACGATGACTCCGGACATGTCGAACGATCCCAAAATGGTCAATATGGATGACATTTTAACATTTAATCTTTTGACTCTAAATGACTGTTGGATGTGAATTATGACTTTGTCAACCAAAATAAGTCTGTTTAAAGTCATTTCTGTGCCTGAAATGGTTCAAAATTGAAGCTTTTGAGTAAGCAAAACTCTGTAAAAGTGGCAATTTTGGTCACTCTGAGGGTTTAAAAAGTGGTTATTCAACATGAGGCACGATCCAATTGACATTTTGAATCCTTTTTGGTACAGTCCAAAAAATCAATTTTCAGATGAAAAACGATGACTCCGGACATGTCGAACGATCCCAAAATGGTCAATATGGATGAAATTTTAACATTTAATCTTTTGACTGTAAATGACTAGTGGATGTGAATTATGACTTTGTCAACTAAAATAAGTGTGTTTAAAGTCATTTCTGTGCCTCAAAGGGGTCAAAATTGAAGCTTTTGAGTAATCAAAACTCTGTAAAAATGGCAATTTTGGTCACTGTGAGGCTTTAAAAAGTGGTTATTCAACATGAGGCACGATCCAATTGACATTTTGAATCATTTTTGGTACAGTCCAAAAAATCAATTTTCGGATGAAAACGATGACTCCGGACATGTCGAACGATCCCAAAATGGCCAATATGGATGAAATTTTAACATTTAATCTTTTGACTGTAAATGACTGTTGGATGTGAATTAGGACTTTGTCAACTAAAATAAGTGTGTTTAAAGTCATTTCTGTGCCTGAAATGGGTCAAAATTGAAGCTTTTGAGTAAGCAAAACTCTGTAAAAATGGCAATTTTGGTCACTCTGAGGGTTTAAAAAGTGGTTATTCAACATGAGGCACGATCCAATTGACATTTTGAATCATTTTTGGTACAGTCCAAAAAATCAATTTTCGGATGAAAAACGATGACTCCGGACATGTCGAACGATCCCAAAATGGTCAATATGGATGACATTTTAACATTTAATCTTTTGACTCTAAATGACTGTTGGATGTGAATTATGACTTTGTCAACCAAAATAAGTCTGTTTAAAGTCATTTCTGTGCCTGAAACGGGTCAAAATTGAAGCTTTTGAGTAAGCAAAACTCTGTAAAAATGGCAATTTTGGTCACTCTGAGGGTTTAAAAAGTGGTTATTCAACATGAGGCACGATCCAATTGACATTTTGAATCATTTTTGGTACAGTCCAAAAAATCAATTTTCGGATGAAAACGATGACCGGACATGTCGAACGATCCCAAAATGGCCAATATGGATGAAATTTTAACATTTAATCTTTTGACTGTAAATGACTGTTGGATGTGAATTAGGACTTTGTCAACTAAAAGAAGTGTGTTTAAAGTCATTTCTGTGCCTGAAACGGGTCAAAATTGAAGCTTTTGAGTAAGCAAAACTCTGTAAAAATGGCAATTTTGGTCACTCTGAGGGTTTAAAAAGTGGTTATTCAACATGAGGCACGATCCAATTGACATTTTGAATCATTTTTGGTACAGTCCAAAAAATCAATTTTCGGATGAAAAACGATGACTCCGGACATGTCGAACGATCCCAAAATGGTCAATATGGATGACATTTTAACATTTAATCTTTTGACTCTAAATGACTGTTGGATGTGAATTATGACTTTGTCAACCAAAATAAGTCTGTTTAAAGTCATTTCTGTGCCTGAAATGGTTCAAAATTGAAGCTTTTGAGTAAGCAAAACTCTGTAAAAGTGGCAATTTTGGTCACTCTGAGGGTTTAAAAAGTGGTTATTCAACATGAGGCACGATCCAATTGACATTTTGAATCATTTTTGGTACAGTCCAAAAAATCAATTTTCGGATGAAAAACGATGACTCCGGACATGTCGAACGATCCCAAAATGGTCAATATGGATGAAATTTTAACATTTAATCTTTTGACTCTAAATGACTGTTGGATGTGAATTATGACTTTGTCAACTAAAATAAGTGTGTTTAAAGTCATTTCTGTGCCTGAAATGGGTCAAAATTGAAGCTTTTGAGTAAGCAAAACTCTGTAAAAATGGCAATTTTGGTCACTCTGAGGGTTTAAAAAATGGTTATTCAACATGAGGCACGACCCAATTGACATTTTGAATCATTTTTGGTACAGTCCAAAAAATCAATTTCCGGATGAAAAACGATGACTCCGGACCTGTTGAACGTTCCCAAAATGGTCTATAATGATGAAATTTTAACATTTAATCTTTTGACTCTAAATGACTGTTGGATGTGAATTATGACTTTGTCAACTGAAATAAGTGTGTTTAAAGTCATTTCTGTGCCTCAAAGGGGTCAAAATTGAAGCTTTTGAGTAATTAAAACTCTGTAAAAATGGCAATTTTGGTCACTCTAAGGCTTTAAAAAGTGGTTATTCAAAATGAGGCACGATCCAATTGACATTTTGAATCATTTTTGGTACAGTCCAAAAAATCAATTTTCGGATGAAAAACGATGACTCCGGACATGTCGAACGATCCCAAAATGGTCAATATGGATGAAATTTTAACATTTAATCTTTTGACTCTAAATGACTGTTGGATGTGAATTATGACTTTGTCAACTAAAATAAGTGTGTTTAAAGTCATTTCTGTGCCTGAAACGGGTCAAAATTGAAGCTTTTGAGTAAGCAAAACTCTGTAAAAATGGCAATTTTGGTCACTCTGAGGGTTTAAAAAGTGGTTATTCAACATGAGGCACGATCCAATTGACATTTTGAATAATTTTTGGTACAGTCCAAAAAATCAATTTTCGGATGAAAACGATGACTCCGGACATGCCGAACGATCCCAAAATGGCCAATATGGATGAAATTTTAACATTTAATCTTTTGACTGTAAATGACTGTTGGATGTGAATTAGGACTTTGTCAACTAAAAGAAGTGTGTTTAAAGTCATTTCTGTGCCTGAAACGGGTCAAAATTGAAGCTTTTGAGTAAGCAAAACTCTGTAAAAATGGCAATTTTGGTCACTCTGAGGGTTTAAAAAGTGGTTATTCAACATGAGGCACGATCCAATTGACATTTTGAATCATTTTTGGTACAGTCCAAAAAATCAATTTTCGGATGAAAAACGATGACTCCGGACATGTCGAACGATCCCAAAATGGTCAATATGGATGACATTTTAACATTTAATCTTTTGACTCTAAATGACTGTTGGATGTGAATTATGACTTTGTCAACCAAAATAAGTCTGTTTAAAGTCATTTCTGTGCCTGAAATGGTTCAAAATTGAAGCTTTTGAGTAAGCAAAACTCTGTAAAAGTGGCAATTTTGGTCACTCTGAGGGTTTAAAAAGTGGTTATTCAACATGAGGCACGATCCAATTGACATTTTGAATCCTTTTTGGTACAGTCCAAAAAATCAATTTTCAGATGAAAAACGATGACTCCGGACATGTCGAACGATCCCAAAATGGTCAATATGGATGAAATTTTAACATTTAATCTTTTGACTGTAAATGACTAGTGGATGTGAATTATGACTTTGTCAACTAAAATAAGTGTGTTTAAAGTCATTTCTGTGCCTGAAATGGGTCAAAATTGAAGCTTTTGAGTAAGCAAAACTCTGTAAAAATGGCAATTTTGGTCACTCTGAGGGTTTAAAAAATGGTTATTCAACATGAGGCACGACCCAATTGACATTTTGAATCATTTTTGGTACAGTCCAAAAAATCAATTTCCGGATGAAAAACGATGACTCCGGACCTGTTGAACGTTCCCAAAATGGTCTATAATGATGAAATTTTAACATTTAATCTTTTGACTCTAAATGACTGTTGGATGTGAATTATGACTTTGTCAACTGAAATAAGTGTGTTTAAAGTCATTTCTGTGCCTCAAAGGGGTCAAAATTGAAGCTTTTGAGTAATTAAAACTCTGTAAAAATGGCAATTTTGGTCACTCTAAGGCTTTAAAAAGTGGTTATTCAAAATGAGGCACGACCCAATTGACATTTTGAATCATTTTTGGTACAGTCCAAAAAATCAATTTCCGGATGAAAAACGATGACTCTGGACCTGTTGAACGTTCCCAAAATGGTCTATAATGATGAAATTTTAACATTTAATCTTTTGACTCTAAATGACTGTTGGATGTGAATTATGACTTTGTCAACTAAAATAAGTGTGTTTAAAGTCATTTCTGTGCCTGAAACGGGTCAAAATTGAAGCTTTTGAGTAAGCAAAACTCTGTAAAAATGGCAATTTTGGTCACTCTGAGGGTTTAAAAAGTGGTTATTCAACATGAGGCACGATCCAATTGACATTTTGAATCATTTTTGGTACAGTCCAAAAAATGAATTTTCGGATGAAAAACGATGACTCCGGACCTGTTGAACGTTCCCAAAATGGTCTATAATGATGAAATTTTAACATTTAATCTTTTGACTGTAAATGACTGTTGGATGTGAATTAGGACTTTGTCAACTAAAATAAGTGTGTTTAAAGTCATTTCTGTGCCTGAAACGGGTCAAAATTGAAGCTTTTGAGTAAGCAAAACTCTGTAAAAATGGCAATTTTGGTCACTCTGAGGGCTTAAAAAATGGTTATTCAACATGAGGCACGACCCAATTGACATTTTGAATCATTTTTGGTACAGTCCAAAAAATCAATTTCCGGATGAAAAACGATGACTCAGGACCTGTTGAACGTTCCCAAAATGGTCTATAATGATGAAATTTTAACATTTAATCTTTTGACTCTAAATGACTGTTGGATGTGAATTATGACTTTGTCAACTAAAATAAGTGTGTTTTAAGTCATTTCTGTGCCTCAAAGGGGTCAAAATTGAAGCTTTTGAGTAATCATAACTCTGTAAAAATGGCAATTTTGGTCACTGTGAGGGTTTAAAAAGTGGTTATTCAACATGAGGCACGATCCAATTGACATTTTGAATCATTTTTGGTACAGTCCAAAAAATCAATTTTCGGATGAAAAACGATGACTCCGGACATGTCGAACGATCCCAAAATGGTCAATATGGATGAAATTTTAACATTTAATCTTTTGACTCTAAATGACTGTTGGATGTGAATTATGACTTTGTCAACTAAAATAAGTGTGTTTAAAGTCATTTCTGTGCCTGAAACGGGTCAAAATTGAAGCTTTTGAGTAAGCAAAACTCTGTAAAAATGGCAATTTTGGTCACTCTGAGGGTTTAAAAAGTGGTTATTCAACATGAGGCACGATCCAATTGACATTTTGAATCATTTTTGGTACAGTCCAAAAAATCAATTTTCGGATGAAAACGATGACCGGACATGTCGAACGATCCCAAAATGGTCAATATGGATGACATTTTAACATTTAATCTTTTGACTCTAAATGACTGTTGGATGTGAATTATGACTTTGTCAACCAAAATAAGTCTGTTTAAAGTCATTTCTGTGCCTGAAATGGTTCAAAATTGAAGCTTTTGAGTAAGCAAAACTCTGTAAAAGTGGCAATTTTGGTCACTCTGAGGGTTTAAAAAGTGGTTATTCAACATGAGGCACGATCCAATTGACATTTTGAATCCTTTTTGGTACAGTCCAAAAAATCAATTTTCAGATGAAAAACGATGACTCCGGACATGTCGAACGATCCCAAAATGGTCAATATGGATGAAATTTTAACATTTAATCTTTTGACTGTAAATGACTAGTGGATGTGAATTATGACTTTGTCAACTAAAATAAGTGTGTTTAAAGTCATTTCTGTGCCTCAAAGGGGTCAAAATTGAAGCTTTTGAGTAATCAAAACTCTGTAAAAATGGCAATTTTGGTCACTGTGAGGCTTTAAAAAGTGGTTATTCAACATGAGGCACGATCCAATTGACATTTTGAATCATTTTTGGTACAGTCCAAAAAATCAATTTTCGGATGAAAACGATGACTCCGGACATGTCGAACGATCCCAAAATGGCCAATATGGATGAAATTTTAACATTTAATCTTTTGACTGTAAATGACTGTTGGATGTGAATTAGGACTTTGTCAACTAAAATAAGTGTGTTTAAAGTCATTTCTGTGCCTGAAATGGGTCAAAATTGAAGCTTTTGAGTAAGCAAAACTCTGTAAAAATGGCAATTTTGGTCACTCTGAGGGTTTAAAAAGTGGTTATTCAACATGAGGCACGATCGAATTGACATTTTGAATCATTTTTGGTACAGTCCAAAAAATCAATTTTCGGATGAAAAACGATGACTCCGGACATGTCGAACGATCCCAAAATGGTCAATATGGATGACATTTTAACATTTAATCTTTTGACTCTAAATGACTGTTGGATGTGAATTATGACTTTGTCAACCAAAATAAGTCTGTTTAAAGTCATTTCTGTGCCTGAAATGGTTCAAAATTGAAGCTTTTGAGTAAGCAAAACTCTGTAAAAGTGGCAATTTTGGTCACTCTGAGGGTTTAAAAAGTGGTTATTCAACATGAGGCACGATCCAATTGACATTTTGAATCATTTTTGGTACAGTCCAAAAAATCAATTTTCGGATGAAAAACGATGACTCCGGACATGTCGAACGATCCCAAAATGGTCAATATGGATGAAATTTTAACATTTAATCTTTTGACTCTAAATGACTGTTGGATGTGAATTATGACTTTGTCAACTAAAATAAGTGTGTTTAAAGTCATTTCTGTGCCTGAAATGGGTCAAAATTGAAGCTTTTGAGTAAGCAAAACTCTGTAAAAATGGCAATTTTGGTCACTCTGAGGGTTTAAAAAATGGTTATTCAACATGAGGCACGACCCAATTGACATTTTGAATCATTTTTGGTACAGTCCAAAAAATCAATTTCCGGATGAAAAACGATGACTCCGGACCTGTTGAACGTTCCCAAAATGGTCTATAATGATGAAATTTTAACATTTAATCTTTTGACTCTAAATGACTGTTGGATGTGAATTATGACTTTGTCAACTGAAATAAGTGTGTTTAAAGTCATTTCTGTGCCTCAAAGGGGTCAAAATTGAAGCTTTTGAGTAATTAAAACTCTGTAAAAATGGCAATTTTGGTCACTCTAAGGCTTTAAAAAGTGGTTATTCAAAATGAGGCACGATCCAATTGACATTTTGAATCATTTTTGGTACAGTCCAAAAAATCAATTTTCGGATGAAAAACGATGACTCCGGACATGTCGAACGATCCCAAAATGGTCAATATGGATGAAATTTTAACATTTAATCTTTTGACTCTAAATGACTGTTGGATGTGAATTATGACTTTGTCAACTAAAATAAGTGTGTTTAAAGTCATTTCTGTGCCTGAAACGGGTCAAAATTGAAGCTTTTGAGTAAGCAAAACTCTGTAAAAATGGCAATTTTGGTCACTCTGAGGGTTTAAAAAGTGGTTATTCAACATGAGGCACGATCCAATTGACATTTTGAATAATTTTTGGTACAGTCCAAAAAATCAATTTTCGGATGAAAACGATGACTCCGGACATGCCGAACGATCCCAAAATGGCCAATATGGATGAAATTTTAACATTTAATCTTTTGACTGTAAATGACTGTTGGATGTGAATTAGGACTTTGTCAACTAAAAGAAGTGTGTTTAAAGTCATTTCTGTGCCTGAAACGGGTCAAAATTGAAGCTTTTGAGTAAGCAAAACTCTGTAAAAATGGCAATTTTGGTCACTCTGAGGGTTTAAAAAGTGGTTATTCAACATGAGGCACGATCCAATTGACATTTTGAATCATTTTTGGTACAGTCCAAAAAATCAATTTTCGGATGAAAAACGATGACTCCGGACATGTCGAACGATCCCAAAATGGTCAATATGGATGACATTTTAACATTTAATCTTTTGACTCTAAATGACTGTTGGATGTGAATTATGACTTTGTCAACCAAAATAAGTCTGTTTAAAGTCATTTCTGTGCCTGAAATGGTTCAAAATTGAAGCTTTTGAGTAAGCAAAACTCTGTAAAAGTGGCAATTTTGGTCACTCTGAGGGTTTAAAAAGTGGTTATTCAACATGAGGCACGATCCAATTGACATTTTGAATCCTTTTTGGTACAGTCCAAAAAATCAATTTTCAGATGAAAAACGATGACTCCGGACATGTCGAACGATCCCAAAATGGTCAATATGGATGAAATTTTAACATTTAATCTTTTGACTGTAAATGACTAGTGGATGTGAATTATGACTTTGTCAACTAAAATAAGTGTGTTTAAAGTCATTTCTGTGCCTCAAAGGGGTCAAAATTGAAGCTTTTGAGTAATCAAAACTCTGTAAAAATGGCAATTTTGGTCACTGTGAGGCTTTAAAAAGTGGTTATTCAACATGAGGCACGATCCAATTGACATTTTGAATCATTTTTGGTACAGTCCAAAAAATCAATTTTCGGATGAAAACGATGACTCCGGACATGTCGAACGATCCCAAAATGGCCAATATGGATGAAATTTTAACATTTAATCTTTTGACTGTAAATGACTGTTGGATGTGAATTAGGACTTTGTCAACTAAAATAAGTGTGTTTAAAGTCATTTCTGTGCCTGAAATGGGTCAAAATTGAAGCTTTTGAGTAAGCAAAACTCTGTAAAAATGGCAATTTTGGTCACTCTGAGGGTTTAAAAAGTGGTTATTCAACATGAGGCACGATCCAATTGACATTTTGAATCATTTTTGGTACAGTCCAAAAAATCAATTTTCGGATGAAAAACGATGACTCCGGACATGTCGAACGATCCCAAAATGGTCAATATGGATGACATTTTAACATTTAATCTTTTGACTCTAAATGACTGTTGGATGTGAATTATGACTTTGTCAACCAAAATAAGTCTGTTTAAAGTCATTTCTGTGCCTGAAATGGTTCAAAATTGAAGCTTTTGAGTAAGCAAAACTCTGTAAAAGTGGCAATTTTGGTCACTCTGAGGGTTTAAAAAGTGGTTATTCAACATGAGGCACGATCCAATTGACATTTTGAATCATTTTTGGTACAGTCCAAAAAATCAATTTTCGGATGAAAAACGATGACTCCGGACATGTCGAACGATCCCAAAATGGTCAATATGGATGAAATTTTAACATTTAATCTTTTGACTCTAAATGACTGTTGGATGTGAATTATGACTTTGTCAACTAAAATAAGTGTGTTTAAAGTCATTTCTGTGCCTGAAATGGGTCAAAATTGAAGCTTTTGAGTAAGCAAAACTCTGTAAAAATGGCAATTTTGGTCACTCTGAGGGTTTAAAAAATGGTTATTCAACATGAGGCACGACCCAATTGACATTTTGAATCATTTTTGGTACAGTCCAAAAAATCAATTTCCGGATGAAAAACGATGACTCCGGACCTGTTGAACGTTCCCAAAATGGTCTATAATGATGAAATTTTAACATTTAATCTTTTGACTCTAAATGACTGTTGGATGTGAATTATGACTTTGTCAACTGAAATAAGTGTGTTTAAAGTCATTTCTGTGCCTCAAAGGGGTCAAAATTGAAGCTTTTGAGTAATTAAAACTCTGTAAAAATGGCAATTTTGGTCACTCTAAGGCTTTAAAAAGTGGTTATTCAAAATGAGGCACGATCCAATTGACATTTTGAATCATTTTTGGTACAGTCCAAAAAATCAATTTTCGGATGAAAAACGATGACTCCGGACATGTCGAACGATCCCAAAATGGTCAATATGGATGAAATTTTAACATTTAATCTTTTGACTCTAAATGACTGTTGGATGTGAATTATGACTTTGTCAACTAAAATAAGTGTGTTTAAAGTCATTTCTGTGCCTGAAACGGGTCAAAATTGAAGCTTTTGAGTAAGCAAAACTCTGTAAAAATGGCAATTTTGGTCACTCTGAGGGTTTAAAAAGTGGTTATTCAACATGAGGCACGATCCAATTGACATTTTGAATAATTTTTGGTACAGTCCAAAAAATCAATTTTCGGATGAAAACGATGACTCCGGACATGCCGAACGATCCCAAAATGGCCAATATGGATGAAATTTTAACATTTAATCTTTTGACTGTAAATGACTGTTGGATGTGAATTAGGACTTTGTCAACTAAAATAAGTGTGTTTAAAGTCATTTCTGTGCCTGAAACGGGTCAAAATTGAAGCTTTTGAGTAAGCAAAACTCTGTAAAAATGGCAATTTTGGTCACTGTGAGGCTTTAAAAAGTGGTTATTCAACATGAGGTACGATCCAATTGACATTTTGAATCATTTTTGGTACAGTCCAAAAAATGAATTTTCGGATGAAAAACGATGACTCCGGACATGTCGAACGATCCCAAAATGGTCAATATGGATGAAATTTGAACATTCAATCTTTTGACTGTAAATGACTGTTGGATGTGAATTATGACTTTGTCAACTAAAATAAGTGTGTTTAAAGTCATTTCTGTGCCTCAAAGGGGTCAAAATTGAAGCTTTTGAGTAATCAAAACTCTGTAAAAATGGCAATTTTGGTCACTGTGAGGCTTTAAAAAGTGGTTATTCAACATGAGGCACGATCCAATTGACATTTTGAATCATTTTTGGTACAGTCCAAAAAATCAATTTTCGGATGAAAAACGATGACTCCGGACATGTCGAACGATCCCAAAATGGTCAATATGGATGAAATTTTAACATTTAATCTTTTGACTGTAAATGACTGTTGGATGTGAATTAGGACTTTGTCAACTAAAATAAGTGTGTTTAAAGTCATTTCTGTGCCTGAAACGGGTCAAAATTGAAGCTTTTGAGTAATCAAAACTCTGTAAAAATGGCAATTTTGGTCACTGTGTGGCTTTAAAAAGTGGTTATTCAACATGAGGCACGATCCAATTGACATTTTGAATCATTTTTGGTACACTCCAAAAAATCAATTTTCGGATGAAAACGATGACTCCGGACATGTCGAACGATCCCAAAATGGCCAATATGGATGAAATTTTAACATTTAATCTTTTGACTGTAAATAACTGTTGGATGTGAATTATGACTTTGTCAACTAAAATAAGTGTGTGCCTGAAACGGATCAAAATTGAAGCTTTTGAGTAAGCAAAACTCTGTAAAAATGGCAATTTTGGTCACTCTGAGGGTTTAAAAAGTGGTTATTCAACATGAGGCACGATCCAATTGACATTTTGAATCATTTTTGGTACAGTCCAAAAAATCAATTTTCGGATGAAAAACGATGACTCCGGACATGTCGAACGATCCCAAAGTGGTCAATATGGATGAAATTTTAACATTTAATCTTTTGACTGTAAATGACTGTTGGATGTGAATTAGGACTTTGTCAACTAAAATAAGTGTGTTTAAAGTCATTTCTGTGCCTGAAACGGGTCAAAATTGAAGCTTTTGAGTAAGCAAAACTCTGTAAAAATGGCAATTTTGGTCACTGTGAGGCTTTAAAAAGTGGTTATTCAACATGAGGCACGATCCAATTGACATTTTGAATCCTTTTTGGTACAGTACAAAAAATCAATTTTCGGATGAAAAACGATGACTCCGGACATGTCGAACGATCCCAAAATGGTCAATATGGATGAAATTTTAACATTTAATCTTTTGACTGTAAATGACTGGTGGATGTGAATTATGACTTTGTCAACTAAAATAAGTGTGTTTAAAGTCATTTCTGTTCCTGAAACTGGTCAAAATTGAAGCTTTTGAGTAATCAAAACTCTGTAAAAATGGCAATTTTGGTCACTGTGAGGCTTTAAAAAGTGGTTATTCAACATGAGGCACGATCCAATTGACATTTTGAATCATTTTTGGTACAGTCCAAAAAATCAATTTTTGGATGAAAAACAATGACTCCGGACATGTCGAACGATCCCAAAATGGTCAATATGGATGAAATTTTAACATTTAATCTTTTGACTGTAAATGACTGTTGGATGTGAATTAGGACTTTGTCAACTAAAATAAGTGTGTTTAAAGTCATTTCTGTGCCTGAAACGGGTCAAAATTGAAGCTTTTGAGTAATCAAAACTCTGTAAAAATGGCAATTTTGGTCACTCTGAGGGTTTAAAAAGTGGTTATTCAACATGAGGCACGATCCAATTGACATTTTGAATCATTTTTGGTACAGTCCAAAAAATGAATTTTCAGATGAAAAACGATGACTCCGGACCTGTTGAACGTTCCCAAAATGGTCTATAATGATGAAATTTTAACATTTAATCTTTTGACTCTAAATGACTGTTGGATCTGAATTATGACTTTGTCAACTAAAATAAGTGTGTTTAAAGTCATTTCTGTGCCTGAAACGGCACAAAATTGAAGCTTTTGAGTAAGCAAAACTCTGTAAAAATGGCAATTTTGGTCACTCTGAGGGTTTAAAAAGTGGTTATTCAACATGAGGCACGACCCAATTGACATTTTGAATCATTTTTGGTACAGTCCAAAAAATCAATTTCCGGATGAAAAACGATGACTCTGGACCTGTTGAACGTTCCCAAAATGGTCTATAATGATGAAATTTTAACATTTAATCTTTTGACTCTAAATGACTGTTGGATGTGAATTATGACTTTGTCAACTAAAATAAGTGTGTTTAAAGTCATTTCTGTGCCTGAAACGGGTCAAAATTGAAGCTTTTGAGTAAGCAAAACTCTGTAAAAATGGCAATTTTGGTCACTCTGAGGGTTTAAAAAGTGGTTATTCAACATGAGGCACGATCCAATTGACATTTTGAATCATTTTTGGTACAGTCCAAAAAATGAATTTTCGGATGAAAAACGATGACTCCGGACCTGTTGAACGTTCCCAAAATGGTCTATAATGATGAAATTTTAACATTTATTCTTTTGACTGTAAATGACTGTTGGATGTGAATTATGACTTTGTCAACTAAAATAAGTGTGTTTAAAGTCATTTCTGTGCCTGAAACGGGTCAAAATTGAAGCTTTTGAGTAAGCAAAACTCTGTAAAAATGGCAATTTTGGTCACTCTGAGGGTTTAAAAAGTGGTTATTCAACATGAGGCACGATCCAATTGACATTTTGAATCATTTTTGGTACAGTCCAAAAAATCAATTTTCGGATGAAAACGATGACTCCGGACATGTCGAACGATCCCAAAATGGCCAATATGGATGAAATTTTAACATTTAATCTTTTGACTGTAAATGACTGTTGGATGTGAATTAGGACTTTGTCAACTAAAATAAGTGTGTTTAAAGTCATTTCTGTGCCTGAAACGGGTCAAAATTGAAGCTTTTGAGTAAGCAAAACTCTGTAAAAATGGCAATTTTGGTCACTCTGAGGGTTTAAAAAGTGGTTATTCAACATGAGGCACGATCCAATTGACATTTTGAATCATTTTTGGTACAGTCCAAAAAATCAATTTTCGGATGAAAAACGATGACTCCGGACATGTCGAACGATCCCAAAATGGTCAATATGGATGACATTTTAACATTTAATCTTTTGACTCTAAATGACTGTTGGATGTGAATTATGACTTTGTCAACCAAAATAAGTCTGTTTAAAGTCATTTCTGTGCCTGAAATGGTTCAAAATTGAAGCTTTTGAGTAAGCAAAACTCTGTAAAAGTGGCAATTTTGGTCACTCTTAGGGTTTAAAAAGTGGTTATTCAACATGAGGCACGATCCAATTGACATTTTGAATCATTTTTGGTACAGTCCAAAAAATCAATTTTCGGATGAAAAACGATGACTCCGGACATGTCGAACGATCCCAAAATGGTCAATATGGATGAAATTTTAACATTTAATCTTTTGACTCTAAATGACTGTTGGATGTGAATTATGACTTTGTCAACTAAAATACGTGTGTTTAAAGTCATTTCTGTGCCTGAAATGGTTCAAAATTGAAGCTTTTGAGTAATCAAAACTCTGTAAAAGAGGCAATTTTGGTGACTGTGAGGGTTTAAAAAGTGGTTATTCAACATGAGGCACGATCCAATTGACATTTTGAATCCTTTTTGGTACAGTCCAAAAAATCAATTTTCGGATGAAAAACGATGACTCCGGACATGTCGAACAATCCCAAAATGGTCAATATGGATGAAATTTTAACATTTAATCTTTTGACTGTAAATGACTGGTGGATGTGAATTATGACTTTGTCAACTAAAATAAGTGTGTTTAAAGTCATTTCTGTGCCTCAAAGGGATCAAAATTGAAGCTTTTGAGTAATCAAAACTCTGTAAAAGTGGCAATTTTGTCACTCTGAGGGTTTAAAAAGTGGTTATTCAACATGAGGCACGATCCAATTGACATTTTGAATCCTTTTTGGTACAGTCCAAAAAATCAATTTTCGGATGAAAAACGATGACTCCGGACATGTCGAACGATCCCAAAATGGTCAATATGGATGAAATTTTAACATTTAATCTTTTGACTGTAAATGACTGGTGGATGTGAATTATGACTTTGTCAACTAAAATAAGTGTGTTTAAAGTCATTTCTGTGCCTCAAAGGGGTCAAAATTGAAGGTTTTGAGTAATCAAAACTCTGTAAAAATGGTAATTTTGGTCACTGTGAGGCTTTAAAAAGTGGTTATTCAACATGAGGCACGATCCAATTGACATTTTGAATCATTTTTGGTACAGTCCAAAAAATCAATTTTCGGATGAAAACGATGACTCCGGACATGTCGAACGATCCCAAAATGGCCAATATGGATGAAATTTTAACATTTAATCTTTTGACTGTAAATGACTGTTGGATGTGAATTAGGACTTTGTCAACTAAAATAAGTGTGTTTAAAGTCATTTCTGTGCCTGAAACGGGTCAAAATTGAAGCTTTTGAGTAAGCAAAACTCTGTAAAAATGGCAATTTTGGTCACTCTGAGGGTTTAAAAAGTGGTTATTCAACATGAGGCACGATCCAATTGACATTTTGAATCATTTTTGGTACAGTCCAAAAAATCAATTTTCGGATGAAAAACGATGACTCCGGACATGTCGAACGATCCCAAAATGGTCAATATGGATGACATTTTAACATTTAATCTTTTGACTCTAAATGACTGTTGGATGTGAATTAGGACTTTGTCAACCAAAATAAGTCTGTTTAAAGTCATTTCTGTGCCTGAAATGGTTCAAAATTGAAGCTTTTGAGTAAGCAAAACTCTGTAAAAGTGGCAATTTTGGTCACTCTGAGGGTTTAAAAAGTGGTTATTCAACATGAGGCACGATCCAATTGACATTTTGAATCATTTTTGGTACAGTCCAAAAAATCAATTTTCGGATGAAAAACGATGACTCCGGACATGTCGAACGATCCCAAAATGGTCAATATGGATGAAATTTTAACATTTCATCTTTTGACTCTAAATGACTGTTGGATGTGAATTATGACTTTGTCAACTAAAATAAGTGTGTTTAAAGTCATTTCTGTGCCTGAAATGGTTCAAAATTGAAGCTTTTGAGTAAGCAAAACTCTGTAAAAGAGGCAATTTTGGTGACTGTGAGGGTTTAAAAAGTGGTTATTCAACATGAGGCACGATCCAATTGACATTTTGAATCCTTTTTGGTACAGTCCAAAAAATCAATTTTCGGATGAAAAACGATGACTCCGGACATGTCGAACGATCCCAAAATGGTCAATATGGATGAAATTTTAACATTTAATCTTTTGACTCTAAATGACTGTTGGATGTGAATCATGACTTTGTCAACTAAAATAAGTGTGTTTAAACTTATTTCTGTGCCTGAAACGGGTCAAAATTGAAGCTTTTGAGTAAGCAAAACTCTGTAAAAATGGCAATTTTGGTCACTCTGAGGGTTTAAAAAGTGGTTATTCAACATGAGGCACGATCCAATTGACATTTTGAATAATTTTTGGTACAGTCCAAAAAATCAATTTTCGGATGAAAACGATGACTCCGGACATGCCGAACGATCCCAAAATGGCCAATATGGATGAAATTTTAACATTTAATCTTTTGACTGTAAATGACTGTTGGATGTGAATTAGGACTTTGTCAACTAAAATAAGTGTGTTTAAAGTCATTTCTGTGCCTGAAACGGGTCAAAATTGAAGCTTTTGAGTAAGCAAAACTCTGTAAAAATGGCAATTTTGGTCACTGTGAGGCTTTAAAAAGTGGTTATTCAACATGAGGTACGATCCAATTGACATTTTGAATAATTTTTGGTAAGGTCCAAAAAATGAATTTTCGGATGAAAAACGATGACTCCGGACATGTCGAACGATCCCAAAATGGTCAATATGGATGAAATTTGAACATTCAATCTTTTGACTGTAAATGACTGTTGGATGTGAATTATGACTTTGTCAACTAAAATAAGTGTGTTTAAAGTCATTTCTGTGCCTCAAAGGGGTCAAAATTGAAGCTTTTGTGTAATCAAAACTCTGTAAAAATGGCAATTTTGGTCACTGTGAGGCTTTAAAAAGTGGTTATTCAACATGAGGCACGATCCAATTGACATTTTGAATCATTTTTGGTACAGTCCAAAAAATCAATTTTCGGATGAAAAACGATGACTCCGGACATGTCGAACGATCCCAAAATGGTCAATATGGATGAAATTTTAACATTTAATCTTTTGACTGTAAATGACTGTTGGATGTGAATTAGGACTTTGTCAACAAAAATAAGTGTGTTTAAAGTCATTTCTGTGCCTGAAACGGGTCAAAATTGAAGCTTTTGAGTAATCAAAACTCTGTAAAAATGGCAATTTTGGTCACTGTGAGGGTAAAAGTGGTTATTCAACATGAGGCACGATCCAATTGACATTTTGAATCATTTTTGATACAGTCCAAAAAATCAATTTTCGGATGAAAAACGATGACTCCGGACATGTCGAACGATCCCAAAATGGTCAATATGGATGAAATTTTAACATTTAACCTTTTGACTGTAAATGACTGTTGGATGTGAATTAGGACTTTGTCAACTAAAATAAGTGTGTTTAAAGTCATTTCTGTGCTTGAAACGGGTAAAAATTGAAGCTTTTGAGTAAACAAAACTCTGTAAAAATGGCAATTTTGGTCACTCTGAGGCTTTAAAAAGTGGTTATTCAACATGAGGCACGATCCAATTGACATTTTGAATTATTTTTGGTACACTCCAAAAAATCAATTTTCGGATGAAAACGATGACTCCGGACATGTCGAACGATCCCAAAATGGCCAATATGGATGAAATTTTAACATTTAATCTTTTGACTGTAAATGACTGTTGGATGTGAATTATGACTTTGTCAACTAAAATAAGTGTGTGCCTGAAACTGATCAAAATTGAAGCTTTTGAGTAAGCAAATTCTGTAAAAATGTCCGGAGTCATCCTTTTCATCCGAAAATTGATTTTTTGGACTGTACCAAAAATGATTCAAAATGTCAATTGGATCGTGCCTCATGTTGAATAACCACTTTTTAAACCCTCACAGTCACCAAAATTGCCTCTTTTACAGAGTTTTGCTTACTCAAAAGCTTCAATTTTGAACCATTTCAGGCACAGAAATGACTTTAAACACACTTATTTTAGTTGACAAAGTCATAATTCACATCCAACAGTCATTTAGAGTCAAAAGATTAAATGTTAAAATTTCATCCATATTGACCATTTTGGGATCGTTCGAAATGTCCGGAGTCATCGTTTTTCATCCGAAAATTGATTTTTTGGACTGTACCAAAAATGATTCAAAATGTCAATTGGATCGTGCCTCATGTTGAATAACCACTTTTTAAACCCTCAGAGTGACCAAAATTGCCACTTTTACAGAGTTTTGCTTACTCAAAAGCTTCAATTTTGAACCATTTCAGGCACAGAAATGACTTTAAACAGACTTATTTTGGTTGACAAAGTCATAATTCACATCCAACAGTCATTTAGAGTCAAAAGATTAAATGTTAAAATGTCATCCATATTGACCATTTTGGGATCGTTCGACATGTCCGGAGTCATCGTTTTTCATCCGAAAATTGATTTTTTGGACTGTACCAAAAATGATTCAAAATGTCAATTGGATCGTGCCTCATGTTGAATAACCACTTTTTAAACCCTCAGAGTGACCAAAATTGCCATTTTTACAGAGTTTTGCTTACTCAAAAGCTTCAATTTTGACCCGTTTCAGGCACAGAAATGACTTTAAACACACTTATTTTAGTTGACAAAGTCCTAATTCACATCCAACAGTCATTTACAGTCAAAAGATTAAATGTTAAAATTTCATCCATATTGGCCATTTTGGGATCGTTCGACATGTCCGGAGTCATCGTTTTCATCCGAAAATTGATTTTTTGGACTGTACCAAAAATGATTCAAAATGTCAATTGGATCGTGCCTCATGTTGAATAACCACTTTTTAAACCCTCAGAGTGACCAAAATTGCCATTTTTACAGAGTTTTGCTTACTCAAAAGCTTCAATTTTGACCCGTTTCAGGCACAGAAATGACTTTAAACACACTTATTTTAGTTGACAAAGTCATAATTCACATCCAACAGTCATTTAGAGTCAAAAGATTAAATGTTAAAATTTCATCCATATTGACCATTTTGGGATCGTTCGACATGTCCGGAGTCATCGTTTTTCATCCGAAAATTGATTTTTTGGACTGTACCAAAAATGATTCAAAATGTCAATTGGATCGTGCCTCATGTTGAATAACCACTTTTTAAACCCTCACAGTGACCAAAATTGCCATTTTTACAGAGTTATGATTACTCAAAAGCTTCAATTTTGACCCCTTTGAGGCACAGAAATGACTTAAAAAATCAATTTTCGGATGAAAAACGATGACTCCGGACATGTCGAACGATCCCAAAATGGTCAATATGGATGAAATTTTAACATTTAATCTTTTGACTGTAAATGACTGTTGGATGTGAATTAGGACTTTGTCAACTAAAATAAGTGTGTTTAAAGTCATTTCTGTGCCTGAAACGGGTCAAAATTGAAGCTTTTGAGTAATCAAAACTCTGTAAAAATGGCAATTTTGGTCACTGTGAGGGTAAAAGTGGTTATTCAACATGAGGCACGATCCAATTGACATTTTGAATCATTTTTGGTACAGTCCAAAAAATCAATTTTCGGATGAAAAACGATGACTCCGGACATGTCGAACGATCCCAAAATGGCCAATATGGATGAAATTTTAACATTTAATCTTTTGACTGTAAATGACTGTTGGATGTGAATTATGACTTTGTCAACTAAAATAAGTGTGTGCCTGAAACTGATCAAAATTGAAGCTTTTGAGTAAGCAAAACTCTGTAAAAATGGCAATTTTGGTCACTCTGAGGGTTTAAAAAGTGGTTATTCATCATGAGGCACGATCCAATTGACATTTTGAATCATTTTTGGTACAGTCCAAAAAATCAATTTTCGGATGAAAAACGATGACTCCGGAAATGTCGAACGATCCCAAAATGGTCAATATGGATGAAATTTTAACATTTAATCTTTTGACTGTAAATGACTGTTGGATGTGAATTAGGACTTTGTCAACTAAAATAAGTGTGTTTAAAGTCATTTCTGTGCCTGAAACGGGTCAAAATTGAAGCTTTTGAGTAAGCAAAACTCTGTAAAAATGGCAATTTTGGTCACTCTGAGGGTTTAAAAAGTGGTTATTCAACATGAGGCACGATCCAATTGACATTTTGAATCCTTTTTGGTACAGTCCAAAAAATAAATTTTCGGATGAAAAACGATGACTCCGGACATGTCGAACGATCCCAAAATGGTCAATATGGATGAAATTTTAACATTTAATCTTTTGACTGTAAATGACTGGTGGATGTGAATTATGACTTTGTCAACTAAAATAAGTGTGTTTAAAGTCATTTCTGTGCCTCAAAGGGGTCAAAATTGAAGCTTTTGAGTAATTAAAACTCTGTAAAAATGGCAATTTTGGTCACTCTGAGGCTTTAAAAAGTGGTTATTCAACATGAGGCACGATCCAATTGACATTTTGAATCATTTTTGGTACAGTCCAAAAAATCAATTTTCGGATGAAAAACGATGACTCCGGACATGTCGAACGATCCCAAAATGGCCAATATGGATGAAATTTTAACATTTAATCTTTTGACTGAAAATGACTGTTGGATGTGAATTATGACTTTGTCAACTAAAATAAGTGTGTTTAAAGTCATTTCTGTGCCTGAAACGGGTCAAAATTGAAGCTTTTGAGTAAGCAAAACTCTGTAAAAATGGCAATTTTGCTCACTCTGAGGGTTTAAAAAGTGGTTATTCAACATGAGGCACGATCCAATTGACATTTTGAATCATTTTTGGTATAGTCCAAAAAATCAATTTTCGGATGAAAACGATGACTCCGGACATGTTGAACGATCCCAAAATGGCCAATATGAATGAAATTTTAACATTTAATCTTTTGACTGTAAATGACTGTTGGATGTGAATTATGACTTTGTCAACTAAAATAAGTGTGTTTAAAGTCATTTCTGGGCCTGAAACGGGTCAAAATTGAAGCTTTTGAGTAAGCAAAACTCTGTAAAAATGGCAATTTTGGTCACTCTGAGGGTTTAAAAAGTGGTTATTCAACATGAGGCACGATCCAATTGACATTTTGAATCATTTTTGGTACAGTCCAAAAAATCAATTTTCGGATGAAAAAAACGATGACTCCGGACATGTCGAACGATCCCAAAATGGTCAATATGGATGAAATTTTAACATTTAATCTTTTGACTGTAAATGACTGGTGGATGTGAATTATGACTTTGTCAACTAAAATAAGTGTGTTTAAAGTCATTTCTGTGCCTCAAAGGGGTCAAAATTGAAGGTTTTGAGTAATCAAAACTCTGTAAAAATGGCAATTTTGGTCACTGTGAGGCTTTAAAAAGTGGTTATTCAACATGAGGCACGATCCAATTGACATTTTGAATCATTTTTGGTACAGTCCAAAAAATGAATTTTCGGATGAAAAACGATGACTCCGGACATGTCGAACGATCCCAAAATGGTTTATAATGATGAAATTTTAACATTTAATCTTTTGACTGTAAATGACTGTTGGATGTGAATTATGACTTTGTCAACTAAAATAAGTGTGTTTAAAGTCATTTCTGTGCCTGAAACGGGTCAAAATTGAAGCTTTTGAGTAAGCAAAACTCTGTAAAAATGGCAATTTTGGTGACTCTGAGGGTTTAAAAAGTGGTTATTCAACATGAGGCACGATCCAATTGACATTTTGAATCCTTTTTGGTACAGTCCAAAAAATAAATTTTCGGATGAAAAACGATGACTCCGGACATGTCGAACGATCCCAAAATGGTCATATGGATGAAATTTTAACATTTAATCTTTTGACTGTAAATGACTGGTGGATGTGAATTATGACTTTGTCAACTAAAATAAGTGTGTTTAAAGTCATTTCTGTGCCTCAAAGGGGTCAAAATTGAAGCTTTTGAGTAATCATAACTCTGTAAAAATGGCAATTTTGGTCACTCTGAGGGTTTAAAAAGTGGTTATTCAACATGAGTCACGATCCAATTGACATTTTGAATCCTTTTTGGTACAGTCCAAAAAATCAATTTTCGGATGAAAAACGATGACTCCGGACATGTCGAACGATCCCAAAATGGTCAATATGGATGAAATTTTAACATTTAATCTTTTGACTCTAAATGACTGTGGATGTGAATTATGACTTTGTCAACTAAAATAAGTGTCTTTAAAGTCATTTCTGTGCCTGAAATGGTTCAAAATTTAAGCTTTTGAGTTAGCAAAACTCTGTAAAAGTGGCAATTTTGGTGACTGTGAGGGTTTAAAAAGTGGTTATTCAACATGAGGCACGATCCAATTGACATTTTGAATCCTTTTTGGTACAGTCCAAAAAATCAATTTTCGGATGAAAAACGATGACTCCGGACATGTCGAACGATCCCAAAATGGTCAATGTGGATGAAATTTTAAGATTTAATCTTTTGACTGTAAATGACTGGTGGATGTGAATTATGACTTTGTCAACTAAAATAAGTGTGTTTAAAGTCATTTCTGTTCCTGAAACTGGTCAAAATTGAAGCTTTTGAGTAATCAAAACTCTGTAAAAATGGCAATTTTGGTCACTGTGAGGCTTTAAAAAGTGGTTATTCAACATGAGGCACGATCCAATTGACATTTTGAATCATTTTTGGTACAGTCCAAAAAATGAATTTTCAGATGAAAAACGATGACTCCGGACCTGTTGAACGTTCCCAAAATGGTCTATAATGATGAAATTTTAACATTTAATCTTTTGACTCTAAATGACTGTTGGATGTGAATTATGACTTTGTCAACTAAAATAAGTGTGTTTAAAGTCATTTCTGTGCCTGAAACGGCACAAAATTGAAGCTTTTGAGTAAGCAAAACTCTGTAAAAATGGCAATTTTGGTCACTCTGAGGGTTTAAAAAGTGGTTATTCAACATGAGGCACGACCCAATTGACATTTTGAATCATTTTTGGTACAGTCCAAAAAATCAATTTCCGGATGAAAAACGATGACTCTGGACCTGTTGAACGTTCCCAAAATGGTCTATAATGATGAAATTTTAACATTTAATCTTTTGACTCTAAATGACTGTTGGATGTGAATTATGACTTTGTCAACTAAAATAAGTGTGTTTAAAGTCATTTCTGTGCCTGAAACGGGTCAAAATTGAAGCTTTTGAGTAAGCAAAACTCTGTAAAAATGGCAATTTTGGTCACTCTGAGGGTTTAAAAAGTGGTTATTCAACATGAGGCACGATCCAATTGACATTTTGAATCATTTTTGGTACAGTCCAAAAAATGAATTTTCGGATGAAAAACGATGACTCCGGACCTGTTGAACGTTCCCAAAATGGTCTATAATGATGAAATTTTAACATTTAATCTATTGACTGTAAATGACTGTTGGATGTGAATTAGGACTTTGTCAACTAAAATAAGTGTGTTTAAAGTCATTTCTGTGCCTGAAACGGGTCAAAATTGAAGCTTTTGAGTAAGCAAAACTCTGTAAAAATGGCAATTTTGGTCACTCTGAGGGCTTAAAAAATGGTTATTCAACATGAGGCACGACCCAATTGACATTTTGAATCATTTTTGGTACAGTCCAAAAAATCAATTTCCGGATGAAAAACGATGACTCAGGACCTGTTGAACGTTCCCAAAATGGTCTATAATGATGAAATTTTAACATTTAATCTTTTGACTCTAAATGACTGTTGGATGTGAATTATGACTTTGTCAACTAAAATAAGTGTGTTTTAAGTCATTTCTGTGCCTCAAAGGGGTCAAAATTGAAGCTTTTGAGTAATCATAACTCTGTAAAAATGGCAATTTTGGTCACTGTGAGGGTTTAAAAAGTGGTTATTCAACATGAGGCACGATCCAATTGACATTTTGAATCATTTTTGGTACAGTCCAAAAAATCAATTTTCGGATGAAAAACGATGACTCCGGACATGTCGAACGATCCCAAAATGGTCAATATGGATGAAATTTTAACATTTAATCTTTTGACTCTAAATGACTGTTGGATGTGAATTATGACTTTGTCAACTAAAATAAGTGTGTTTAAAGTCATTTCTGTGCCTGAAACGGGTCAAAATTGAAGCTTTTGAGTAAGCAAAACTCTGTAAAAATGGCAATTTTGGTCACTCTGAGGGTTTAAAAAGTGGTTATTCAACATGAGGCACGATCCAATTGACATTTTGAATCATTTTTGGTACAGTCCAAAAAATCAATTTTCGGATGAAAACGATGACCGGACATGTCGAACGATCCCAAAATGGCCAATATGGATGAAATTTTAACATTTAATCTTTTGACTGTAAATGACTGTTGGATGTGAATTAGGACTTTGTCAACTAAAAGAAGTGTGTTTAAAGTCATTTCTGTGCCTGAAACGGGTCAAAATTGAAGCTTTTGAGTAAGCAAAACTCTGTAAAAATGGCAATTTTGGTCACTCTGAGGGTTTAAAAAGTGGTTATTCAACATGAGGCACGATCCAATTGACATTTTGAATCATTTTTGGTACAGTCCAAAAAATCAATTTTCGGATGAAAAACGATGACTCCGGACATGTCGAACGATCCCAAAATGGTCAATATGGATGACATTTTAACATTTAATCTTTTGACTCTAAATGACTGTTGGATGTGAATTATGACTTTGTCAACCAAAATAAGTCTGTTTAAAGTCATTTCTGTGCCTGAAATGGTTCAAAATTGAAGCTTTTGAGTAAGCAAAACTCTGTAAAAGTGGCAATTTTGGTCACTCTGAGGGTTTAAAAAGTGGTTATTCAACATGAGGCACGATCCAATTGACATTTTGAATCCTTTTTGGTACAGTCCAAAAAATCAATTTTCAGATGAAAAACGATGACTCCGGACATGTCGAACGATCCCAAAATGGTCAATATGGATGAAATTTTAACATTTAATCTTTTGACTGTAAATGACTAGTGGATGTGAATTATGACTTTGTCAACTAAAATAAGTGTGTTTAAAGTCATTTCTGTGCCTCAAAGGGGTCAAAATTGAAGCTTTTGAGTAATCAAAACTCTGTAAAAATGGCAATTTTGGTCACTGTGAGGCTTTAAAAAGTGGTTATTCAACATGAGGCACGATCCAATTGACATTTTGAATCATTTTTGGTACAGTCCAAAAAATCAATTTTCGGATGAAAACGATGACTCCGGACATGTCGAACGATCCCAAAATGGCCAATATGGATGAAATTTTAACATTTAATCTTTTGACTGTAAATGACTGTTGGATGTGAATTAGGACTTTGTCAACTAAAATAAGTGTGTTTAAAGTCATTTCTGTGCCTGAAATGGGTCAAAATTGAAGCTTTTGAGTAAGCAAAACTCTGTAAAAATGGCAATTTTGGTCACTCTGAGGGTTTAAAAAGTGGTTATTCAACATGAGGCACGATCCAATTGACATTTTGAATCATTTTTGGTACAGTCCAAAAAATCAATTTTCGGATGAAAAACGATGACTCCGGACATGTCGAACGATCCCAAAATGGTCAATATGGATGACATTTTAACATTTAATCTTTTGACTCTAAATGACTGTTGGATGTGAATTATGACTTTGTCAACCAAAATAAGTCTGTTTAAAGTCATTTCTGTGCCTGAAATGGTTCAAAATTGAAGCTTTTGAGTAAGCAAAACTCTGTAAAAGTGGCAATTTTGGTCACTCTGAGGGTTTAAAAAGTGGTTATTCAACATGAGGCACGATCCAATTGACATTTTGAATCATTTTTGGTACAGTCCAAAAAATCAATTTTCGGATGAAAAACGATGACTCCGGACATGTCGAACGATCCCAAAATGGTCAATATGGATGAAATTTTAACATTTAATCTTTTGACTCTAAATGACTGTTGGATGTGAATTATGACTTTGTCAACTAAAATAAGTGTGTTTAAAGTCATTTCTGTGCCTGAAATGGGTCAAAATTGAAGCTTTTGAGTAAGCAAAACTCTGTAAAAATGGCAATTTTGGTCACTCTGAGGGTTTAAAAAATGGTTATTCAACATGAGGCACGACCCAATTGACATTTTGAATCATTTTTGGTACAGTCCAAAAAATCAATTTCCGGATGAAAAACGATGACTCCGGACCTGTTGAACGTTCCCAAAATGGTCTATAATGATGAAATTTTAACATTTAATCTTTTGACTCTAAATGACTGTTGGATGTGAATTATGACTTTGTCAACTGAAATAAGTGTGTTTAAAGTCATTTCTGTGCCTCAAAGGGGTCAAAATTGAAGCTTTTGAGTAATTAAAACTCTGTAAAAATGGCAATTTTGGTCACTCTAAGGCTTTAAAAAGTGGTTATTCAAAATGAGGCACGATCCAATTGACATTTTGAATCATTTTTGGTACAGTCCAAAAAATCAATTTTCGGATGAAAAACGATGACTCCGGACATGTCGAACGATCCCAAAATGGTCAATATGGATGAAATTTTAACATTTAATCTTTTGACTCTAAATGACTGTTGGATGTGAATTATGACTTTGTCAACTAAAATAAGTGTGTTTAAAGTCATTTCTGTGCCTGAAACGGGTCAAAATTGAAGCTTTTGAGTAAGCAAAACTCTGTAAAAATGGCAATTTTGGTCACTCTGAGGGTTTAAAAAGTGGTTATTCAACATGAGGCACGATCCAATTGACATTTTGAATAATTTTTGGTACAGTCCAAAAAATCAATTTTCGGATGAAAACGATGACTCCGGACATGCCGAACGATCCCAAAATGGCCAATATGGATGAAATTTTAACATTTAATCTTTTGACTGTAAATGACTGTTGGATGTGAATTAGGACTTTGTCAACTAAAAGAAGTGTGTTTAAAGTCATTTCTGTGCCTGAAACGGGTCAAAATTGAAGCTTTTGAGTAAGCAAAACTCTGTAAAAATGGCAATTTTGGTCACTCTGAGGGTTTAAAAAGTGGTTATTCAACATGAGGCACGATCCAATTGACATTTTAAATCATTTTTGGTACAGTCCAAAAAATCAATTTTCGGATGAAAAACAATGACTCCGGACATGTCGAACGATCCCAAAATGGTCAATATGGATGACATTTTAACATTTAATCTTTTGACTCTAAATGACTGTTGGATGTGAATTATGACTTTGTCAACCAAAATAAGTCTGTTTAAAGTCATTTCTGTGCCTGAAATGGTTCAAAATTGAAGCTTTTGAGTAAGCAAAACTCTGTAAAAGTGGCAATTTTGGTCACTCTGAGGGTTTAAAAAGTGGTTATTCAACATGAGGCACGATCCAATTGACATTTTGAATCCTTTTTGGTACAGTCCAAAAAATCAATTTTCAGATGAAAAACGATGACTCCGGACATGTCGAACGATCCCAAAATGGTCAATATGGATGAAATTTTAACATTTAATCTTTTGACTGTAAATGACTAGTGGATGTGAATTATGACTTTGTCAACTAAAATAAGTGTGTTTAAAGTCATTTCTGTGCCTCAAAGGGGTCAAAATTGAAGCTTTTGAGTAATCAAAACTCTGTAAAAATGGCAATTTTGGTCACTGTGAGGCTTTAAAAAGTGGTTATTCAACATGAGGCACGATCCAATTGACATTTTGAATCATTTTTGGTACAGTCCAAAAAATCAATTTTCGGATGAAAACGATGACTCCGGACATGTCGAACGATCCCAAAATGGCCAATATGGATGAAATTTTAACATTTAATCTTTTGACTGTAAATGACTGTTGGATGTGAATTAGGACTTTGTCAACTAAAATAAGTGTGTTTAAAGTCATTTCTGTGCCTGAAATGGGTCAAAATTGAAGCTTTTGAGTAAGCAAAACTCTGTAAAAATGGCAATTTTGGTCACTCTGAGGGTTTAAAAAGTGGTTATTCAACATGAGGCACGATCCAATTGACATTTTGAATCATTTTTGGTACAGTCCAAAAAATCAATTTTCGGATGAAAAACGATGACTCCGGACATGTCGAACGATCCCAAAATGGTCAATATGGATGACATTTTAACATTTAATCTTTTGACTCTAAATGACTGTTGGATGTGAATTATGACTTTGTCAACTGAAATAAGTGTGTTTAAAGTCATTTCTGTGCCTCAAAGGGGTCAAAATTGAAGCTTTTGAGTAATTAAAACTCTGTAAAAATGGCAATTTTGGTCACTCTAAGGCTTTAAAAAGTGGTTATTCAAAATGAGGCACGATCCAATTGACATTTTGAATCATTTTTGGTACAGTCCAAAAAATCAATTTTCGGATGAAAAACGATGACTCCGGACATGTCGAACGATCCCAAAATGGTCAATATGGATGAAATTTTAACATTTAATCTTTTGACTCTAAATGACTGTTGGATGTGAATTATGACTTTGTCAACTAAAATAAGTGTGTTTAAAGTCATTTCTGTGCCTGAAACGGGTCAAAATTGAAGCTTTTGAGTAAGCAAAACTCTGTAAAAATGGCAATTTTGGTCACTCTGAGGGTTTAAAAAGTGGTTATTCAACATGAGGCACGATCCAATTGACATTTTGAATAATTTTTGGTACAGTCCAAAAAATCAATTTTCGGATGAAAACGATGACTCCGGACATGCCGAACGATCCCAAAATGGCCAATATGGATGAAATTTTAACATTTAATCTTTTGACTGTAAATGACTGTTGGATGTGAATTAGGACTTTGTCAACTAAAATAAGTGTGTTTAAAGTCATTTCTGTGCCTGAAACGGGTCAAAATTGAAGCTTTTGAGTAAGCAAAACTCTGTAAAAATGGCAATTTTGGTCACTGTGAGGCTTTAAAAAGTGGTTATTCAACATGAGGTACGATCCAATTGACATTTTGAATCATTTTTGGTACAGTCCAAAAAATGAATTTTCGGATGAAAAACGATGACTCCGGACATGTCGAACGATCCCAAAATGGTCAATATGGATGAAATTTGAACATTCAATCTTTTGACTGTAAATGACTGTTGGATGTGAATTATGACTTTGTCAACTAAAATAAGTGTGTTTAAAGTCATTTCTGTGCCTCAAAGGGGTCAAAATTGAAGCTTTTGAGTAATCAAAACTCTGTAAAAATGGCAATTTTGGTCACTGTGAGGCTTTAAAAAGTGGTTATTCAACATGAGGCACGATCCAATTGACATTTTGAATCATTTTTGGTACAGTCCAAAAAATCAATTTTCGGATGAAAAACGATGACTCCGGACATGTCGAACGATCCCAAAATGGTCAATATGGATGAAATTTTAACATTTAATCTTTTGACTGTAAATGACTGTTGGATGTGAATTAGGACTTTGTCAACTAAAATAAGTGTGTTTAAAGTCATTTCTGTGCCTGAAACGGGTCAAAATTGAAGCTTTTGAGTAATCAAAACTCTGTAAAAATGGCAATTTTGGTCACTGTGTGGCTTTAAAAAGTGGTTATTCAACATGAGGCACGATCCAATTGACATTTTGAATCATTTTTGGTACACTCCAAAAAATCAATTTTCGGATGAAAACGATGACTCCGGACATGTCGAACGATCCCAAAATGGCCAATATGGATGAAATTTTAACATTTAATCTTTTGACTGTAAATAACTGTTGGATGTGAATTATGACTTTGTCAACTAAAATAAGTGTGTGCCTGAAACGGATCAAAATTGAAGCTTTTGAGTAAGCAAAACTCTGTAAAAATGGCAATTTTGGTCACTCTGAGGGTTTAAAAAGTGGTTATTCAACATGAGGCACGATCCAATTGACATTTTGAATCATTTTTGGTACAGTCCAAAAAATCAATTTTCGGATGAAAAACGATGACTCCGGACATGTCGAACGATCCCAAAGTGGTCAATATGGATGAAATTTTAACATTTAATCTTTTGACTGTAAATGACTGTTGGATGTGAATTAGGACTTTGTCAACTAAAATAAGTGTGTTTAAAGTCATTTCTGTGCCTGAAACGGGTCAAAATTGAAGCTTTTGAGTAAGCAAAACTCTGTAAAAATGGCAATTTTGGTCACTGTGAGGCTTTAAAAAGTGGTTATTCAACATGAGGCACGATCCAATTGACATTTTGAATCCTTTTTGGTACAGTACAAAAAATCAATTTTCGGATGAAAAACGATGACTCCGGACATGTCGAACGATCCCAAAATGGTCAATATGGATGAAATTTTAACATTTAATCTTTTGACTGTAAATGACTGGTGGATGTGAATTATGACTTTGTCAACTAAAATAAGTGTGTTTAAAGTCATTTCTGTTCCTGAAACTGGTCAAAATTGAAGCTTTTGAGTAATCAAAACTCTGTAAAAATGGCAATTTTGGTCACTGTGAGGCTTTAAAAAGTGGTTATTCAACATGAGGCACGATCCAATTGACATTTTGAATCATTTTTGGTACAGTCCAAAAAATCAATTTTTGGATGAAAAACAATGACTCCGGACATGTCGAACGATCCCAAAATGGTCAATATGGATGAAATTTTAACATTTAATCTTTTGACTGTAAATGACTGTTGGATGTGAATTAGGACTTTGTCAACTAAAATAAGTGTGTTTAAAGTCATTTCTGTGCCTGAAACGGGTCAAAATTGAAGCTTTTGAGTAATCAAAACTCTGTAAAAATGGCAATTTTGGTCACTCTGAGGGTTTAAAAAGTGGTTATTCAACATGAGGCACGATCCAATTGACATTTTGAATCATTTTTGGTACAGTCCAAAAAATCAATTTTCGGATGAAAAACGATGACTCCGGACATGTCGAACGATCCCAAAATGGTCAATATGGATGAAATTGTAACATTTAATCTTTTGACTGTAAATGACTGTTGGATATGAATTATGACTTGTTCAACTAAAATAAGTGTGTTTAAAGTCATTTCTGTGCCTGAAACGGGTCAAAATTGAAGCTTTTGCGTAAGCAAAACTCTGTAAAAATGGCAATTTTGGTCACTCTGAGGGTTTAAAAAGTGGTTATTCAACATGAGGCACGATCCAATTGACATTTTGAATCATTTTTGGTACAGTCCAAAAAATCAATTTTCGGATGAAAAACGATGACTCCGGACATGTCGAACGATCCCAAAATGCTCAATATGGATGAAATTTTAACATTTAATCTTTTGACTGTAAATGACTGGTGGATGTGAATTATGACTTTGTCAACTAAAATAAGTGTGTTTAAAGTCATTTCTGTGCCTAAAACGGGTCAAAATTGAAGCTTTTGAGTAAGCAAAAATCTGTGAAAATGACAATTTTGGTCACTCTGAGGGTTTAAAAAGTGGTTATTCAACATGAGGCACGACCCAATTGACATTTTGAATCATTTTTGGTACAGTCCAAAAAATCAATTTCCGGATGAAAAACGATGACTGCGGACATGTCGAACGATCCCAAAATGGTCAATATGGATGAAATTGTAACATTTAATCTTTTGACTGTAAATGACTGTTGGATGTGAATTAGGACTTTGTCAACTAAAATAAGTGTGTTTAAAGTCATTTCTGTGCCTGAAACGGGTCAAAATTGAAACTTTTGAGTAATCAAAACTCTGTAAAAATGGCAATTTTGGTCACTGTGAGGCTTTAAAAAGTGGTTATTCAACATGAGGCACGATCCAATTGACATTTTGAATCATTTTTGGTACAGTCAAAAAAATGAATTTTCGGATGAAAAACGATGACTCCGGACATGTCGAACGATCCCAAAATAGTCAATATGGATGAAATTTTAACATTCAATCTTTTGACTGTAAATGACTGTTGGATGTGAATTATGACTTTGTCAACTAAAATAAGTGTGTTTAAAGTCATTTCTGTGCCTGAAACGGGTCAAAATTGAAGCTTTTGAGTAAGCAAACATCTGTGAAAATGACAATTTTGGTCACTCTGAGGGTTTAAAAAGTGGTTATTCAACATGAGGCACGACCCAATTGACATTTTGAATCATTTTTGGTACAGTCCAAAAAATCAATTTCCGGATGAAAAACGATGACTGCGGACATGTCGAACGATCCCAAAATGGTCAATATGGATGAAATTGTAACATTTAATCTTTTGACTGTAAATGACTGTTGGATGTGAATTAGGACTTTGTCAACTAAAATAAGTGTGTTTAAAGTCATTTCTGTGCCTGAAACGGGTCAAAATTGAAGCTTTTGAGTAATCAAAACTCTGTAAAAATGGCAATTTTGGTCACTGTGAGGCTTTAAAAAGTGGTTATTCAACATGAGGCACGATCCAATTGACATTTTGAATCATTTTTGGTACAGTCAAAAAAATGAATTTTCGGATGAAAAACGATGACTCCGGACATGTCGAACGATCCCAAAATGGTCAATATGGATGAAATTTTAACATTCAATCTTTTGACTGTAAATGACTGTTGGATGTGAATTATGACTTTGTCAACTAAAATAAGTGTGTTTAAAGTCATTTCTGTGCCTGAAACGGGTCAAAATTGAAGCTTTTGAGTAAGCAAAAATCTGTAAAAATTGCAATTTTGGTCACTCAGAGGGTTTAAAAAGTGGTTATTCAACATGAGGCACGACCCAATTGACATTTTGAATCATTTTTGGTACAGTCCAAAAAATCAATTTCCGGATGAAAAACGATGACTCCGGACCTGTTGAACGTTCCCAAAATGGTCTATAATGATGAAATTTTAACATTTAATCTTTTGACTCTAAATGACTGTTGGATGTGAATTATGACTTTGTCAACTAAAATAAGTGTGTTTGAAGTCATTTCTGTGCCTGAAACGGGTCAAAATTGAAGCTTTTGAGTAAGCAAAACTCTGTAAAAATGGCAATTTTGGTCACTGTGAGGGTTTAAAAAGTGGTTATTCAACATGAGGCACGATCCAATTGACATTTTGAATCATTTTTGGTACAGTCCAAAAAATCAATTTTCGGATGAAAAACGATGACTCCGGACATGTCGAAAGATCCCAAAATGGTCAATATGGATGAAATTTTAACATTTAATCTTTTGACTGTAAATGACTGGTGGATGTGAATTATGACTTTGTCAACTAAAATAAGTGTGTTTAAAGTCATTTCTGTGCCTCAAAGGGGTCATAATTGAAGCTTTTGAGTAATCATAACTCTGTAAAAATTGCAATTTTGGTCACTGTGAGGCTTTAAAAAGTGGTTATTCAACATGAGGCACGATCCAATTGACATTTTGAATCATTTTTGGTACAGTCCAAAAAATGAATTTTCGGATGAAAAACGATGACTCCGGACATGTCGAACGATCCCAAAATGGTCAATATGGATGAAATTTTAACATTCAATCTTTTGACTGTAAATGACTGTTGGATGTGAATTATGACTTTGTCAACTAAAATAAGTGTGTTTAAAGTCATTTCTGTGCCTGAAACTGGTCAAAATTGAAGCTTTTGAGTAAGCAAAACTCTGTAAAAATGGCAATTTTGGTCACTCTGAGGGTTTAAAAAGTGGTTATTCAACATGAGGCACGACCCAATTGACATTTTGAATCATTTTTGGTACAGTCCAAAAAATCAATTTCCGGATGAAAAACGATGACTCCGGACCTGTTGAACGTTCCCAAAATGGTCTATAATGATGACATTTTAACATTTAATCTTTTGACTCTAAATGACTGTTGGATGTGAATTATGACTTTGTCAACTAAAATAAGTGTTTTTTAAGTCATTTCTGTGCCTCAAAGGGGTCAAAATTGAAGCTTTTGAGTAATCATAACTCTGTAAAAATGGCAATTTTGGTCACTGTGAGGGTTTAAAAAGTGGTTATTCAACATGAGGCACGATCCAATTGACATTTTGAATCATTTTTGGTACAGTCCAAAAAATCAATTTTCGGATGAAAAACGATGACTCCGGACATGTCGAACGATCCCAAAATGGTCAATATGGATGAAATTTTAACATTTAATCTTTTGACTCTAAATGACTGTTGGATGTGAATTATGACTTTGTCAACTAAAATAAGTGTGTTTAAAGTCATTTCTGTGCCTCAAAGGGGTCAAAATTGAAACTTTTGAGTAATTAAAACTCTGTAAAAATGGCAATTTTGGTCACTCTGAGGCTTTAAAAAGTGGTTATTCAACATGAGGCACGATCCAATTGACATTTTGAATCATTTTTGGTACAGTCCAAAAAATCAATTTTCGGATGAAAAACGATGACTGCGGACATGTCGAACGATCCCAAAATGGTCAATATGGATGAAATTGTAACATTTAATCTTTTGACTGTAAATGACTGTTGGATGTGAATTAGGACTTTGTCAACTAAAATAAGTGTGTTTAAAGTCATTTCTGTGCCTGAAACGGGTCAAAATTGAAGCTTTTGAGTAATCAAAACTCTGTAAAAATGGCAATTTTGGTCACTGTGAGGCTTTAAAAAGTGGTTATTCAACATGAGGCACGATCCAATTGACATTTTGAATCATTTTTGGTACAGTCAAAAAAATGAATTTTCGGATGAAAAACGATGACTCCGGACATGTCGAACGATCCCAAAATGGTCAATATGGATGAAATTTTAACATTCAATCTTTTGACTGTAAATGACTGTTGGATGTGAATTATGACTTTGTCAACTAAAATAAGTGTGTTTAAAGTCATTTCTGTGCCTGAAACGGGTCAAAATTGAAGCTTTTGAGTAAGCAAAAATCTGTAAAAATTGCAATTTTGGTCACTCAGAGGGTTTAAAAAGTGGTTATTCAACATGAGGCACGACCCAATTGACATTTTGAATCATTTTTGGTACAGTCCAAAAAATCAATTTCCGGATGAAAAACGATGACTCCGGACCTGTTGAACGTTCCCAAAATAGTCTATAATGATGAAATTTTAACATTTAATCTTTTGACTCTAAATGACTGTTGGATGTGAATTATGACTTTGTCAACTGAAATAAGTGTGTTTAAAGTCATTTCTGTGCCTGAAACGGGTCAAAATTGAAGCTTTTGAGTAAGCAAAACTCTGTAAAAATGGCAATTTTGGTCACTGTGAGGGTTTAAAAAGTGGTTATTCAACATGAGGCACGATCCAATTGACATTTTGAATCATTTTTGGTACAGTCCAAAAAATCAATTTTCGGATGAAAAACGATGACTCCGGACATGTCGAACGATCCCAAAATGGTCAATATGGATGAAATTTTAACATTTAATCTTTTGACTGTAAAAGACTGGTGGATGTGAATTATGACTTTGTCAACTAAAATAAGTGTGTTTAAAGTCATTTCTGTGCCTCAAAGGGGTCAAAATTGAAGCTTTTGAGTAATTAAAACTCTGTAAAAATGGCAATTTTGGTCACTCTGAGGCTTTAAAAAGTGGTTATTCAACATGAGGCACGATCCAATTGACATTTTGAATCATTTTTGGTACAGTCCAAAAAATCAATTTTCGGATGAAAAACGATGACTCCGGACATGTCGAACGATTCCAAAATGGTCAATATGGATGAAATTGTAACATTTAATCTTTTGACTGTAAATGACTGTTGGATGTGAATTATGACTTGGTCAACTAAAATAAGTGTGTTTAAAGTCATTTCTGTGCCTGAAACGGGTCAAAATTGAAGCTTTTGCGTAAGCAAAACTCTGTAAAAATGACAATTTTGGTCACTCTGAGGGTTTAAAAAGTGGTTATTCAACATGAGGCACGACCCAATTGACATTTTGAATCATTTTTGGTACAGTCCAAAAAATCAATTTCCGGATGAAAAACGATGACTGCGGACATGTCGAACGATCCCAAAATGGTCAATATGGATGAAATTGTAACATTTAATCTTTTGACTGTAAATGACTGTTGGATGTGAATTAGGACTTTGTCAACTAAAATAAGTGTGTTTAAAGTCATTTCTGTGCCTGAAACGGGTCAAAATTGAAGCTTTTGAGTAATCAAAACTCTGTAAAAATGGCAATTTTGGTCACTGTGAGGCTTTAAAAAGTGGTTATTCAACATGAGGCACGATCCAATTGACATTTTGAATCATTTTTGGTACAGTCAAAAAAATGAATTTTCGGATGAAAAACGATGACTCCGGACATGTCGAACGATCCCAAAATGGTCAATATGGATGAAATTTTAACATTCAATCTTTTGACTGTAAATGACTGTTGGATGTGAATTATGACTTTGTCAACTAAAATAAGTGTGTTTAAAGTCATTTCTGTGCCTGAAACGGGTCAAAATTGAAGCTTTTGAGTAAGCAAAAATCTGTAAAAATTGCAATTTTGGTCACTCAGAGGGTTTAAAAAGTGGTTATTCAACATGAGGCACGACCCAATTGACATTTTGAATCATTTTTGGTACAGTCCAAAAAATCAATTTCCGGATGAAAAACGATGACTCCGGACCTGTTGAACGTTCCCAAAATGGTCTATAATGATGAAATTTTAACATTTAATCTTTTGACTCTAAATGACTGTTGGATGTGAATTATGACTTTGTCAACTAAAATAAGTGTGTTTGAAGTCATTTCTGTGCCTGAAACGGGTCAAAATTGAAGCTTTTGAGTAAGCAAAACTCTGTAAAAATGGCAATTTTGGTCACTGTGAGGGTTTAAAAAGTGGTTATTCAACATGAGGCACGATCCAATTGACATTTTGAATCATTTTTGGTACAGTCCAACAAATCAATTTACGGATGAAAAACGATGACTCCGGACATGTCGAAAGATCCCAAAATGGTCAATATGGATGAAATTTTAACATTTAATCTTTTGACTGTAAATGACTGGTGGATGTGAATTATGACTTTGTCAACTAAAATAAGTGTGTTTAAAGTCATTTCTGTGCCTCAAAGGGGTCAAAATTGAAGCTTTTGAGTAATTAAAACTCTGTAAAAATGGCAATTTTGGTCACTCTGAGGCTTTAAAAAGTGGTTATTCAACATGAGGCACGATCCAATTGACATTTTGAATCATTTTTGGTACAGTCCAAAAAATCAATTTTCGGATGAAAAACGATGACTCCGGACATGTCGAACGATCCCAAAATGGTCAATATGGATGAAATTGTAACATTTAATCTTTTGACTGTAAATGACTGTTGGATGTGAATTATGACTTTGTCAACTAAAAAAAGTGTGTTTAAAGTCATTTCTGTGCCTAAAACGGGTCAAAATTGAAGCTTTTGAGTAAGCAAAAATCTGTGAAAATGGCAATTTTGGTCACTCTGAGGGTTTAAAAAGTGGTTATTCAACATGAGGCACGACCCAATTGACATTTTGAATCATTTTTGGTCAAGTCCAAAAAATCAATTTCCGGATGAAAAACGATGACTCCGGACCTGTTGAACGTTCCCAAAATGGTCTATAATGATGAAATTTTAACATTTAATCTTTTGACTTTAAATGACTGTTGGATGTGAATTATGACTTTGTCAACTAAAATAAGTGTGTTTAAAGTCATTTCTGTGCCTGAAACGGGTCAAAATTGAAGCTTTTGAGTAAGCAAAGCTCTGTGAAAATGGCAATTTTGGTCACTCTGAGGGTTTAAAAAGTGGTTATTCAACATGAGGCACGATCCAATTGACATTTTGAATAATTTTTGGTACAGTCCAAAAAATCAATTTCCGGATGAAAAACGATGACTCCGGACATGTCGAACGATCCCAAAATCGTCAATATGGATGAAATTTTAACATTTAATCTTTTGACTCTAAATGACTGTTGGATGTGAATTATGACTTTGTCAACTAAAATAAGTGTGTTTAAAGTCATTTCTGTGCCTGAAATGGTTCAAAATTGAAGCTTTTGAGTAAGCAAAACTCTGTAAAAGTGGCAATTTTGGTGACTGTGAGGGTTTAAAAAGTGGTTATTCAACATGAGGCACGATCCAATTGACATTTTGAATCCTTTTTGGTACAGTCCAAAAAATAAATTTTCGGATGAAAAACGATGACTCCGGACATGTCGAACGATCTCAAAATGGTCAATATGGATGAAATTTTAACATTTAATCTTTTGACTGTAAATGACTGGTGGATGTGAATTATGACTTTGTCAACTAAAATAAGTGTGTTTAAAGTCATTTCTGTGCCTCAAAGGGGTCATAATTGAAGCTTTTGAGTAATCATAACTCTGTAAAAATTGCAATTTTGGTCACTGTGAGGCTTTAAAAAGTGGTTATTCAACATGAGGCACGATCCAATTGACATTTTGAATCCTTTTTG
The DNA here is from genome assembly GCF_964263255.1 of Lissotriton vulgaris. NCBI lineage: Eukaryota > Metazoa > Chordata > Amphibia > Caudata > Salamandridae > Lissotriton > Lissotriton vulgaris. The sequence goes on from NW_028246940.1 coordinate 2,254,007, forward strand.
GTACAGTCCAAAAAATAAATTTTCGGATGAAAAACGATGACTCCGGACATGTCGAACGATCCCAAAATGGTCAATGGATGAAATTTTAACATTCAATCTTTTGACTGTAAATGACTGTTGGATGTGAATTATGACTTTGTCAACTAAAATAAGTGTGTTTAAAGTCATTTCTGTGCCTGAAACTGGTCAAAATTGAAGCTTTTGAGTAAGCAAAACTCTGTAAAAATGGCAATTTTGGTCACTCTGAGGGTTTAAAAAGTGGTTATTCAACATGAGGCACGACCCAATTGACATTTTGAATCATTTTTGGTACAGTCCAAAAAATCAATTTCCGGATGAAAAACGATGACTCCGGACCTGTTGAACGTTCCCAAAATGGTCTATAATGATGACATTTTAACATTTAATCTTTTGACTCTAAATGACTGTTGGATGTGAATTATGACTTTGTCAACTAAAATAAGTGTTTTTTTAAGTCATTTCTGTGCCTCAAAGGGGTCAAAATTGAAGCTTTTGAGTAATCATAACTCTGTAAAAATGGCAATTTTGGTCACTGTGAGGGTTTAAAAAGTGGTTATTCAACATGAGGCACGATCCAATTGACATTTTGAATCATTTTTGGTACAGTCCAAAAATCAATTTTCGGATGAAAACGATGACTCCGGACATGTCGAACGATCCCAAAATGGTCAATATGGATGAAATTTTAACATTTAATCTTTTGACTCTAAATGACTGTTGGATGTGAATTATGACTTTGTCAACTAAAATAAGTGTGTTTAAAGTCATTTCTGTGCCTGAAACGGGTCAAAATTGAAGCTTTTGAGTAAGCAAAACTCTGTAAAAATGGCAATTTTGGACACTCTGAGGGTTTAAAAAGTGGTTATTCAACATGAGGCACGATCCAATTGACATTTTGAATCATTTTTGGTACAGTCCAAAAAATCAATTTTCGGATGAAAAACGATGACTCCGGACATGTCGAACGATCCCAAAATGGTCAATATGGATGAAATTGTAACATTTAATCTTTTGACTGTAAATGACTGTTGGATATGAATTATGACTTGTTCAACTAAAATAAGTGTGTTTAAAGTCATTTCTGTGCCTGAAACGGGTCAAAATTGAAGCTTTTGCGTAAGCAAAAACTCTGTAAAAATGGCAATTTTGGTCACTCTGAGGGTTTAAAAAGTGGGTTATTCAACATGAGGCACGATCCAATTGACATTTTGAATCATTTTTGGTACAGTCCAAAAAATCAATTTTCGGATGAAAAACGATGACTCCGGACATGTCGAACGATCCCAAAAATGCTCAATATGGATGAAATTTTAACATTTAATCTTTTGACTGTAAATGACTGGTGGATGTGAATTATGACTTTGTCAACTAAAATAAGTGTGTTTAAAGTCATTTCTGTGCCTAAAACGGGTCAAAATTGAAGCTTTTGAGTAAGCAAAAATCTGTGAAAATGACAATTTTTGGTCACTCTGAGGGTTTAAAAAGTGGTTATTCAACATGAGGCACGACCCAATTGACATTTTGAATCATTTTTGGTACAGTCCAAAAATCAATTTCCGGATGAAAAACGATGACTGCGGACATGTCGAACGATCCCAAAATGGTCAATATGGATGAAATTGTAACATTTAATCTTTTGACTGTAAATGACTGTTGGATGTGAATTAGGACTTTGTCAACTAAAATAAGTGTGTTTAAAGTCATTTCTGTGCCTGAAACGGGTCAAAATTGAAACTTTTGAGTAATCAAAACTCTGTAAAAATGGCAATTTTGGTCACTGTGAGGCTTTAAAAAGTGGTTATTCAACATGAGGCACGATCCAATTGACATTTTGAATCATTTTTGGTACAGTCAAAAAAATGAATTTTCGGATGAAAAACGATGACTCCGGACATGTCGAACGATCCCAAAATAGTCAATATGGATGAAATTTTAACATTCAATCTTTTGACTGTAAATGACTGTTGGATGTGAATTATGACTTTGTCAACTAAAATAAGTGTGTTTAAAGTCATTTCTGTGCCTGAAACGGGTCAAAATTGAAGCTTTTGAGTAAGCAAACATCTGTGAAAATGACAATTTTGGTCACTCTGAGGGTTAAAAAGTGGTTATTCAACATGAGGCACGACCCAATTGACATTTTGAATCATTTTTGGTACAGTCCAAAAATCAATTTCCGGATGAAAAACGATGACTGCGGACATGTCGAACGATCCCAAAATGGTCAATATGGATGAAATTGTACATTTAATCTTTTGACTGTAAATGACTGTTGGATGTGAATTAGGACTTTGTCAACTAAAATAAGTGTGTTTAAAGTCATTTCTGTGCCTGAAACGGGTCAAAATTGAAGCTTTTGAGTAATCAAAACTCTGTAAAAATGGCAATTTTGGTCACTGTGAGGCTTTTAAAAAGTGGTTATTCAACATGAGGCACGATCCAATTGACATTTTGAATCATTTTTGGTACAG